>NC_044031.1:648358914-648666061 GCF_901765095.1 Microcaecilia unicolor | reverse complement strand
ATGCAGTTGGTCAGTATCTCATTGGAGGAGTGGCCTAGTGGTTAGCGTGGTGGGCTTCGGTCCTGGGGAACTGGGTTCGATTCCCACTGTAGGCACAGGCAGCTCCTTGTGACTCTGGGCAAGTCACTTAACCCTCCATTGCCCCAGGTACAAATAAGTATCTGTATGTAATGTAAGTCTCATTGAACCTGCTATGAGTGGGAAAGCGCGGGGTACAAATATAACAAAACAAAAAAAAGCAAGATATAGCAGGACTACGAAAGGTACTGAGAAGGGCAACAGAAATGATAATAGGGGATAACTAAAGGCTGAATGGGTTAAGGCTCGAGGTTTGTCAGCAGTGGCTTGGATAAGTTTTCCTGTAAAGTGGTGTGTTTTCTTTTATCTTTTATTTGTGCTTTGCCTTTGCTTTTTATCTTAGATTTGCATTCCTTTTCTTATTGTATCATTTGTTATTTTAAATTGATTGTAAACCGCTGTGATCCTTCTGTTGGAAATTGCAGTATATCAGACATTTTAATAAATATAAACATAAGGCTCTTCTGCTTAAAGAGACAACTCAGAATCTTGAATGGGATGGAAGACATAAATAGGAACCAGTTGTTAACCCTTTTAAATAGTACCAAGAGTACAGGACACTCCATAAAATTAACAAGTATCACATTTAAAATGGAAAAATCATTTTTGTGCCAGAGGATGTAGTTTAAAAGGTGATTATATGAAGGAAATCCATACAAAATGTATTAGCCAAATATAGTTTGGAAAGACACTACTTACCCCTAGCATGAGCAATGAGGAATGTATCTGCTGTTGCAACCTGTTGGGCACTTTACTGGGCTTGACAGGTTTCTTCTCCGACCCACGTGGTTCCTCGTATGTTCTTTTGCAGGCCTGTAGTGTTCAGTTTGGAGGATCCAGTGCTGGAGGTTCATTTTGTCCTTGCCACACTTTCTGAACAAGAAGTTAGTGGTTCCCAGAAACTTGCAAGAGGATCTTGCACAAAGGATGATACCAGGTAAGGAAATGAGAAACAAAAAAGCCAGGTACTCTTTAATGTATTTAACCTTAAACTCTATTGGGTAAGTTGTCTTGGGCCGCGACATTTGTGTTTCTGCTTTTAAACCATCATATACGGCCTTATTTGATAAAGATTATTTTCCATAAACATAGAATGAGGAAAAATGTCCTTTTTTAAAGGTAAGTATTTACTGTGGTCAGGCTCCAGAACAGATATGATACTAACCAAATAATTTCTCTCAGGAACAATATCTTTAGATTTTTTTTGTGGACCATCAGATGATAAAAATATATTTATATATCCACCAACACCTTCAATCATCATTGGTCTTTTTTTTTAATCAAAATTTTCTTCAGTTCAGTCCGTTAATACAGCTCACAAAGTTCCATATAAACTTTTTTTTCTTATATTTTCCTTATATTTTATTCAAATTGAAGCAACCAAACAATAACTATCCACAAAAGTAGGGTGAGCAGCAAAATATTCTTTTAATTGAAGTTTCCTCACAAATCTGTATATAGTAATATGGGTTTCACGTGGATTATATTTAGGTGTAGGAACAAAACTTAGACCCAAATTCAACACCTGTTCCTGTACAGTAATCAATGAATATGAAGAAATATTGATTACTGATGAGTTTGAGATCTAGTATGTGGTCTCTCTTGCTCTGACGTCACATCCAAGACCCTGTGAATGCCCCAACTTTGCGGTCTGACTGTTTTCATCGAGACAAAAAAAATCACCTCTACCTTTTGAAAATTGTTGACATGGAGAATTCTCATTACCACGGTGGTCAGAATCGGATGAAGAATCTTCAGATGGTTTATTAATAGATTTATCAGATCTCTGCTTATGTCATGACTCTTGGAGCTTGTTAATTAGAAGTTCTCAGCAGGACAGACCTGTGTGGAGCCAGATGGTGTTAGCTCCATGTCCCTGGCTATAATGGTGAAAGAAGCCCCGCGTGGCTGAAAGGACAAAGAAGTGGTGGGGCTTCACACAGGGAGGAGCAGATAGAGACCAATGGGGACAGAGCCTGCCATTGGATAGCAAGGGGTAGTCCTAGAGATAGGAGGGAAAGGTCATAACTGGCTGACCTCTGAGGACAGATAGTAAGACTGAACAGGAAGACAAAAGAGCCAAGCTTGGCAGAGAGAGAGAGAGAGGGAAGGTTTGGGCAGCCTCACAACCCGTGGTAACAGTTCTTACACAGCCAAACAAGTGTGGTTGCACTGCCTGTGAACTACATTACCCACAGTGCATTGCTCATGTATTTTTCCAGTGGAAACTGCAGCAATGAATAGTCCTTGAGACTGAGAATAACAGTAAAGGCATTACACACATTTTAGGATCACGTTATAAACTAGTGCGAGGCTGTCTGAGGACAGAACAGCTTATAACAGCCACCATCTCTGGGCATGGTCACTTTCATCTCTTCCATATTTCTGAATTTTAAATTGTTTTAACAATAAATAATAAAATTAAGGAAATATAAGAAAAGAAAGTTTATATGGAACTTTGGGGTTTCTTTTACTAAGGCACGGTAGGTCTAACAGTGGCCTACCATGCAATAAAAGGGCACTACCACGAGACATGCTGAGGCATCACAGTAGTTTTGGGTTTAGCGTGTGTTAATTCCATGCCAATTTTTTTTTTTTTTTTTTTTTTTTTTGGTGCAAGAGGCGTCTCTGGTGATGGAGAGTAGGCATATCTGTGCTAATCAGGCAGCGCGGGCACATTACCATGCGCCACCTGATTAGAGCAAGAGCCCTTACCGCTTCCTAAATAGATGGCAGTAAAGGCTCCCGGTGGTAATGGCCGTACGCTGATGAGGAAATTAGCGCACGGCCATTAGAAAAAACCCAAAAAGCCATTCTATTGCCGCACTAATAGTAGCTGGAGTGCTTGGGAAAACCCATATTCTAATCCTCAGCACCAGCCACTTTTTAGCCCAGCTTACTAAAAGGACCCCTTTGTGAGCTGTATTAATAGACTGAAGAAATCTATTTTTGATAGAAAAAGGACCGATGACTATTAAAAGTGTTGATAAAAGAATATATTTATATATCCACCATCTGATGGTCCACAAAAAATACAAAGATATTGTTCCTGAGAGAGCTTATTTGGTTGATATCTTTTTTTAAAGGTAGTCATTAATCTTTTTTTTTTTTTTAAATCTTTATTTTTAAAATTTTAATAGTAGTGACATTAGAAGGCAATGTTAAAGCTTTATGATGTCAAAGAGAAACGTGATTTTTATCCTCTTGTATCTCCTCTATCCAAGAAGGTCCGATAGGGAGAGTGTCATATCGGCATATAACACCTCATCTGCCTGCCTGTTATCACAGATTTATTCCAGATGGAGGAACAATTTTTTTTTTACTTTATTAGACTTTTTTCAAATAAGCAAATTGAGTATAATTGAAGATTCATTAAGTAACATAATAAAGAAATAGAACTTAATCCTTAAAAAAAAAAAATTCAGAAATTTGCATCAAGAAGGGAGGAAGGACAAAAAAATCAAGGCAATATCCATAGCAATCTAGCCCTCAAATTCTTCAAAGGATACAAAGCAAGTTAGTACAGGAAAACATTTATCATGGCACAACTTTATCCTAAGAACATTTTCTAACCACAGTGGATTGAAGGAAAGTTGGCCCTATAGTGATCGCTCACTGTTTCAGTTAAAGGAAGATTTCTTCCGCAGCTGAGTGGCCATGTCTGTAAATAGACCCCCCCCCCCCTGTTAACAGAAGAAAACAGCCTTAAACTTACAAGTAATTTTTAAAATTACATCAAGATTCTGAGCATAAAAAAACAACCAGAGTGATTATTGTGATTGTCCTGTAAGACTGTAGGAAAGAAGATATGTCCAGTGTATCGGTAGACTCCAGAGAGTCCATCCTCCCTTCTCTGCTCTCCAGTTTTATCCCTAGTGGCAGATATGTCTTGGAGACACCAATCTCTTTAGCATTATTTTCAAATTATTCCTCGTGTACATTTTCAACAGTTCCAAGAGATCCAAAAGTCTTGTTTTGGAGAAATTCAAGAGCCTCAGATTTGTCTTCTCTGTTTTGAAAAATTGGCTTCTCTTGAAGGTAATTAGGTCAAAGATTCAAAACTTTGTCCTGTTTAAGGTCTTAGTTTTAGTTATAGATAAATTTTCAAAAGTAAATTGTGTGTGTGTGGTTTTTTTTTTTTTTTTGGGGGGGGGGGGAGGGGGGGAGGTTGCTTTAATATTAACCTCTGTCTTTCCTCAGAGCCCCTTAGGGGATATGTGTTTAAGGATTTTGATACACTCCTTGAAGTGACGTTCATGGTAAGTTAAAATTAATTATGCTATGTTTCTAATACTTTTATTCTTTCTTTGCAGGTTGCCACCGTCTGAGGCTGCAGCTGATGATTTCCTAAGTGATGATATAGATTCTTACATGATCGCCATGGAAACCACAACAGTGGAGGAGGCCACAGCAAATGGCTGCCAACCACCCCATAGCCCAACCTTTCCACTGAAAGGGAGTGGGCGAGCAGAGGGGAGCAGTTCCATACTTTTGAAGCCTGGTGGCAGAAGGAAGGATCTCTCAATGCTATCGAACAACAAGCCTGGGTCCGAGAGCGAGGAGGAAGAGGAGGAACCAGGAGAAGTTCCAGGAACACCCCCCAATAAAAAGGTACAGATGGTGCAGCCCATATTGTATGAGCTGTTCCTCCACAATTGTTGGGGTCAGTGTTGCCAGGTGGGCGGTTTTACCGCCCAATTGGGCGGTTTTCCACGACCCGCCGCGGGAAATTTTTGCCCGCGGCGGGTTGCGGTTTTTTGGGCTTTTTTTTTTTTTATTTTGGGCGGTTTTTTTCGGGGGCGGGGTTACTGACGTTCTGGGCGGGGTTACTGACGTTCTGGGCGGGGCAGGTGACGGGAGAGGCGGGGCCGGTGACGGGGGAGGTGGGGTTGATGACGGCGGGGGCGGGGTGATGACGCGGGGGTGGGGGTGTCAGGGGCGGGGTTTGAGTTTGGGCGGGTTTTGGGCTGTTTTTAGGCTGGATTGGGTGGGAAAAAAATTTTCCACCTGGCAACCCTGGTTGGGGTGTGTTTGAGGGGGATGATAAGGGAAGACAAGGGACTCTGGAGGTTTAGAATTATTCCTTTGATCTCCCTTCTGTGAACCACAGATATTACACTAGTGGTTCTCAATCCAGTCCTCAGGACTTACCCAGCCAGAGAATTTTGCATACAAAGAAGGCATAAGCAAATCTTAAGAACATAAGTATTGCCATACTGGGACAGATCAAAGGTCCATCAAGCCCAGTATCCTGTTTCCAATCCAGGTCACAAGTACCTGGCAAGATCCCAGAACAGTAGAACATTTTATGCTGCTTATCCTAGGAATAAGCAGTGGATTTTCCTAAGTCCATCTTAATCATGGCTTATGGACTTTCTCTTAGGAAATTATCCAAACCTTTTTAAAACCTTGTTAAGCTAACTGCTTTTACCACATTGTGTGGCAACGAATTCCAGTTTAATTTCTCGTTGAAAGAAGAAATATTTTCTCTGATTTTGTTTTAAATTTACTATTTACTAGCTTAATTATGTGCCCCCCTAGTCCTAGTATGTTTTGGAAAGAGTAAACAAGCGATTCACGTCTACCTGTTCCACTCCACTCAGTATTTTATAGACCTGTATGATACCTCCCCTCGGTCGTCTTGTTTTCCAAGCTGAAGAGCCCTAGCTGCTTTAGCCTTTTCTCATTTCTTTCCCATACATATTCATGTTGGATATTATGTAAACCTGACCTGGCTGGGTGTGTTCCTAGGACTGGGTGGAGAAGCACACAGATGACCACTACTGATGCAGAAATAGCTGGAATAGCTGTTTTAGCTCTTAAAGCATGGGTTCTCAACCCAGTCCTTGAGAGACACAGTCAGTCAGGTGTTTAGGATATCCACAATGAATATGCATGAGATAAATGGGCATGCATCATCTCTATTGTATACAAATCTATCTCACTTCATTGTAGGTATCGTGACTGGCTGGGTGTGTCTCGAGGACTGGGTTGAGTACCACTGTCTTAAACCTTTTTTTTTTTTTTCCCTCCTGGAATCTCCAACTAGTCCCACAGCTGATAGAAACTCCTAGCCATAGTTCTAAATGTGAACACAACTTGAGTGTTTCCTCCTGTCTCCTTTTTTCTGTCAGTTCCGGTCTTTGTTCTTTGGGTCGGTTTTGTCACAGAGGGATGCCCTGCATCATACTGGCCTGAGTGAGGAGGTACTTGCAGAAGCCAGCGATGTGGAAGAGGAATCCTGAAAACCATGAAGCCATATGAACAGAAATACTCTCGGTCAGAGACGGAAGAAAACAGTGATGTATTTGAGATACGTCTGTTTGGCCCCTTGCAGCTTCAGCTTCCAAGTGTTCCCGTGTGCAACCCTGTCTGGGTCATAGGACACTGGACTGGTTTTCACTATTTTATGAAGCGCTGATCCTTTGTCAACCTGCTTCTTAATTCCTTATTTCCAATTCCATAATGCTCCTTTATTTTATATTTATTTTTCCATTATCCTTACCTTTTTTTTTTTTCTTCATCTGACTTTCATCAGGAACATGTTAATGTCAGAGGCTATAATTTGTTCCTTTCCATCTTTCAGCCAGCATATTTTATGCATAACCTCTCACTTTATTCCTTTGTAATCAGCTCTCAGGAAGCAATGATACACAATCTCCCTCCTGATTTCTTATGCAGCTCTCATTGGAGAGTCCTCATGCACACTATCCAGTGGTTCCCCCCCCCCCCCCACCCCCCAATTTATATCCTCTGTATGTGTTAGATCAATGATTCAGTTGCCATGCAGGGGCAGAACTGTTATGAGCATTAGTTCCATTTTTCAGAGTTGACACCACACACATTTGTGTCCTTGATCCTTGCCTGTACAGTTTCAGTTAAAAGTAATAAAGTGACACAAGGTGACTGCAGAGAGAGGGGTTATTGGCACATGCTGCTCTCAGGATTCTGAAGTGGAATGTGGGGACAGAGGAAGCGCGTGTGCAGTGCAATATAGTGTGCTGTCTCGCTGTTTTACATTCACTTTTGCAGTAAATGGGCACAGACTCCCCAAATTCTAGAAATGGTGCTTTAAAATTGCATGTACAAAATTAGGTGCACACCCAATTTGCGAGGGCAGGTTAGTGTTGATAATTGGGTGGTTGGCACTAATTTGCCTTAATTGAAATATATGCACACATGTTTAGTTGCGTGGCTCTGAAAAGGGGATGTGGTCATGGGAGGGTCAGGGACGGATCAGTGGCGCTCCTAGAATTTAGACGCACTGATATAGAATAAGGGGGATCTGCACCTAATTTAGAGGGTTTACTTCGTGTGAATCCTCATTTCTGAAGCTAAGTGTATTGTATAAGCAGCGTCTAACTTTCAATGCTATATATAGAATATCGCTTAGCATGTTTGTGGCGCTATTTATAGAATTTAGTCCTGTGTTTGAATCTGACTTTATTCAGGAATTTTTACATTGACTGGCCCTAGCTGCTGCCTTATCCCCATTCCCCTCTATCAAGTGCTTGCTTGCTAATTTTTAAATGAATAATACTTTTTATAAAAATAAACTTTTTATATTTATTGTACAAACTCTCTTCCCTGTGCAAATGATAATTTCTTCATAATAAATTGAAAGGAATACATTGATTATAGGGAAAGAGGTGAATACATTGCTTGTTTAAATATACATGCTTTCCCCAGTAAGAAAATGATTTTCCAAAGTGCTTGACATGAAGTGGAGACTGAAGCTGTGGATGTTGTGATGAAATTCTTTGCATGTGTAGAGATGATGTAACAGCTGTCAGATAACTTTTGTTCTCAAAGGAGTAATTTTATAACAGGTTTGGAGACCGTGACGTGCCTTTTTCTAAAGCAGTGGTTCTCGTTTTCTTCTGTTGACACACTTGATAGACAACGTTCATGTCCATGACACACCAAGCACTGAAATTCACAGCTGAAAAAAGTACACCTGAATATTTCATTGTTCAGCAGTAAATTTAGTATGAATTTGCCTATCCCATACCAAAAAGTTATTCAACACATCAGTCCCAGATTTCTCACGTGTCATACAACAAAACAAATATATATTCAAAATCTAGTGTCACTTCAGTAACAGCAACACAAATATGGTTTATGGTTTATTTTTGCTTGATATACCAACATACCTAACTGGTAGATCACAGCAGTTTACAAAAATACCAAAGGGATAGACAGAAAGGAACTACAAAATCTTTAAACAGGAAAGATTCACACATACCTATGGGGAGAGGAACAGTCAAGCCAACCTAATGTAGAGAAAAAGGCCTTTATTTATTTATTTATTTATTTTTTTTTAAAGCCATGTCTTCAACAAGTTTGGTTTGGCTAAGATGGACTTGTCACGAGCTGCTGTGCTCTTTCTTGCTCCTTCATAGGCTAAACTATCAAGTGTTACTATCACTGGTTTTAGGGCTCAATCTGTCTTTTGAAAAGAGGATCAGGGCATAGTACTATTTATTTTGGCATATATTGTGTATTTATTATTTGTGAACTGCTTATACTTGCCTGGATAACCAGGTTAAAAATCAGGAAATGAGGAGAGGGTTAGATTAGGTATAGCTGGATTAATGGTGACCTTTTATTCATTTTTATCAAGTCATTGTATTGTCAAGGCATTCTTATGACTGAGGAGGCCTTCTAGGCCTTTTGTTTCTTACTGTTCCTAATGTGGAACAAAATCAGAAAGCTTTTCTAGGAGCTCCGATATTTATTTATCGGGATTTATTAACTAACCACCTTTATAAAGATATTCACCCAAGGCGGTGTACATAGATGAAACATGAGCAATCCAATGACAGCCTTCAGAGAAAGGTGGGGGTTGCAGAGTGAAAAACAGAGAGAGGTGGATGGATAATCAGGTGACAAAGCAGTATAATTGATGATGTTAGGAAACCCTGATCCATGCTAAGTCCTGTCATGTGGGTATCAAAATAGTTCATCATCTTAACTTCACTTCAAGGTATTATGCTCCTGGATTGTTTTAAAGTTATGTCTTAGTATTCTGACCATCAGGTCACTGATGCATTACCTAGGTTCTGAAAAATGCTCATCTACAGCGGTGTCACCTTTATCTGTGTGGTGTTTGATATGGTGCCTGTGTGAGTTGATTCTTGCCTTTAGCATCTATCCATACAGCACATTGGGAAAATATTACCCTTCCACTTCTCCCTGTTTCTCACTCATTCCCCCCCCCCCCCCCCTCACACACACATACACCCACCTTTCCCTTGGGACTGTTATTGGGAGTGCTTTTCATTTCACTTATGTATATTTTGATATTGTCATACCTGACCTGAAGAAGGTCTAGTGGACTTCATCTTTTCATGTCTTGGTTAATACCTTGAAAGGGACTAACACAGCAACAATGCTGCATTTCCAGTAGTGAGAAAGATGATCTTGCTTTAAGTATGATTTCTTTATCACAGTTGCTGTGGACCTAATAATGGTGGTGTGCTACAAATACCAAGAATGAGTTTCTTCCAGCCATCTGTTGATTTTCTTTTGCAGTTCTTTCTAATTCTCCTCATGAAACATGGAAGCTTCAAGGTACATCCTATCAACAAATTTTCTCATCCTTCCAGATGTTCCTCTACCTCACTGTCTCACATACACCCTCACCTACTTCCTGCATAGATCCAGTAGCTGGCTTCATGAACCACCAGCTAGCTTTGTGATGTCATCAACTACTGAAAACAGTTCTGTGACATCAGCCTCAGCTGATTGGACACAACAACCACCAATGGAACACCACCTTTCACTTCTAAATCAGGACTTAGGTGACTGAGCCAGGCACATAAGTAGGTGACACCATTACACATCACCAAGAAGAAGCAGCTGGCCCAGAGTTCAGGACTGTGAAGTTCTGAACATTTGTGACCCTTCCCACATTCAATAATTCAGGTTTGTTTATTTCCATTATGCTAAACACAAAAAAAAAAAGCTCCATTTAACAGCAGTGCTATATGATCTTGTTCTTTACTCTCTCATTCCAAAAGAAAAAAAAAATTGTTTGTTACTTTTATTCTGTTTTGGGTCCTAAAGGGCTCTGCCCCTGAATGCAGTGTGGAAGAAAGATCCTGCACTTCAATACTCGCTCTAAATGGTTAATTTGCCTGGACTATGACCTTTACTAAATTGTCAGCACTGCACTTCTATGTTCCGCAAGCCTCAAAACACTGCCTGAACTATCTTTGAAACCATTAAGAACCACTGAAGAGGCTTCTTGCTCCAAAAGGTGGCAGATCCTCCTTGGCAAACATCCATCCACCTTCCTGCACCACATCTTTGAGTCCAATCACAAAAGAGCCAGAGCATGTAGTAAAAGCAGTCAGCTTAGTGGGGTTTAAAATGGACTTGGGGAAAATCCACTGTTTATTTCTAGGATAACTATCAAACAATTGCAGATTGTCACTGTCCGATTACACACAATAACAAAAAATATACACAGAGTGTATAAATGCAAATGAAATAACCGCAAGGGCTATGACAAACTAAGGCGAGGTAGAGTCTCATATATTATACACGATAATGTTTGTCTCATCAAGTGAATCGCTTATTTGTGTTTGTTTCTTAATCATTGATTCAGCCTCCACCATCCTAAATCTACAAACAAAATCGCATGTGGCTAAGGAGAAATTAGACCTTACCTGCTAATTTGCTTTCCTTTAATCCCTCCGGACCGGCCCAGGATTGGACTGATGGGTTGTGCACGTCTACCAGCAGGAGGAGACTGAGAAAAAACTTTGACTAGATAGCCAATAAGAGCCCTGGTCATGTGACCCTAGCCTCAGTATTTAAATAACAAAGCAGAAAGAAGAAGAACAGTCTGTGCCCCAAGGAATTCAAGCAACCAGGGAGCACTGTTGAAGACGTGCTCAAAGGCTCACTGACAACTCTCACCAGAGCAGCGGTATGGCCTTGTCATAATGGCTCACCGAAAACTCTAACCAGAGAATCGGTATGGCCAAACTATAATGGCTCACCACATACCCTTACCAGAGCAGCGGTATGGCCTTAATAGAAAATGTCTTTTTTTTTTTTTTTTAACCCATTTATTTATTGTTTAACTTGCAAACAAAACAGCTCTACAAACAAAGAACTGAACACATCTCTGCAAACCATGGAACATAGAGAACTAGACAGAAATATATCACACGGGAGGGGCCTGGGCCGGTCCGGAGGGATTAAAGGAAAGCAAATTAGCAGGTAAGGTCTAATTTCTCCTTCCTTAGCATCCCTCCGGACCGGCCCAGGATTGGACTGATGGGACGTAACAAAGCAGTAGTCCTACGGGAGGGACCCCAGCAAACCTGCTGAGATTACCCGCGACGCAAAGACCGCCTCTTGCCGACATTGAACATCAAGCCTGTAATGCTTAGAAAAGGAATGGAGAGAAGACCACGTAGCTGCCTTACAAATCTCCGCTGGCGGAACCAAGGAACACTCGGCCCAGGACGCTGCCTGCCCTCTAGTTGAATGAGCTTTAACCGAGTCCGGGACTGCCTTACCTGCCAAAAGGTAGGCTGACGCTATCATCTCTTTGATCCACCTAGATAACGTGGGCTTAGAAGCCGACAAACCCTTACGGTGACCGGCCAACAGAAGGAAAAGACGGTCCGTGCGACGAAAATGCTCAGTAACTGCGAGATACCGTTTAAGCACCCTCTTAACATCCAGAGTATGCAACCGTCTCTGTTCCTGCGTCCCTGAGGCCGATCCTAGAACCGGCAGAAACACTGACTGGGACAGATGAAATCGAGACAGCACCTTAGGCAAAAAGGAAGGCACCGGACGAAGAACCACTCGTTCCTTTGAAAATTGAAGAAATGGAGATCTACATGAGAAAGCTTGCAACTCCGAGACTCTCCTAGCTGACGCAATAGCCACCAAAAACACTGTCTTAAGAGTCAAATCCTTCAACGAACATGCACGCAATGGCTCAAATGGAGGTTTTGTCAAAGACGAAAGGACCAGATTAAGATCCCAAGATGGGAACACTGACCTGACCGGAGGACGAAGAAGACTGACTCCCTTCAAAAAACGTACTACATCGGGCAGCCTAGCGAAAGACCTACCCCTAATCTTACCTCTGAAACAGGAAAGAGCTGCCGCTTGCACCTTAAGAGAAGAAAGAGACAGCCCTTTATCAAACCCTCGCTGTAGAAAATCTAACATCTGAGCCACTGACGCGCCGAAAGGACGAATGTCAGCCTCTACACACCAAGCCTCAAAAATTCTCCAAGTGCGAATATAGTTCAGAGAGGTGGAACGCCGACGAGAACGAAGCATGGTGGAAATCACTGGTTGTGAAAAACCCCGCTTAGCTAAACAGGCTCGTTCAAGAGCCAAGCCGTAAGACAAAATCGAGCCGGATCTGGATGTGGGACTGGCCCTTGTACCAACAGAGCCTTGTGCACCGGGAGTCGAAAAGGAGGCGCCACCGACAGACATTGCAGATCCGCGTACCAAGGACGCCGAGGCCAGTCCGGTGCCACCAGAATTACCGGTCCTCTGTGTTCCTCGATCCTCTGCAGGAGACGACCTATTAGCGGCCAAGGAGGAAACGCATAAAGAAGGTCGGAGGGCCACTGCTGCAAGAGAGCGTCTACCCCTGCCGCTCTTGCATCCCTTCGTTGACTGAAGAACCGAGGGACCTTTGAGTTGAGACTGGTGGCAAAAAGATCAAGAACTGGAGTGCCCCAGTGCTCCACTATAACCTGAAACGCCTGAGCGCTGAGAGCCCATTCTCCCGGATCGAGAGTGTGGCGACTGAGGAAGTCGGCTTGAACGTTCTCTACTCCTGCTACATGGGATGCTGAAATGGCCGTTAGATGAACTTCCGCCCAGGAAAGGAGACTCTCCGCCTCCCGACACAATAGTCGGCATCTCGTTCCTCCCTGGCGGTTGATATAGGCCACTGCCGAGGCATTGTCCAAAAGGACCCGCACCGCTTTGCCTACCAGAAGAGAACTGAAGTGTTGCAGAGCCAACCGAATCGCCCTGGTCTCCAAAAAGTTGATTGATTGAATGGCTTCCAGTTGAGACCAGAGACCCTGAGTCCACTTGCCTAGACAATGCGCTCCCCAGCCTCGGAGACTGGCATCTGTTGTTAACGGTATCCACCGAGGAGACTCCAAAGGCATTCCTACCGTCAAATTCTTCATCCGCAACCACCAAAACAGGGAGCTGCGTTCTCGGTTGCGGAGAGGTAGTCGCATCAGTAGTGAATCCCTCTGAGAGGACCACCGGGAGAGAAGGGACCACTGAAGAGGCCTCATATGAAGCCTGGCCCAGGGTACTGCCTCTATAGTGGCTGCCATGGAACCGAGCACCTGAAGATAATCCCGAGCACATGGACGGTGGTGCTGAAGTAACTCCCTTATCTGGACCTGAAGCTTTACAATCCTGGCCTGCGGCAGAAACACTCGGCCCCGCGCTGTGTCGAACACAACTCCCAAATACTCCAGAGACTGAGAAGGAACTAACCGACTCTTGGCTACATTTACCACCCAACCTAGAGACTGCAAAAACTGCATCACTCGACCTGTGACTCGACAACTTTCCTGATAAGACTTCGCTCTGATTAACCAGTCGTCTAGGTATGGATGAACAAGAATCCCTTCTTTTCTGAGGGCCGCTGCAACCACGACCATGACTTTGGTAAATGTGCGTGGAGCCGTCGCAAGACCGAAGGGCAATGCTCGAAACTGGTAATGCCGTCCTAGAATTGCAAAGCGCCAGAACTTGTGGTGAGCTGGACGAATAGGAATATGTAAATAGGCCTCTGTGAGATCTAACGCTGTCAAATACTCGTCCTGGCGCACTGCCACTATGACTGACCGCAGCGTCTCCATACGAAAGCTTGTGACTCTGAGCGCGATTGACAGCTTTGAGATCTAAGATAGGTCGGAAGGCATCTTCCTTCTTTGGAACTACAAAATAAATGGAATACCGGCCTTGCCTGTACTCGGAAGGAGGGACTGGAGAGATAGCCTGAAGATCTAAGAGCCTCTGTAGAGTGTCCCGAACCACCCTCGCCTTGAGAGGAGAGCGGCAGGGAGACTCCAGAAAGGCGTCTGAAATAGGTCTTGCGAACTCTAAGGCATAACCGTCTCGAACAACCTCCAAGACCCACTGATCTGAAGTAATGTGGGCCCACCTCTGATAGAACTGAGAAAGACGAGCTCCGACAGGGACCAGAGGAGAGGCCCCCGCACCTTCATTGGGACGGACGACTCTGGGATTGAAAGCTTGGATTGGAGAAACCTGCTCCTCTGCGAGAACCCCGAAAGGACTGAATCCTATTGCCAAACCTAGACCTCTGAGGCTGAAAACCTCGACCAGCCTGAAACTTCCGGAAACCTCTCACAGAACTCCTACCAAACAAAGAACCCCGAGTGGACAGACGAGGTCTATCTTGCGGTAGGCGAGGAACCTTAGCATCTCCCAAGGAATTAACCAACTTATCCAATTCTTCTCCAAACAAGAAAGAACCTTTAAAAGGAAACTTGCTCAACTTTGACTTGGAGGCCGCATCCGCCGACCAACCTTTCAACCACAGAGATCTGCGAGCAGCGACCCCCAAAGCCAAAGATTTAGAAGATGCTCGCAACAAATCATAGAGGGCATCAGCCAGAAAAGCCGCCCCGGTCTCAATTCTAGCCACGTCAACATCGATGGAATGAAGATCATCCGAAGTCCTGTCCAGGACTCTCTCTGCCCACCTAAAGCAAGCTCTAGCCACCAAGGAACCACAAATGGCAGCCTGAACTGCCAAGGAAGAAACATCAAAACTATTCCTGAGCAGAGAATCTAGTCTTCTGTCCTGAACATCCCGAAGAGCCGTGCCTCCATCCACGGGAACCGTATTCGGCTTAGTAACCGCCGACACCACTGCATCCACGACCGGCACCTTAAGCATAGCTTTATCCGTTTCTGGAATCTGATAGAGCCGAGACATAGATCTAGTCGGACGGAAAGCTGCATCTGGAACCTCCCATTGCGCTTTAATAACATCCCAAATGTCCTGATGCATGGGAAAAGTTTTGGGCGCGGATCTAGATCCCTTAATCAAGAAGTCTACCTTACGGGTTTGTGAAACCGGCGTAACATCTTCAAAATTCAAAGTAGAGGAGACCATAGAAATGAGCTCCTGCAAGTCATCTTTGTGAAAAATCCTAGCCATGGCGGCATCATCCCCCTGGGCAAAAGCTGCAGCCTCCGGATCTGAGAGCGAAAAATCAGGATCAGTACAGGCATTGTCTTCAAAATCTTCCTCCTCTTCCAGATAGGGCATCTCCTGATCGCGATCGGACCAAAAATCCCCATGGAACACATGTTCCCTAACTTTTTTAGGAGGTGGAGGTGTAGGTGTGACAGCATCTGCTGTCCCAGCTCCTGCATTGCCTCTGTGCATCAAAAACGCCTGGTACATCTGGAGCACAAACTCAGGAGGAAAACCCCCTGCCTGAGTGGCCCCAGATTGCACCAGAGCTCCCGAATTCAACGTATCAGCATCTGAAAGACCTAGGGCCGCAGGCTGCTGAATACGCGAAGGAGAAGACGGAGTAGGAATCAAAATGGCCGCCGTTCGCGCCAAATTCACTGGGGCGGCCTCCGGAGGCGCGCCTGACTCCTCAGGAGCTGTAGACGAGGACCGCAACGGCGAGGGACCCGATACCGACAACAGAGAGGCCGACGTCGTAGGCAAAACAGACGACGCTGCTCCTGGCGCGGTACAATATTTACATGCGCCAGTAGAAGAAACCCCCTGACGCTGGCAAACAGCGCATCGTTTAAGTTTCTCAGACAGGGCGGGGACGCGCGTATGCGGTTCGCGCCTAAATCCCGTTATTCTTTAAATCTTAGAAAAAACACTCCGCTCTTCAGCGCTAGTAATAATAACCTAGCGAAACGAAAGATAAGCACAATACCAAAACAAAACTTATGCTCTTCGGTTCGTTCTTTTTTTTTTTTTTTAAGAGACACACAATACAGACACCCCAAAACGTAAACAGAGCTGCCTGCTCGTTAAAACAATGGGGAAAACAGAGCTTATATACTTTAATCTGGCTGCCTCTCCCAAAGGTAAGACCTCTTTGCTAACCAAAAGAGGAACCCTTCCCTTAGAGATTAGTAGAATAGAAGGGAGATGGGGAGGAAAAGGGGGAGTGACCCGGGGCACCCGAGTATACCCCCCTGAGGCTTAGCTAATCAGCTGACCAAACCTAACCAGCCTCAAAGAATTCCTGTGGCACAGAGAAAGATATAATAATAAAAAAACTAGAAATTTAGAAAGAGACTAATGGGCTCACTTCCTACCTGCTGGGAGACTGAGAAAATACTGAGGCTAGGGTCACATGACCAGGGCTCTTATTGGCTATCTAGTCAAAGTTTTTTCTCAGTCTCCTCCTGCTGGTAGACGTGCACAACCCATCAGTCCAATCCTGGGCCGGTCCGGAGGGATGCTAAGGAATAGCTTTTTAACTTTTACAACACCCTCAATACTATAATACACACAGCACTTAGCTTAGGCGGGTTGGTGCGCTCTTAAACCCCGACAGGTCCCTGTTTTGCATTCACTTTGTCAAGGGGGAGTGCCACCAAATCTATTAATGCAAAACGAAAAAAGAAACAGTGTGTAATCACATAAGGTCTAAAAAAAAGCCCCTTTGCCTCACATTGATATTTACATTTGTTAAATATAGCTAATGGCTTACCCGGTTACTGCCTCAGAAAACTGTGTGCTGGCTCGTGTTGCAAAGCTAAAATGGTGACGGCGTCCTTTTATTACTAATGACGTGAGACAGCTGGTTGAATCACGCTTCACTCGATGCGTAAAAACGGATTCTCTTAAAGTGAAAATACCCATAGAAAAAATATATATATCTACAAACAGAAAAAACAAGTTTAGAAAAACATCATGAGAGAACATCTCCAAAAAAGATATATCTTGTAGAGAACTCATCAAAAGAAGCAACCCCATTGGATATATGTGTTAAGTCCACCAGGTTCTATTGTATCAAGTGTAAAGATCCAAAACGTTTCACGCTGCAAAAACCTTTCTGTTGAAATCACCTCCCCTTTGCGAGGGGGATACCTGCTCGATCACCATGCACTTAAGATCTTCTATTGTATGCTTTAGGGACACCCAGTGTTGAACCAGGGGTGCCCCCAAATTCTGAGCGGCTATCCGTGAACGATGTTCGGTCAGTCTTTCATGTAAAGTTCTAATTGATTTGCCAATGTCTTATTTTCCACATGGACAAACAATATAATAGATGATGCCCACTGACCGGCAAGTGTACTACTCTTTAATGAATATGTTTTATCATTGCCAAATGAAACTGGTGCCTTCAATCGTTGCAGGATATGTTTTGCAGCGAGGTTCATACATTTATAGTGTCCATCAGGATTATGTAACATCGCATTATTGTTCACAACAGGAACATCGGGCAAAACAGCAGGGCTTAAAACACTTGATACAATAGAACCTGGTGGACTTAACACATATATCCAATGGTGTTGCTTCTTTTGATGAGTTCTCTACAAGATATATCATTTTTGGAGATGTTCTCTCATGATGTTTTTCTAAACTTGTTTTTTCTGTTTGTAGATACATATATTTTTTCTATGGGTATTTTCACTTTAAGAGAATCTGTTTTTATGCATCGAGTGAAGCGTGCTTCAACCAGCTGTCTCGCGTCATTAGTAATAAAAGGACGCCGTCACCATTTTAGCTTGCAACACGAGCCAGCACACATAGTTTTCTGAGGCAGTAACCGGGTAAGCCATAGCTATATTTAACAAATGTAAATATCAATGTGAGGCAAAGGGTCTTTTTTAGACCTTATGTGAGTCTGGGTTTAAGAGCGCACCAACATGCCTAAGCTAAGTGCTGTGTATATTATAGTATTGAGGGTGTTGTAAAAGTTAAAAAGCTATTAGCCACATGCGATTTTGTTTGTAGATTTAGGATGGTGGAGGCTGAATCAATGATTAAGAAACAAACACGAATAAGCGATTCACTTGATAAGTGAGACAAACATTATCGTGTATAATATATGAGACTCTACCTCGCCTTAGTTTATTGTCATAGCCCTTGCGGTTATTTCATTTGCATTTATACACTCTGTGTATATTTTTTGTTATTTCTAGGATAAGCAGCATAAAATGTATTGTACTTTTTTGGGATCTTGCCAGGTACTTGTGACCTGCATTTGGCCACTGTTGGAAACAGGATGCTGTCACATCAGCTTCAGCCCTTATGCCATATCCTCAGCTTCAACAAAGCAACCTGCACCCTAGAGGATTTCATCTACAAATTATTCTGGCCATACTAAAAAGAAGAAACTTTCCTGTCACTGGACAGATTGAAACCCTAACACTTCCTATCGGAACTGGATCTCATCCACCTTCACAACCAGCGCCTACTTACAAATGATCCTTTTTTGCCTGCTTGAAAATAAGCCTCAATGGGATCCCAAATTCCAGTGGAACCAGTCTACCCAGTGTGTATCAACTATGCTTTGCCACTTTTGCTACAGCCTAGGCTACAGTTGTAGATAACCAAACAAAATCTGACTGCAGGTATCCTCTTTATACTACTGGAAATATCACTCTGTCCTAATAGATAATTCCCACAGTCAGTGGGGAGCTCTTTTGGATCTGATCACAATCATCTGGCCCTCTGGGCCATATTTTTCACTCCCTTCAAGTATTCATAACAGAGTAAACAGCTGTAAACTTGGGAAGCATTTGTGTGCCTGACTCAGTCCTGTCAGTAGAAAAGGCACTGTTGATCACCTGTATTTTCCGTAGATAGCAGATTGAGTAGACACACAATCTCTCCCACCTCCCTGAATCATGGGTTTGTTTGGGTTTTTTTTTTCCTGAGCCTTAAAATTGTTACTGGGGAGGGCCACTGTACATGCTCAGACCTTTACAATGGGAGCTCTTCTGTCATGAGATGATGTTACCTACAGGTGTGCCTTTCTACAAAAAAAAAAAACACCTGATACAGGTGAGAAAAAATGTTCCATATTGATTGGCTACTAAAGTAAAGGCTTTTACATTAATTGTTAACAAGGTCACACAGGGTTTAGTAGCATTTGGACATTTGCTATAGAAATAAAAGGAATGAACTGAACACCCTCCTCCCCAAGGAAAGACTTTAGAGCTCTTTAGCTTACAGACAGCTGAGATATGATAGAAGTCTGTAAAAGCATGGGTAGGGTTAAATTGCTAAATAAGGCAGTATTTCCCGACTCTGCCCTAGAGATACACCTAGCCAGTCAGGTTTTCAGGACAGCCACAGTGAATGTCCACAAGAGAGCTTTGCATGTACTGAATTTCCAGTGCTCTCTCATCTACATTCACTGTGGCAGTCCAAAAAACCTGACTAAGCGAGCCTATGATCACATGGTCAAAAATATGACAGTCTAGTGTCCCCACCAGGGGCACAGCTACGGGCAGGCCAATCTTGGGTCAGGCCCACCCAGCAGGATGGCAGCACTCCAGTCCTAATTTTTTTTGTGTGTGGGCTGGGTCCTGATCTGGAAGTTATAGGCCAGTATAGTGCTGCACGCCAGTGCTGCTACTGTCACTCACCCCCCGTCCGCTTTCACGCTGGAGTTTCTGGACTGTGCTGCTCCTCCCTCTCCCCCCCCCCCCCCCCCCCCCCCGTACAATGGCGCCGCAGTGCTGCATGGGAAGGGACACTACCAGCTACCGTCAGTGTCATGGTTCCTCCACTCTGCCCTGCTGGCTGAAGATATGATAGAGGTCTATAAAATAATGACTGGAGTGGAACAGGTAGATGTGAATCACTTGTTTATGCTTTCCAAAAATACTAGGACTAGGGTGCCATGTACTGAAGCTACAAAGTGGTAAATCAAACATATAAATGGCGAGTGACCGTACTCACTTGCAAATGCGCAGTAGACTTCCCTCTCTGTCCCACCCCCGCATCAATATATAATGACGGGGGCGGGACAGAGAGCGAAACTGTGCAAAGCCGCCGACGTCGCTACCGCTCCCCCCCCCCCCCTCCACCTGGCCCGAGCACTCTCTTCGTATTGAACTTACATCGGCGAAAACACAGCACGCAGAACAGCTGAGCTCCCGTTGCCCTTTCTTCCCTGCCTGTGTGCCGCCCTCGCCGACGTTACATCACACGAGGGCGGGACACAGGCAGAGAAGGCCGACGGGAGCTCAGCTGATCTGCGTGCTGCCTGTGTTTCGCCGATGTAAGTTCAATACCAAAGAGAGGGCCCGGTCTGGGTGCAGGGGTGGTGGCGGCGACCTCGGGGGGGGGGGGGGGGGGGGGGGGGGGCAGCAGTGAGGGGAGGGGGCCTTGCCAAAACCCCATACTAGCCCGTTTTAACGGGCTCAACAGCTAGTTTAAAATGAATCTGAGAAAAGTTTTCTGCACTCAATGTGTAAACTCTGGAATTTGTTGCCAAAGAATGTGGTAAAAGCAGTTAGCTTAGCAGGGTTTAAAAAAAGGTTTACCTGGCGTCCTAAAGGAAAAGTCCATAGACCATTATTAAAATGAACTTGGAGAAAATCCACTGCTTATTTATAGGATACCTAACAAAACACTGTAGAATTCATATACTTACGCATAGTATGATGTTACTTTAAGTAGGGAAAGCAGGGGCGTATCTGGACTCCGGCGGTAGGGAGGACCAGAGGGCACATTTTAGCCCCCCCCCCCACCGCCACCAACGACTCTCTCCACCCCCCCCCTCCCACCGACTCCAGTTCGGAGTCTGACGTCGCAGCACGTTGTACGTACGTCCTGCAAGTACAACGTGCTGCGACGTCAGACTCCGAACTGGATTCAACAGCTTTCAACAGCAGCACAGCCACGGAGGACGAAGAACTTTAAAGACCTCGCTTCGCTGGCAGGGGTTGGGGTCCCCCGCCAGCTGAAGAAATATTTTAAAGGCAGCGGCAGGTGGAAGCGGACCTCGGCTGGCAGGGGTTGGGGTCCCCCGCCAGCAAAGGTAAGCAATGGCAGCGGGGGAGGGTTGGCAGCAGTAGGGGGGGGGGGGGGGGGTCCAGGGCGAAATCTGCAGGGCCCAGGCCCCTGTGGCCCCATGCAGATAAGCCCCTGAGGGGGAAGTCTCATAGGTCACTGGGGTATAGTTGCACTTTCTCATCTCACCCTTTTTCACGACTGCTGTAATCATCAACTTGCCCTACCACCCTCCTTAATTCTTACTTTCTCTATTTTATTTTATTTTCTGTTTTTTATTGTTATTACTGTCTTCTCCAGGAGGTGTATCTATGTCTGATCTTGCATACCCAACGGGAGCTAAATCGTCAAACAACAGCAACAGGGCTTGCACTTTTTTTTTTTTTTTCTTTCAGCCCTGGCAAAGGTGCAGAAACCATGAACAGTATTTTATAAGGATGTTAGAAACAATAGGAAATAACAGATGGGAGGATTTTTTCTAAGCATGTTGGAGAGGAAGGAAAGTTATTATTCTACACTGTCCCAGTGCTTAAGATATAAAACACTGCATGAAAATATAGAAACACAATAAAAATTCTGTGGCATTTATTAATTTTAAACGCCCCTAGATCACAACAGCTCCACCACAGCCAAGAAGACAGATCAGTCTTATTCTCTAATAGTATGTGCCATGGTTGAGTTTGTTAGAGAACAGAAACTTTTAAAAGGCCGTGTCAGATACTTGGGAGGCAAATTGGTTCTCTTTCCTTTTGGGGCCAAAGTACAAAACCCTAAAGCAGGGGTGCTCACTGTCGGTCCTTGAGAGTCACAACCTGGTCATTGTATACAAATGGATCTCATGCATATTCATTGTGGAAATCCTAAACTGAACTGGCTTGTGGACCTTTGAGGCTCAACACTGAACATCCCTGCCCTAAAGCAGAAGCTGTACCTGTACTCTTACCCCAATAATTAAATCTTCCCCCAATAATTAAATCTTCAGAGAACACAGTGGCAGAGTGAGCTTTTAATATCCCAATTTCTTTACACAGCAGATCTGTTTTTGCACTTTTATTAAGTATGCCCATAGATGGGCTCATCCACATGACTTGTGGTGGCAGAAGGCAAACTCCATCCATCCTCCAGGTCACTACTGCTAGGAGTATATTTCCATAATTCAGGTTACAAACTACTAGAAGAAAAATGGAATAAGAATGCTTGGGCTGCAGCTGAACCAACACACTGCTATGTACAGTCTTGGAGCCTGCAAAAATGACTAACAAATAGCATCCCATACTTTCTACCTGTGCTAAGGGTGCCTACCAGACCTTCCAAACTCATTCCAGCCCAAAGTTTTGCCCTTCAGTGTGTGATGAACCTACAGCTAAAAATGACAAAAATTAGGAGTGGCATTAAAGCATCCACTGCTTCGGTACCTGTTCAACACCATCATTTCTCTGGTTGCAGGAGAGGGGATAGATAATGGTTTAGAAATGGGAGGTGACTCAAAAGCTTTCCTCTAGGAGAGGCTGAGGCTGGAGCCAATTCCAGCACTTCACATCAACACAAATTCACATCTCCTCAGTTCTGACATCGCACTGTAGAGTGGGAAGCATACCCAGCGCGCCCTCGTACAACCATACACAGGTAATGGCAGCCCCGCCCCCCCCCCCCCCCCCAGAGGCCAACCAAATTTAATTTTCAGATCCGGCACCAAAACCAACCCAAAATTCGAGTTTGGGTTCCAGCCGAAAATACCTGAACATTTTTGCTCAGAACTGAAAGTGTGACCCCCTTCCCTTGGGCTGCCCACCAACTTCCCCTCCCCTCTAAAGGGCCCTAGTGGTCCAGTGGCTGCCTCCCAGTGGCTCCATACACCAAAATGGTGGCTGAGACTGCCGGCAGCTGCTATTTTGGAACTGGAAATAGTATAAGCAGGAGACTTGCGCCTTGATTATGCTATTCCCAATTCCAAAATTGCAGCCGTGACTGCGACCTCTAACCACATGAGGCTGCTGGGTGAAGTCCTGGCAGCCATTTTGGAGTATGGAGCCACCAGGGGGCAGGAGCAACAGGGGTGCTCATACCCTGAAGCCACTACTAGAACACCAGGGCCTTTACAAGGTAGGTGTGGGGCAGGGGAGTTGGTGGCAGCAGCAGACACATTTTTGGTTTGGTTCTGGCCAAAACAGAGCGGTGGATTCTACTGTGGATTAGTCAAAGCCAAAACCACCGGTTAATCTTTACCCCCCCCCCCCCCCCCCCCACAGACTCCATGGCATCAGCCTCCCAAACATATGATTTACTCCACAGAATCCTTTTCCAATCTCCAACCAGGGACAGACAGCAGGCTAGAAACTCC
Organism: Microcaecilia unicolor; assembly: GCF_901765095.1. Taxonomy (NCBI): domain Eukaryota; kingdom Metazoa; phylum Chordata; class Amphibia; order Gymnophiona; family Siphonopidae; genus Microcaecilia; species Microcaecilia unicolor. The sequence goes on along the minus strand of NC_044031.1, from coordinate 648,642,635 downwards.
AATGCCTGTTACAACCTCATGACTGTGCAGTGACAGTGGCTGGCCAAATGCAGGCTGTGTTCTCAATTCACTTAAAACCTTTGCCCAAAACACTTAAAAAAAAAAAAAAAACAAAAAGGGCTACATTCTGATCATAAGTCCATTCCTACCACACAGGAATACACCAAAAAAAAAATATACATTTGAAGAACACATTCAAGTACTGTGAATGCTGGAATCAGGAGGCAGCACAAAATGGCTCAGAACAGAGAATGAGGGTCTTTTCTGTGACTCGCTTCTGCAAGCGCTCTCATCTCACAACAAATGATTTTTAAAAGGAAGGGCTTTCATACACCAAGCCTTTGATCATTGTGAAATACAAGCAACAGAAGAGAACTCCATCTTTAATCATTTTGGGGAAGAGAGGTGGGTTTACAACTCACCTCTGAAGGGAGCAGCCCCTCTCCAACTACCACCTGGAGGGGAAAAAAGGAGCCACATTAAAAAGAAGGACGCACAAACTGTGCTATCACAGTGACTCCCCTCTGCCCTCACAGCACAGAGAGATATTCCTGCTGGTGCAGGAAAGACAGAGTGAGTGTGTAAGGCACAAGGCTTCAGTGATGTTGAGAGCAAGAAACATCCACGGTCAAACGAACAGACTGGAGCAGTCACGGATGCTGCTCTGCTTGTATAAAAAAATAAAATAAAAAAAAGACAGGAAGGGAAAAAAATGCAAATAAAAAAAACAGGGGGGGGGGGTATTTTTCTATCACTTCTTGGCCTTAGCCGAATTACGAGGTGGAGTCACTGGCCGTCCTCCAGGGTTCAGGCCACTGAACTGTCCATATTTGCCTTTGCTTTTATCAGCTGGTTTCAGAATCTGTAAGAAGATAAGAAAAGATTTGTTATGGAGGGGAGGGATGGAGCAGGGTTGCTTTTTAAAATCTTAACAGGCTTACATAATTTTCCTTAACCTCAACCTCACTGTATAACAGGCTACTTGTTAACAAAGAGACCTCCCCGCTACATCTTCCACTCCGGCTTACTGCTGGCACTGGATTAACAACCTAAGACAGATGTTTTTGGGCAACAGGACAGGGCAAGGGGCAGGACGTGCTGGAGCAAGCAGAACGAGCTACCATAGGGATCCGTTTTGTTCAACACAGTATCAGAGCTGCACCTATATTCAAGTTAGAAGATCCCTTAAAGAAGGATATTTATTTGTTACATTTGTATTCCACATTTTCCCACCTATCTGCAGGCTCAATGTGGCTTACATCTTACCGTAAGGTGATCGCCTAGACCGGTATGGAAAAAGATACAATTTGATGTTAGGGTCCAGGTAGTTAGTATATTCAGGTACTAGGGATAGAAGATAGGAAAGTAATATATAGTGTCAACTACAGTTTATTGTTTGCGTGTTGCAGATTGGAGGCATCTAGGTTAGGTCGGTGGGGAATACTTTCTGAATAGGTAGGTCTTTAATGATCTCCTGAAGTTTAGATGGTCGTAGATTGATTTGGCAGTGTATTCCACAATTGTGTGCCTATGTAGGAGAAGTTGGATGCTAGGTTCATTTGTATTTGAGACCTTTGCAGTTCGGGTAGTGGAAGTTTAGGTAGGTACGTGATGCTCTCGTTCTATTTCTGGTTGGGAGGGTCAATCAGGTCGACCATATATCCTGGACTTCACCATAGATAATCTTGTGGACCAAGTGCAGATTTTGAATGTGATACGTTCCTTAACTGGGAGCCAGTGCACTTTCAAAACGTGGTTTACCGAAAATCAGCCTGGCTGCCAGTGTTTTGGGCTGTCCTGGAGTTTCTTTATGAGTTGGTCTTTACATCCCGCATATATTCCATTGCAGTACTCTGAGTGGCTCATTACCATTGATTGTATTAGGTGCGGAAAGTTTCCCTTGGGAAGAAAGGTTTTATACATTAAGCTCCACATTGAATGAAACATTTTCTTTATAGTGGAATTTACTTGCCTCTCAAGAGATTGCGATCCATTGTAACGTCTAAATATTTTCAGGCTGTCTGAGATAGGGAGGTGTGATCTGGGGTGTTTAAGGTTGCAGGTTTATAATTATTATGTTGGGATGAGAGGAATGAGGCAGTGGTGTTTTTCAGTGTTTAATTTCAATTGGAATGGTTTGCCCATGAGTCCATGATGTCCAACCGCACTTGATTTCATCAGTGATTTCTGTTAGATCGTGTTTGAAAGGGGATGTAGATTGTGACGTCATCTGCATATATGAACAGGTGAAGTTTGGGTTGGATAGGGATTTGGCCAGGGGGTCATCTCAAATCCTTGACTCAAAGCCCACCTCTTCAATGTCGTCTTTGGCACCTAACCACCTTACCTCTATTCAAGAAATCTACACTGCCCCAGCTTTTCAATTTCGTCCTTTAGATTGGAAGCTCCTTGAGCAGGGACTGTCCCTTTTTTGTTAAACTGTACAGCGCTGTGTAACCCTAGTAGCGCTCTAGAAATGTCAAGTAGTAGTAGTAGTAGTGAATAGTATTGGTGAAAGTGGAGATCCTTCAGGTACTCCGCAGTCTGCTTTCCACGGTGATGTTTGTTTTTTATTAACTTGGTATGTTCTGGTGTTTAGGAAACCCTTGAACCAAGTGTATTTCCTCCAATCCCGAAATGGTCTAGGAGGCGTAATAGTATGTTGTGGTTTACCATGTCAAATGCACTCGACATGTCAAATTGGAGGAGGAGTATGCTTTTACCTGTGGCAATTTCGTGCTTGAATTTGGCCGGGAGAGTTGACTAGTACAGTTTCTGTGCTATGGGAAGGACGGAATCCTGATTGTGATTCATGCAATAGTGAGAACTTGTCCAGGTATTCCATGAGCTGTTTTGTCACCACACTCTCCATCAATTTGACTACTAGTGGGATGGATGCAACTGGGCGATAATTGGTAAGGTCATTCGTTTTTTTCTGTGTGTCTTTCGGTAGTGGGGTGAGTAGTATGTTGCCGTGTTCCTTGGGGAAGAGACCTTGTTGGAGCATACAGTTTAGATAGGATATAAGGTCTTCAATGAAGCGATTGGGTGCTGATTTAAGTAAATAACTGGGGCAGGTGTCCAGTTTACAATGAGTAGTGGAGAATTTGTGAATCACTTGGGTAACCGATTCGGTGGAGAGAAGAGCAAATTTTGACCACGCGCAGTCTGAGGGGTATTCTTCGTAGTTTGGATGCTGCAAAGTGGCTGAATACTATAAGAAATACTATAAGAAACGAAACCTTCCGCCAAGCATCTCAGAAATGTTTCTCCACCTCCGCAAGGCGAGAACTAAGAAGAAACTGAAATCTCTTTTAGAAATAGCCAGAAGCTGAAGTACCTGTGCAGGGATTGTGCTTAACTAGCATATGAACAAAGCTTGATATAACCTTCTTAGTAAACCTGCCCCTCTGATCCCATTCCCACTCACCTACTTAACACTATCTCCCCCACTGTCATCCCTTTTATCCGTCACATCCTCACTTTCGCTTTCCACTGCGATTGTTCCTGATGCCTTCAAACATGCTGTAGTCACACTGCTCCTTAAAAAACCTTCACTGGACCCTACCTGCCCCTTTAGCTATTGGCCCATCTCCCTCCTCCCTTTCCTCTCCAAGATACTTGAACGTGCTGTTCACCGCCGCTGCCTTGACTTCCTTTCATCTCGAGCTATTCTTGACCCGCTCCAATCTGGCTTTCGCTCTCTTCTCTCGACTGAAACGGCACTTGCCAAAGTCTCCAATGACCTGCTACTGGCCAAATCTAAAGGTCTCTACTCTAGTCTCATCCTCCTCGACCTATCTGCTGCTTTTGATACTGTTGATCACACCTTACTCCTTGATACATTATCCTCTCTTGGATTCCAGGGCCCTGTTCTTTCCTGGTTCTCTTCCTATCTCTCCCAACGTACTCTTAGCGTACACTCTGGTGGTTCCTCCTCCACATCTATCCCGCTAACAGTTCGTGTACCCCAAGGATCTGTCCTAGGACCTCTCCTCTTCTCCATCTATACCTCTTCCCTTGGTGCTCTGATCTCATCCCATGGCTTTCAATACCACCTTTACGCTGATGATACCCAGATCTACCTCTCCGCACCGGATATCTCAGCTGAAATCCAGACCAAAGTATCGGCCTGCCTGTCTGACATCGCTGCCTGGATGTCTCGCCGCCACCTGAAACTAAACATGACCAAAACCGAGCTTCTCCTCTTTCCCCCTAAACCTGCCTCTCCTCGCCCCCCGTTCTCTATTTCAGTAGATAACACTCTCATCCTCCCTGTCCCATCTGCACGCAACCTTGGAGTCATCTTTGACTCCGCTCTCTCCTTCTCTGCTCATATTTAGCAGATTGCCAAAACCTGTCGTTTCTTTCTCTATAATATTAACAAAATTTGCCCTTTCCTCTCCGAGGACGCTACCAAAACCCTTACCCACACCCTTATCACCTCTCGCCTAGACTACTGCAATTTGCTTCTCGCTGGTCTCCCGCTCAGCCATCTATCTCCTCTTCAATCTGTCCAAATCTCTGCTGCGCGTCTTATATTCAGCCAGAGTCACTATACTCACGTAAGCCCTCTCCTCAAGTCGCTTCACTGGCTCCCTATCCACTTCCGCATACAGTTCAAACTTCTCCTTTTGACCTACAAGTGCATCCACTCCGCAGCTCCTCAGTACCTTTCCGCTCTCATCTCTCCCTAAACTCCTCCCCGTGAACTCCGTTCGCTGGGTAAATGTCTCCTGTCGTCCCCCTTCTCCCCCACTGCTAACTCCCGGCTCTGTTCCTTCTATCTCGCTGCTCCCTATGCCTGGAATAGACTCCCTGAGCCAGTACGTCAGGCTCAGTCTCTGGCTGTCTTCAAGTCTAGGCTTAAAGCCCACCTCTTTGCTACTGCTTTCGACTCCTAACCATGACTCTCTTACTCAACACCCTCACTTATCACCCCTACCACTGCAATTTCCCCACCCCTAGCTGTCTGTTCGTCTGTCCAATTTAAATTGTAAGCTCTGTTGAGCAGGGACTGTCTTTTCATGTTAATTTGTACAGCACTGCGTAAGTCTAGTAGCGCTATAGAAATGTTTAATAGTAGTAGTAGTACTTCAGAGGGGGCGGGGGGAGGGCACACACCTAAGGTTTTAAAGGTCACTATACATTCAACTGCAGGGTGGAAAATTGCACAGGAACAGAAATCTAACTCGTCCATGCCGCAAGTAATCTCCCCATCCCAGCCCGCCCAACCCCTGCCGCACCGGAATCACCTCCCCCCCCCCCCCACCCCAAGAAAGAGATCTGCATGAAAGGAAATATTTACTTTTATTATTTTGACTTATGAAAACCACTAGTCCCTGAAACATGCTCAAAACAGAATAATCCATTTGTACAAAAGAGATGAGGTGAAGACGTGATTTCATGTGCCCCAGAAAAAGGAAAGTTTAATTTTACTTCCAATTTTTATAACTCCAGGCTTCCCAAGGCAGATTACAACAGTTAAGATGAACCCATCAGTAAATAGGATATTCTCACTGAAATGTGGCCACTGTATTATATGTAGAAAAATTAGCACAAAATGCAGCCTTTTTATTACTGTTTCTACCAGCTACAATAATTCTGAAGCTGTTTTAGTGATATTCAGTTTTTAATTTTTTAAGCTGTTTTAGTGTATTCAGTTTTTATTTCATGAAATTTTATATCTACATAAGGAAGCTTTCCAATAAACTAAAAAGCTGTCAAATAAGTAAAAAAAAAAACAAACATCTTTTGTCCTCCATCTTTTAAGGCACTGCCTATCTTTAGACTTTTTACAGGTGGACCACTCATAGGCAGGCCATTATTTCTCATAATCTTTTGCTATTGTTTTCAATAGCGTTTGCTATTGTTTTGGGTGAACTGTGAAGCCCTCTACTGCACAGCTCTTTGCTCAGCCAATCCATGCCAAATCCATTACATTCAGCTTATTTATTGGGATTTAATTCCACAGGCATTATCACCGCCAGAACTCTATGGTAAACAAGTCTCTTAAGTGCTACAGTCCTGTGGATCAAAAGGTTACTTGCACCCGGAAAGCTCCTGGGCAGGTTCTATGCTCATTCAAGCCTGCTCTTATTCAGCAATTCCTTAACTCTGGTAGTATGACTTTAAATAGGCCATTTGATACAGCTATGTCCACCACGTCAAAGTAAATGCTGTTGAGGTCATGACAGAAGTAAAAGTCATCCTTCTTACAAATCCACTCATCTCAGACCCCAATATTCTCCCACCCAGCCAATGCTCTATATGGCTGTACTTCCCAAGTCCAGTCCTGGAGTAACCCTTGCCAGTCAGGTTTTCAGGATATCTTCAATAAATATGCATGAAAGAGATTTGTATATAATGGAGGCAGTGCATGCAAATCAACTTCATGCATATTCATTGTGGATATCCTAAAAACCTGACTGGCAAGGGGTACTCAAGGACTGGACTTGGAAGACACTGCTCTAGGGTGACTGGCTAAGACCTCTTTGCAGCCCTTCAACATCAGTGATGTCCCAGGGATCACCCTGGCTATGACCCACATGAGGAGTGTCTTCTAAACTGAGTGGACGAGCTTCAGGGATTCCATTTACCTCCAAACAAGGGTTTGATAACTGGCCAGTTTCCAGATTGGTGACAGTAAAATGTGTGTTGGTAAAAATGTTAGATTGTCAGGAAAAACATTTTATGCACAACTGGACTCACTACTACAGGTCATTTCTACAGCACTATCAAATGTAAACAGTGCTGTACACAAACATACAAGATAAGTTGTACAACCAAAATAATAAAAGGGATGGAACTGCTCCCATATGAGGAAAGGCTAAAGAGGTTAAGGAAAAGAGACGGCTGAGAGGGAATATGATTGAAGTCTACAAAATCTTTAGTGGTGTAGAACTGGTAAAAGTGAATTGATTTTTCACCCTTTCATAGAGTACAAAGACCAGAGGGCACTCACTGAAATTACAGAGAAATTTTTTAAAACAATGGGAAAGATAAGCTGTGGAACTCACTGCTGAAGGATGTGGTAACAGCTGTTAGTGTATCTAGATTTAAAAAGGTTTGGACAAGTTCCTGAAGGAAAAGTCTATAGTCTATTATTGAGATGGACATGGGGAAGGGAAGCCACTGCTTGCCCTGGGACTGGTAGTATGGAATGGGTTTCTGCCAGGTACTTGTTATCTGGATTGGCCACTGCTGGAAGCAGGATACTGGGCAAGAAAGACCATTGGTCTGACCTAGTATAGCTATTCTTATGTCTAAAGACAAGCAGAAATCTTCCTAGTGTCAAGAATCAGCCCTTTATCTAGGCCCCCATTTACCTACACATAGGCCCCAACTTCCAAAGAGTGCAGCTGCACAGAGCCTGAGTTAAGACCTCCCCCCCCCCTTTTTTTAATAAACTGATAGGAATTTCGTCAATAAATTTACTGGAATGGGAGAAAACGCCAAAGTGTATGCCCCTGTTGACCCCCCTCATTGGGGAGGTGCATTGGAAAGAGACCCTGGTGGGCATGGAGGATGAGAGATCTGAGATACAATTAAAAATGATAAGCTTCAGAGGAAAGACTCCTGCTGAGGGCAAGGGACAACATTTGAACAGCGCAAATTAACACCCTAGGAGGCCAATAGCCCTAAGGTCACTAACAACGGATAATGCCTTCTCCTCATGGCACTACTCCCAAGAATTTCTGTGTTCTTCAGTAAACGGAGAAAATGTTTCTGCTCCTCATTTTCGTCCTCTCTCAGGTATCCTGGCTTTTAACATGCTCTAGATCTTTCCTGTAAAATTATCTTTTTACCCATTGTGATCTGACTAACAGTAGCATGTAGGCCCAAGAGAGGCTCAAAAGAGCAAATCAAATAGCATTAAGGAAAAAAATATTCTCATTAATGAAAGGGGGAAGGGAGGAATGTATACTAACAATCTTGTTCTATACAAGAAGATAAGTCCCACAATCCTAACTCTGCATTTAATTCCAGGAACTATTGCCTTTTTGTCCCAGTGACTGCTCTGAGCAGGCCCAGATCCAGGGCTGAAGCTCATTCCTCCTCATTGCTGACTGTTTCCACAAATTGGGGTCTGGGATTTTTCTAATGATGAAAGGTGTTCATTTACCTGAAAGGAACACATGAGGGTCTCGTCCACACTCATCATGGCTCCTGCATTGTCAAATTCCCCACAGTAATTGGGTGCCGAGAACGTGTCACCAGTTTGGCGCTTAGCAAAAAACTCATAACCATCTTCAACCACCTGAGCAAGGGAGAAAGTCCTGAATTATTCACAGGCAGGTTTGGCCTCAGGTGAGGTGCAAGCAAATGACCAGGGCCTTGTTACGAATCGGTCAATTCATATTACCATTTATATCTAAATCATCTTTATATTTGTTATTACATGACAGGGTGCAATGTTAGATAGTAGCAACACAATCTAAGAACCCAAGAAACTAGGTTGAAGCATTTCATTGGGTCCAATATTCAAAACAGTTTAACTGGGCAGAAGGGGCTCCTTCCTGCCCAGTTAAACCCCACTGAGCTGACCATCCAGCAATATACAGTGGCTGGAATGGTCTGTGGGCAGAGCTAGAAGTTAACCGGTTAACAGTGATATTTAGTATGCTAATCAATAGTCTTCTAAGCCATCAGTAGGTCCAAAATCAGGATAAACTCAGCAGCCTTATGGATTTCTAAGTGTTAATCACGAACTTAAAGTTGTTCCAGTATTAGCAGCAGGTGCTCTTCAGTTTAAGATGGTTTATTTTGTACAGCGCTGCGTAACCCTAGTAGCGCTCTAGAAATGTTAAGTAGTAGTAGTAGTAATGAAGGGGCGGTTCTGAATATTCAGCTGTCAAACGATGTTTGATTTGTCAATTAAGGTTTTAGCTTCCTTTCAATTTAGAATTGGTAATTCCTGTACTCTATTACTGCAATTCTGTTTCAGGCCTAACTAAATCCAATGGGAAAAACCTTCAGCTTTTTCAGGACACCGCTCTGTGTCTTCTGAAAGCACTGAAGAAAGGTCACCGTATCAGCCTAGTACAAAAAAAAAAAAAAAAAAAAAAAAAAAAAAAAGACTTGCCCTGGTTGCTTATTGAACAGAGATAGGGACCATTTTATCTAAAAGGTTCAGTAACTAATCTTCGTACATGTATTTCATGCTCATTTAAAAACAAATGTTTGTCACTGATTTCCAAAACCAGGTTGCCATCAACACTCTTTGCCTTTTCTTATTATTGTCCCTTTAGTGAAATTATCTGCTTCAAGATTTAAGACCGGTCCAATTATTTGCTTTTTTTGAAACTACAGAAGATAAGGCTGCCAACTGGATCCAGTTTTGCAGGACAAGAGGATTTATCCCAATGCATGCTGGGACTTGTAGTCTTGCTTTTCTTTGGAAATACGAGGGAGAAATCAGAACCACAAGTCCCTGTATGTATAGGGACTGCGAATCTGGATCCAGTTGGCAGCTCTTAAATAAGACAAGACTTTCTAGTCCAGTTTATGAGCAGTTGTTCTTCAAGTTTTTGCATTGTTAGGATATCTTCTTCTTCATTTGATTTAATCTCACCTGGTGCGCCCGGCAGATGAGATCCAGATCATGCTTATGAAGGAATTTAGCCACCACTTCAGAGCCGAAGGTAAAGGAGACACCTCGGGTCGTTCTCACCCCAGCCCTGCACATCTTTGTCTGGGTCAGACCAGAGCAGGTCACAGAGCAGACCCTGGTCAGGCACATCTGTGGGACGCATAATTCGGCGGATTTGCTCCATTGATTGAAGGTCAGGTGATAAGCCTGGAGGTAGGAAGGATAGAAGAGGGCAGGGAGGGGGCAAAAAAAAAGGAGCAAGGGTGGAAAACATTTAGACCAATCACAGGACATTTCCATTTATTCCAAAACTTAAGACACCTCCTTTCATTGACGTTATATTGTCACTTAACTAATGGATGACAGGAACCAAACACAAATCAAAACAGAATCAAGCCGTTACCATCAGGACTTCAGAGGCATTTCTAGTTCTAGTAAGAACTGCAAGCAGAGTGCACTCTTTCATGCAAAGGGATGGAGTCGGGGGAGGAATACATATGGGGTACAAAGCAAGCAGGGACACTGTGAAAGCAAACAAAATGGGGAAAGAGCAAAGAGCAGGGCCAGAGAGTTACCATTGCTTACTTGGTGTTTTCTGTTGACAGCAAAATTGATCAAGCACACGAGTTAATGACAATATTACACATTACTGGGAAGCAACAGCTCTCCCAAAGCTCAGAACTAAGTGTGAAATTCTGAGCATGCACAGCTGTCTCCTCAGCACCTCAGTTATTTCCATAGCTCAAGATGTAATGTAGCTTTCAGGGAGCAGGAGAAACTGTGTACCAAAGCTATGGAAAACACCTGCTACAGGAAGAAAATATTTTTTTCTATAACAAGCAGGACCAAATCATGCACACAGGTGGTGATATCTAGGCTCAGAGTTGCTCCTCTTATTATAAATTGTTCACTGTTCAGACACAGCCCGACTATCATGATGTAAGAATTGGTATGTTACACAGCGAGAATGCCAGAACAGCTCAGCAGAACGCAGTCACAGATCAGAGACTGGTCCCAGCAGAAGTGTGAAGTGAAGGTATGAGGCATATGGACGACTTCAGGAGGGTCACAGTAGCCAAAGTGGTTCAGATCCTATGTTTATTTCTCTTAACTGATTAACAAAGAACTGGTCTGCATCAGAACTGGATTCAAGAAGTTAACCAAATTGCTAAGACCACCTGGATTTAGCTCATGCCTTGTCTCAACAGTTCAAAGTAAACTGCACTCAAGTTCAGTAGGTATTTTCCTGTCCCCACAGGGACTTACAATCTAAGGGGCCCTTTTACAAAGGCACGGTAGGCTCTATGCGCATGCAGTGTGCGTCAAAATGAGACTACCACCAGGCTAGCGCACTAGCCTGGCAGTAATTTCGGATTTGGCGTGCGCCCATATCGCCGGGACAATTTTTTTTAAATTTCCTACCGCACGCAGTGTTTTTGGCGTTAATCAGCAGTTGGCGTGCACCAACTGGTCACCGCGCGAGTACCCTTACCGCTAGAACAGTGGGTGGCGTTAAGAGCTTAAGCCGTAAATAGGTGTACACTGGTTTCAATTTTACTGCAGGCCCTTTTCCCGGCCCATTGAAAAAAAAGCCCATTCCCCCCCCCCCCCCCCCCCCCCACACACACACACGCTGTATAAACTGACCCGGCACATGGCAAAAACACCCCCCCATACTACCGCAGGTCACTTTTTGCCACAGCTTAGTAAAAAGGACCCCTAAGATTGTACCTGAGAGAATAGGACAGAGGTTTTCAACCCAGTTCGTCAGGGCACACCCAGCCAGTCAGTGTTTTCAGGATACCCCCACTGAATTCAATGGTGATATCCTGAAAACCTCAAATGGCTGAGTGTGCCCCAAGGACTGGGTTGAAAACCTTTGGAATGGAGGGTTAAAGTGACTTGCCTAAGATCACAAGGCGCAGCAGTGGGATTTGGCCTGGCCTTCCTTGGTTTCACTAGATGTTTGGCTACCAAGATGCCAACTCTGTTGAAGTCAACTTTCTGATAGGCTTGGTTCTCTTGAATTAAAAAAATGAGAACCTACTTGTAGTGCACAGCATGCAGGGGCTTCCAATACAGGGGGGGTAGGAAGGAGTATTTTCTCATTAAAATAGAAAAGAAAAGTATATTAGGTAGAACTTGGGATGGCTCATAAGTACCAAGGCTTGACGTTCTCTCATTCTTCTAGTTGAGGAAGCCACCAATAAATAGTTTCCAGGAACTGTACTTCAGTGAAGCAACACCCACTGCCTCAAACAGCAGCTTGATCCCAAAATGCAAGAGTCTTCTGTGATTGTGGCCCGATGTCAAGAAGTCTCTCTATGAATTACTTACCTGTTTGTGAGCAAGGGGAACCAGTTCTGATGAGCCCAGTAGGGTGCTGTGAGTTATCACATGCCTGACCTCTGCTGGGAAGGGGAATTAAATTTAGCTCACACCTTTTCCTTAGTAGCTCAAGTGACATATTTTCAGGTGCAGCAGGTACATCCCTGTCCCTAAAGAGCTTACAATCTACCTGAGGCAATAAAGGGTGAAGTGATTTGTCCAAAGTCACAAGGAGCTGCAGCGGGATTTGAACCCTGGCTTTTCTTGTAGTCCACTCGCTGCTTTAATTTTAGAGTTACTGCTATGAGTCACTGCTATGAGTGGGGTGGGAGAATAAACAGAAAGGAGAGGCCAGATGCAAGATATGGCTAGGGCATCTCTTGACAGTCAATGCAAGGCTGGGTGTACTGAGCAAGGGAGGGGTAAAGTTGCATTTCTCTGCAGGTAAAAAGGGGTGCTTGAGGGTTCCCCCAAGGCTTAGATGTTGTGCAGAATTTCCTGGTCCAGGAACCACTTGTAAGGTTAGGTAAAAAAAAACTCCGCTGCCCATTGGCTATCTGGTGAAATGAGTAGCTAGCTTTGGCTGCAATTGGAATGGCAACCTCTTACATCCTTGTTGCTTCCCAGCACAGGTAGATGGATCTAATTCCTCCCTGCTCACTAATATCAAGCACAATGATTGGATTGTCTGTCTGAACTAATTACTAAATTTGAGGGCCTGATGAGAAACAGAAGAAAACAAAACTGAGGTGCTCAGAAAGGGCTATACTTGCTCACAACCTTATACTTTAAGCTTTGTGAGAGCTTTTCTGTCCTGGCAACATGCTGTGATGTCACTAGCATACACCTCACTTGATCCCACTTGTTGACAGAAACTCATACCTAGATTCCTTCCCCCCTTCCTTGGATGTTCATTCTTCTCATTTTTTTCCCTTCTACATGCCTAGGAGTGAGTTTTCCCAGCTGAACTATGCACTAAACTCCTCCTCTGGGTCTTTAAAGGGGACCAAGGGATATATGTGCACATATCTCACATGGTGGGGGGGGGGGGGGGGGGGGGGAGGAGAGGGAAATGGTGGTGTCTTTGTGTGGATTTTAGAAAGGTGTGGTAATCAAGAATGCGGCAATGGTAGACCATTCATACAACTGCACTTCAGAAAGATCTTGGTAGAGAAGAGAGGCTCACCCCCCACCCCCACCCCCATTCATCCAGTGGGTGGGGGAGAGGGTAGGGCAGAAGAGAAGGTTATCATATAGAGGTGCTCCTCATACAGCCAGGTATGTACCCTCTCGTTCTTGGGTCAGGCTGCACTGGCATCTTCCTCGCTGCCATGAGCAGATACTTGTCTCCAGGAGTTCCAAGCTCAAGAGTGTAATTCCTAATGTGAAAGACCTGACAACCCCCCCCCCCCCCCACCCCCCTGCTCCAAACCATATAGCCAACTAGCAACAATTAAACTTCAGAAAACATTCTTCAGGTAAGAGCCCTGGGTCGCCACATCTCCCTTACCTCCATGGCAGCAGAAAATCTTCTCATCCACAATGGCAGCGATAGGGAGACAGTTGAAGCAGTCTGTAAAGGTCTTCCAGAGTTTGATGTTGTAGCGTCGTTTGCCTGCAGGAGACGGCAGAATAAGAAAGGTATAGCACGTGTTTTCGGTAAGGTGACAACCCATTTCAGAGAGTCCCTCAAATGCTGACAGATACCGTGTCAGAATGAGCCCCTTTGAGCAAGACCTATGCTAACCTCCACCTCAGATCTGCTCAGCTTACTGATTAGTCAGGTGCTATCGTATGATACCAAGTTTATTTCATACTTTCTACCCTGCTCTACTGCCATGCCATTTAGGTGGTTTACAATCTAAAACTGAAGAAACTAGGAGTGTACACAACAAAGGACAACACAGGGGAAGAAGGAGGGGTGGAACCAGGGGCATACCTACGTGGGGCCATGGGGGCATGGGCCCCCAAAGATTACGCCCTGGCCCCCTCTACATTTGACCCCCCCTCCCCCTGCCGCCACATCAGGTACCTTGTTTGCGGGCAGGGGTCCCCAATCCCTGCTAGCCCAAGAGTCATCTTCAGCGCTGGTAGACTCCGGCGCCTTCGTTGTGGGATCATCTGTTTCTGACGCCTTACGTCCTGCACGGGGCATGCACAGTGCAGGACGTAAGGCATCAGAAACAGATGATCCCACAATGAAGGCGCCGGAGTCGACCGGCGCTGAAGACAACTCTTCGGCTGGTGGGAATTGGGGACCCCTGCCAGCAAACAAGGTACCTGATGCGGCGGGAGCGGCGGTGTTTTTTTGCAGTTGTGGTCCAAAGTGGCGGGGGGTCAGCTAAACAGTGCCCCCCCCCCCCCGTCTCGGGCTCTGGCCCCCCCTCACGCCGCGGTCTGGCCACGCCCCTGGGTGGAACTACTACTACTTATTTCTATAGCGCTACTAGATGTACGCAGCGCTGTACACTTCAACATGAAGAGACAGTCCCTGCTTGACAGAGCTTATAATCTAATTAGGACAAACAGGACAAATAAGAGATAAGGGAATTACTAAGGTGGGGATGATAAAATAAGGGTACTGAACAAGCGAGTAAGGGTTAGGAATTGAAAGCAGCATCAAAAAGGTGGACTTTTAGCCTAGATTTGAAGATGGCCACAGATGGAGCTTGACGTACTGGCTCAGGAAGTCTATTCCAGGCATATGGTGCAGCAAGATAAAAGGAACGGAGTCTGGAGTTATGGGCGACTCTAGCATTTAGTGCACGCTAAAAACTCTAGCATGACTTAGTAAACAGGGCCCTAAATGAGCTATCAAAATACCACTTAAATTGAATCTTGCTAACTACAGGAAAAGCTAAGTTTGACATGTAACATTTATGTATAGAATGTAATGAAGTACGAAATGAAATTAGAGAAATATGCGATACAGTTTACAAATAAACAGACAACATGCAAGATATACTACACAATAATTACACAATGTAACATATAACACGAATCTCAAAAATATAGGGGTTGATATTCTAAGTGATTAAACTGGGCAGGAGAGGCTCCTGCCCCATTAAATTGCCTGTGTAGAGTTATCCAGGGATATTCAGTGGTACTTAACCGGATCGTGCCACTGAATATCCCCTCTAACTGCCTAAGCCAGTGGTTCCTAAGCCTGATCCTGGAGTCATCCCAGCCAGTCAGGTTTTGAGGATATCCACAATGAATATTCATGAGAGAGATTTGCATGCAGTGGAGGCAGTGCATGCAAATGTCTCTTCTGAATATTCATTGTGGGTATCCTGAAAACCTGACTGGCTGGGGAGTCTCCAGGGCCAGGTTTGGGAACTACAATAACAGACAGGAAAATTAAACAAATTAAGGAGGTTATTTGAGAAGCAATCTTCAAGGTTTATTTAATATTTGCCATTCTGCACATCAGTAAGTGTCTACATGGCTTACAATACTAAAATATATAGGCCAGAAAGAAACTAGACATTAGGAATGAAAAGGAATAGGCCAGGAACGCCACTGTCGAATAGTCAAGGAAGCAAAGAGGGAGGGGGACAAGTCTAGACTGATTCATCTCACTCAACTGCAGGACAGCGACTAAGGTAATATGAAAGCATCCCTGAATAAAATGTTTTGAGATCTATCTTAAATTGAGTCATGGAAGTTTGTGAACTGAAGAATAATGGTAATGCATTCCATAGGGAGGAACCGGGGTAGCCTCGTGTCTAATATGCTAAAAAGATGGTACAACCAATAGGTGCAAATAGCAGTAGTATCTATTAGCTATATGATAGTGGACAGAGTATTATCCAAAGAGAGAAGCTAGTCACCGCCCGCCACTATCCGACACTCCCACTAAATATCTAGATTTATTTCAGCTGCTGTGTCTGGCAGATAATACACACCACCACCAGAGTTCAACTTATTCAGAACACTGCGATGAAACTATCATATACAGCCAAAAATATCCAATTATACTATTGAAGGTGCAACACTGGCCGCCCATTGTCAAACTCTTGATGGTGTCTCACTGCATCTTTTACATTGGCCTTACTCTGACTGGGGCGGTCATTAATTTACCGTGCTCCGAGACCCTCTCAGAAAAATTTTAAATTGTTACCTACAACTTCACAGGTTACACTGGAACTTGACACACTGAATACTGAAAGGCTATGCACCATCTTTGGAACTCTCTGCCCCAGAGTTGTAAGAGCTGAAAGCTCTTTTTCCAAGTTTAAGGTTTGGCTCTTTTCTATGATCTTTGCCTAGACTTAAAAATTTCTGTCTTCCAGGTGCTGCAAGATTTCTCTCTCCTCATTGTTTGTATTCTGATTAATGCTTCTTTTAATTAGTTTTTGTTTTGCTTTTTTTAAATCATCATCACTACTTTTCTTTTAATTGGGATAATTTGAAGCCTGACAAACATCCTTGGTGCGTCATTAACTCACACCCTACCCATCCCTCTTTTTTTCCCTGTTGTTCTAAGTTAGCCTGTGGTTTCTGGATTCCATGTGTAAACCTCCTTGACACATGTGCACATGGCAGTGCATCAAATTATTAATGTAATGCAATGCTGGTAACACTGAACAAAGATGGCTCAATTAATTTTCAGAGGCAAGAACACAACCTGAGCTTATGCTCCAGTTTCTTTCTGCAGTTATTTGCTAGAGAACCACCCCACGGGCTTGTTCTGACACAGTTAACACTTAACTCAAGCCAACCAACCAACCACACACACTTGTCTTTGGTAATTTTTGTGGTTGAAACTTACTGCTCTTACTTTGTTGCACAGATCTGGTTTCTATACGCAGTGGAAACTACAG
This sequence comes from Microcaecilia unicolor, assembly GCF_901765095.1. NCBI lineage: Eukaryota > Metazoa > Chordata > Amphibia > Gymnophiona > Siphonopidae > Microcaecilia > Microcaecilia unicolor. Next base: position 648,625,889 of record NC_044031.1, on the reverse strand, counting down.
AGGTTAAACAGTTGCCGTGCACAGGTTTGGTTATCTCTGTTTCCACTGCAAAACCTGCACATAAGGAGTCTTAAATCTTAAGAGAGATGTTACACAGCACAGCACGAGCTCTCCATGGAAATGACTGGGGATGCGTGTCTAAAGTCCTTTAAATGCACTGTCAGCACATTGGAAGAAGTTTTCTATTTAGGAGCCAGTGGCTGAATGTTCCCACAAGCTTCCTGTTGTCCCTATCAAGGGAATGTTCCCCCCCTCCCCAAAACACACCCACACTTGGATTCTTCTCTTAAAGGTCTGCAACAGCTTCTTTAGCACCCCATTCTGTGTCTATTTGGGAGGAGAGGGGAAGAAAAAAAAAAAATCACACCCTTAATGCCCTGCTGCTTCATTTATGGCTGTAGCCCAAATACCCATGATTCTCCCTTCCTCTCAATCTCTTCACCCAGTCTCTGTCATTCTCTTATCCAGCCCCGCAACACTATCCTCCTCTCTCACCTCCCTTTGTTTTCATCTCCTTCAATCCTTTACCCCTCTCCTTTGCCTCCCAGCCCCCCCACACCACTACTAGCCAACTCCAATCACCCACAGCCAGTCAGTCAGCCATGCCTCCCCTCGCCTTCCCACTATCGAACAGCTGTTCTCTTTTGCCTGCAGCACAGGGCTCTGTTAAGACTGAACACTCACCCTGGTCTCAGAGTTCAGATGTCATGTCATGTCAGCAATCAAGCTAAAGGTTCCATGGCAACCAGCGGCTTCATGTAGTATTTTAAGTTTATCGATCTTCCTTTTTTGCACATAGAGTTACGAAGTTACATAGGCTCCTACTTAACTTTAAGTCTATGTGCTTTGAAAATGAGCACCCATATTTTTAATTGCATTATTTTTTGCTACAGATGGGTGGATATACGGACATAGTAATGTAACGGTTGTATGGTTTTGGTTTTAGACATAAGAGTTACTTTAACTCTATGACCCATATGTGATTTTCATTTAAACCTTTTTTTGGCACTGGGGTTATTTATATGGGGGCCTTTATACTAAAGCTTGGCATATGTTAATGGACATTAGTATGCACTAAGGGGACCTTTTACTAAAGGGTTGCCACCTGGAACTACCACCAGCCCAATGTGGCTGCCGGTGGTAGTTCTGCCTCGAGCGTGCACCATTTCCAGGGCTACGAAAAGTAATTCCAGAATTTCTAGCGCGGCGCTAATCCCGTGGGAGCCCTTACTGCCACCTCAATGGGCCTCATGGCCACACGGTAACAATAATCTCACCGCATGGCCATGTCTTTTTTAGGGGCTTTTCACCCACTTTGGTAAAAAGGGCCCTGGTGTGTCTCAAAAACAGCTACCACAGGACCCTTTTTACCACAGCTTGGTCAAAGGACCCCTAAATGTCATGTGGCCCACAAATATAAAATGAGATATGCACCAATGCTGTTAGCTCGCACTAAACTTTAGTAAAAGGGCTCCTTGATTTTTAGTTCCGTGGCAGTAATGCACATACGTGATTTCTTGTCTTTTAAGGGCTTGTGACCATCTCTGGGAAAAGGTGACTAAAGTCTTCAGAGACAGAAAATGAGGTTTTAATGAATGCTGTTATAATAATACAACAGTGCAAACCCCGTCCTTTTATGTGAAAAATATATATTTTTTTAAAACAAACAAACTTACTGCAGTTCAAACATGCAACTTTTTCAGACTGCTTACGGACTCATGATAGAAAATCAGTTACTCAATATTTTGATCTGTTACTTTAGTCATCTTTTCCCACAGATGGTTATTTACGTGTTTTTACTTTTACAGTGGCTGAATGATTTTTATGTTGAACAAACACTCCCATTAGTGGATCAAGGAGACACGATTCTAGTGTGACCCATTCAGTGATATTTTGTCTACAATTTTCTCTTTTACTACCTGTGCTCCATCTCTCCAATTGATGTATATTAACTTATCTTATAGGATTTCTATAGTGTGTAAATTTATTTCAACATTTTCTGTTTTCTCACATATGTTTTTATTATTCGTTAATGAATTTGTTTTGTTTTAAATGTTTCATTGTATTTGAATTACCAAATTTGTATGCTTACTGTTTTTTTGTTCATTACATTTATGTCATCTCAGACCCCTGAGGCAAGCAATTTGCCGAAACATAGACTGTGTTAGGTTCTGGCTTACAATAAAACTGTCTCTGTATCTACTAATGGCTGACTGCACTTTTATTAGGAGAGAAGCAAAAACACAGAGGATTTTTGCTGTTTCTAACTCAGAGCTCCAACAGCCAAGTGGTTTTAGTGACTTAATCCATTTAGGCTGTTATTAACATTTGGTTTAAATCTAAGTACAGACATGTCCTTCAGTCTATGGAAAATCTATATGAAGTAAAGCAATGAAGAAATGTAAACAATTCTTTGTAAGAACATTAATGAAACCTCCCCTCAACATCAAAGCAGACAGCGTTTAAAGGAAATTCAGTGAGTTAAATTATATTACAGGCAGACAATGTACTAACTTTTTGTTTTGGTGTACTTCTTTTTCCCTGACCAAGAGTGGCATAAACCCTCCTTTACAAGTGCTTGCGCCCCCCCACCCCCCAAAAAAAAAAAACAAAAAAACCACACCCCTTATCTCCCTGCGTATCCATTGCAACCAGTGTCATTTGGAGCTTGCGCACAGCCCATCATTTCCTCAAGAACCAGATAAAACCGCTAATTCAAGGATGTGCTTGGCAGATATCCCCTTTCTCTTCTATCCCCAGTGACAGGAGCCAGGGAGTATGTGAATAGTTAAGAATACAGTTTTCAATAGCTAAATTGATAAAAATGATCATTTTCCTCTAAAGCCTAAGATACATTTTGTGCACACACTGTCTTAACAGCTACCAGCCTTCTTTGCCACAAAGAGTAGACAGGACAGCTAACAGGCAGTCCAAAAGGGCAAGAAATTAATTTTTAAAAAATACTGCAACAATTTGGAAAACAGAATAGTTGATTACTAGACATTAAAACATTTCAATCTGTGGCCATGTACTTGGTTTGGTAATTCATGTGACAAGACTGTCACAGAAATTTAAGTAGCCTTGGATTCAAATCCACTTATATCCTGAAGGCACTGAACTTTCAGTTTCCACCCATACTATCCCCCCCACCCAGAGACTGCAGCACAACACTGTACACCACCCAAAGCCCACACTCACACTCATCATAAAAGCCGTAGATGCGGTTGATGCTGGCACATTCGTGGTTCCCTCGCAGCAGGAAGAAGTTCTCCGGGTACTTGATTTTGTAGGCAAGGAGGAGGCAGATGGTCTCCAGCGACTGCTTCCCTCGATCCACATAATCTCCCAAGAAGAGGTAGTTGCTCTCAGGGGGGAAGCCCCCGTACTCAAACAAGCGCAGGAGGTCATAGTACTGTCCGTGAATGTCACCTGTGAGGAGTTAAATCCACCAAACATGTCAGGGCAAAAAACCACCCCAAAGAAAGGGCAACCACAAGCTCACCATATTTCTACACATTTTACAGCAGGAGGTAACTGTGGCTGCACAGTTTTCAAAAATCATACAATTCACTCCGCCATCTAATTGGCAAATTGCTCCAAAACTCTAGGAGAGAAGGTTGCCCAGGCTCACATCTCAATACCTACTTCAAGGGGTGCTGAAGGATAGATTTCTGGAGTTAAGCTTAATGGCAAGCCAAGCAAGGGGAAGGAACCCAGGAGCCTGGGCCAAGCTGAACATGACAACAATTGTAAGCAGCATACTCAGTTCATTTTTTCTAGCAAAAAAGGTGCCAGTACTCAAATGCCAAGCCACCCTTCAGGGTTAGACTGATCACTGAAGGACCCACCCAACAATAGCTAGGCCCCCTGCAACCAGTCACAGAATCTATGACAAGGCAGACTTGGTGTGAAGAGCCTGAGCTCTTTCATTATAATTTGGGGACCATGAGTCAATTTTAGCAGACAATGGAAAAGGTGCTGGTACTCAGTACCCCCAAGTACCCCCTCAAAAAAAAAAAAAAAAAAAAAAAAAAGCCCTGAGCATACTATGCCATAATATATACTGTTCTTTGAATATTTTTTTTTCTGTTCCAATTTTCTGTTGCCTATATCCAGATTGACCTTGTTGTACAATGTGCCTTGTGTGAATTTCTTCAAAAAGGCAATAAATAATAAGGCCTGGTCATGGAAGCAAACAGCAAGATGGGTACTGGGAAAACTTGTATCAAAGGGTTGGGGCCTTTATCTCTCAAATTACATGTGAATAGCAGAACTGGGCATGAGGAGCATAAATTGTGTTTTATTGTAGGGCAGGTCTGAAGCTTCTGAAAGAGGAAGGGTGGGTTGTAACAGCATTAGCCAAAGAGAACTCCACATTGAGTTTCACAGGGGGCTGAAGTGCTCCCCGAGACAGATATATTCCCTTGATGTACACTAAGTTCCTGTTATCAGACAGAATTACTTTTAATTTTGAAGCCTCCATTTATGCCCTGTATATCCACAGGTAGATTTACACCCTACTGTACTTTATGAATAGGCTTGGCTAGACAGCGCAGGTAAGCAAGGCATTGTTCAGCAACAGGTTCTGTTCTTTGGACAGTCTGATTTGTAATGTATTAAAGGTTCAACACCAAGATAAATGGGAACCAGAGAACAGGATTCTCAACAAGAGCACTACGGGCCACAGATGGGGCCAAAACAATTAACCCCTCTCTATTGTTACCCGCACTCACCACAGATCTTCAGGGGGGCCTCCAGCTCAAGCAGAATGGGCTGACTCAGGAAGATTTCCCGTGATTTGAGGCAAAGGCCACGGATCTCATTTTCTGTCAGCTGCACATTTTTCCCTGGCCGTGATCCCTGGACTGGAGAGAAGATGGAAGAAAAAAACAAAAACAAATGTTATCCTGCCCACATAGCACAGCATTCACTTCCTACTTTCATAACCGCATAGTGCTCAGTTCAGTTCAAACCGTGCTTGGCCTCTGCCTCACTACATACAGTGTTCAGCCCTGCTCTCAGTGCACACACTTTCTCTATCCTCTCTGGGCCCTATATTCCAAAACACACGAATTCCCTAAATTCAGGCTCCTAAGTTAAATGCCCTTTAGTCCCTTATCAGTCAAACACAGGAGCCTAGGTTTTCTGCTAAAAAGTTACATAAACTTAGGGATCGATATTCAAAGTTATCCTCCTTTCACCAGGTCTCCAAAATGTCAGTTGTATCTACCTCTTCATTCAGTGCTATATATTTTAACTCTCCCACCTTTTTTTTTTTTTTTTAGACTCCCCATGATCTAGTTTAAAAGCTTCTTGCCCATATGCGCATATTCAACAGATCGCCAAAACCTGTCGTTTATCTACAATATTAGCAAAATTCACCCCTTCCTTTCTGAATACGCTGCCAGAACCCTTAACCACACCCTTGCCACCTCTCGCTTGGACTATTGCAATTTACTTCTCACTGGTCTTCCACTCAGCCATCTCTCTCCTCTCCAATCTGTCCAAAATTCTGCGGCACGACTTATTTTCCGCCAGAATCGTTATACCCACACTAGCCCACTCCTCAAGTCACTTCACTGGCTCCCTGTCCAATTCCGCATTCAGTTTAAACTTCTCGTACCTTTACATGCATCCACTCTGCAGCCCCCCATTACCTCTCCACTCATCTCTCCCTACATTCCTCCCCGTGAACTCTGCTCACTGGACAACTCTCTCGTTGTCCCCCTTCTCCTCCACTGCTAACTCCAGGCTTCGCTCTTTTTCTCTCGCGGCACCTTATGCCTGGAATAGACTTCCTGGACCTATACGTCTAGCTCCATCTCTACCTGTTTTCAAATCTATGCTGAAACCCCACCTTTTCACTGCTGCTTTTTAGCTCCCATTACTTCCCTCACCCGCAACTGTCTCGTCTGTCTGTATTATTTAGATTGTAAGCTCTTTTGAGCAGGGACTATCTCTTTGTATCAGGTGTTCAGTGCTGCGTGCGTCTGGTAGTGCTATACAAATGCTAATAATAATAATATGCATCACAATGAGCTCCTCCCTAGCACTGTCCAAAAATCTCATCTAGATGTGTTGATATCTGCAGTGCAGATGACAAATATGGGAGATCTGCCCCTTTCCCCATAGATCTAGTTCATCAGAACGCGAAGCATGTTAAGAGTCCAGAAGACTTCCAGATTTAAGAAATAGCAGCTCCTACACCATTGTGTGGTACACATTCTGAGGTGTATTTTCAAAGCACTTAGACTTACAACGTTCCATAGCAACTTAATGAGCTTTGTAAGTCTAAGTGCTTTGAAAATGAGGCACTCTGCGTACAATTACAAATACAAGACCTCCTATGCATACAGTTTCTCCTTTTTGGACAGCCAGCTTTGGAACGCTCTGCCAAGATCCATCCGAACCATCAACAACCATCTACCATTCAGAAAAATGTTGAAGACCCATCTCTTCAAGAAAGCTTACCCTAATGACCCAACTTAACTTTTTAAATTATATTTTTATTAAAGGTTTTGTCATACAGAGAATACAAAAATAAACACATCATCAAACAACCCCCCCCCCCCCGGAAATTAACCCCCCCCCCCCAAAAAAAAAAAAAAAATCATAAGCATAATCAAAGTCAAAGTTCCATGGCAATACCCGGAGACAAATTGCAGGGTTACACAAGGTCAAGGAGTGCTATGTGGCTCCTGACAAAAAAGGTCTAAACGAGCCCAGGTCCTCAAAACAGACCTAATGTTTCGACGCCTATGGGCCAAAATTGTTTCATATTTTCTGATCACGCATACATAACTCCACCATTCATTATAATTCAGGTACACATTATTTTTCCAATTGGAGACAATTAAATGCAAGGCAACAGCTAGCAGTATGTTATACAATTTCTTATCAGACTCCAAAAGAGGGATAGTAGGACAAGAAGCTCGTAAGATCACCAACTTAACTTTTTAAACCCACCCACACGATTCCTGCCCCGACGATTATTATACCTTTGACCATGTCTCACAATCTCCTTATGCTCATTCCTTAATCTCTTCCTCACCATCCTTCCTACTCCTTACCCCTCCCAATCTCTTCTCCTTTTGCTCATCCTATCTTTGTTTACCTCTCCATGCTCAATTTACACATCCTCAAAACCCCACTACTACTATGTTTACTAAAACTTGTAACATTCTCCTTCAAGACTTTGTAATTCTATTTACTATGTAAGCCGCATTGAACCTTCTATGTGTGGGAAAGCGCGGGGTACAAATGTAATTAATAATAATGAGAAGTTTGTGGAATTCATACACCTCAGGACAAGTCTGATCAATTCTGGTTTTTAGTGGAAAAGGGGAAGCAGTTCAAAAAGCTGAACTGTGATATTTTTGGAGACAGTACTGAAATCTTCTGTTATGGGTATTGGGGCCCCAAGACTCATGACTATGCACCTCAGACCTTTGTTGATATGCAGGAAAGGCTTCCCAGCATGCTGTGAAGAGAATCTCGAGTGGTAAGGTAAGAGGTAGCTTCTCTCACACAGCACTCAAGCCCCTCTCTCAGTCCATCTCTGACCCAACTTCCTCTTCTTCCCAGTAGTATGTGAATAGGGGGTCAAAGGAATACCTCATAAAGGCATTATGTATCATTCCAGAAAATCTCAGAAGAAATCTCAATCTTATCCTCATTCCAGACAACAGAGATCCAAAAGCCACAGCCTACTCCTCATCCAAAGGCTGGAACAGAGTTTGGACTGCATTCAGGAGATCAGTCTAGGGTTCCGGTATCCATGCCAGACAGCCTTTTAACCAACCACTAAGGTCTAAAGATCATTCAGCTTGGAAGTAGATTCCAGCTATTCTATTATATTGCCCACCAAGAATATCTTAGTTAAACTCTCAGCACCGGGAAATACTTAATCAAAAGGCACCCATCTTTGCTCTTAGGAGACCAATGTGGTTGAAACTGTCCCACCAAGGAAAAGGAAGCAGGGATTTTACTCCCAAGTATTCCTTGGTCACGAAGAAAACAGGGGGATTTTGTCTTGACCTAAGGGCTTTGAACATATTTCTGATATGAGAAAGGTTTAAGATCTTTCCCCGAGCACCAATATTCCTTGTCTTCAAAATGGTAACTGATTATGTTCTCTGGACCTAAAGGAATCCTACACCCATAGGAGAGACACAAATCAGAGATAGCTAGGATGTAACAAGCAACCCCGCTACCAGTATCACAACTTGCTTTTCAGCCTTGTGTCTAGCCACAGAAGCCAAGCATCTGTGCATATTTTCCTAGCTGGAAGACTGGTTAGTTAAGAGCGTATTATGGGAAGATCCATACAAATAAATTATGCAGGTGCTGGAGTCAGTGTTCATCATAGACTGCCAAAAGTCACATTTAAGCCCCTCATCTCAACCGGAATTCACAGGAGCTCTGACATGACTCAGACAAGGTCCTTTTTCCTGTAAGACAAGATCCATGGTTCAAGAGACTGTACTGTATCAGCAAACATCAGCATGAGGCCTAATGGTCAGCAGTGGGTTCATATCCTGGGGAACCGGGTTCAATTCCCTCTGCAGCTCCGTATGACCCTGGGCAAGTCACTTAGCCCTCCGTTGCCCCAGGTACTAGACAATACTAGACTGTCAGTCCATTAGGGACAGTACCTGAAAATAAAATTGTAAACTGTTTAGGTCTAGGTAGTATATACAGTATAAATACAGAAAATAAATAAATAACCCAATTCTCTTAGCAAAATGGATCATACCTCATTGGATTCAGGCCACTCAGACTGTGAGATGTAGCCTGGATCACAAGATCTCTCAGAGACTGTGTCCTGGTGAATGAATCAATCCTATCTGGTGAACATAAGTATTGCCATACTGGGACAGACCAAAGATCCACTAAGCCCAGTATCCTGTTTCCTACAGTGGTCAATCTTGGTCACAAGTACCTGGCTAGATCCAAAGAGAGTAACAGTTGCTTATCCCAGAAATAAGCAGTGCACTTTACGAAGGCCATCTTAATAATGAAGGATATCCCTTTTCGAATTCCTCCAGTACAAAATTGTCCTCACCAAAGATGTGTCAACACTGAGTTAAGGAACTCAGATAGATGGATTTCTCACGTAAGGTCTTTGGTCCAATCTGAGGAAGAAGGGCAACCTTCGAAAGCTAATCAAGAAATGTATTAAGTTATGTCCAATAAAAAAGGTATCATCTTATTTTCTTTTCCATGTTTTATTTTGTTTGATTTCTATTGATAACCTTAAGAGTGGACTAACACGGCTACCACACTCCTCTACAGTCCAATCAGGAGAAATTTCATTAGATAATTGTTAAAACGTATGCAGACTGTGAAAAATTGCAGAAAGACCTTTGGAAATTGGAAAACTGGATATCCAAAATTCACCATTTTGTAATACCCGCGGGCAGAGGGCCAAGTAATGTATGCTGTTTTTTTTAATTGAATTTTCTATTTTATAGCACTGTGAGGTTTTAAATTGATTTTATTTTGATGTTTAATTGTGCTCTGCCTTATACTGACATTGGCTATATGGTGGCTATTGGCTTTGGATTTCTGGCACACTGGCCAGTCCACCTGCACCTGGGCAAATAGTTTTGTGAATGTTATAGAGACCAGTATTCAAAGAGTTTATGCTCATAAATTGGTCTCTCAAACTTTTATATAGCTAGAGCTGAGTGCCAGAATTTATGCTCAGTTGACTGAAACACTTTTAATACCCTAAATTTGAGAGTAGTTGGGGAAGGGGAGGGGAGGTTAGGGACTTAGCATTGATTTTCAACACCAGGCAACTACGTTAGAGACTTATGCTCTGTGTCATTCATTTGCCTAGATTTAACAACATTTAAAGTCCTAACTTTAGATGGATTTTCAGCAGAAAGTTTAGGCTCCTATGTTTGAATGAAAATAGGGGGCAAAGTTACACACCTAACTACTACTAAACATTTCTAGAGCGCTACTATGGTTACACAGCGCTGTACAAAATACTCAGGAGCTCAGCTTTTTCTGAAAACTGGGCTCATCATAGGGACCTTTTGGGAGATAGCAAACACATAGTCACTGATCAGAGATTAGAAGAAACTATTGCAAGTGTATGAAAACTAAGATGGGGGGGGGGGGGGCGGTGCTGTTCGGTCACTTCCCAGGCTATACGGGCTGGGGGATGCTGAAAGTTTGCATTCATAGCCCCTGAAAAGAGAGCAACATCTAGAGGCCATTATTGTAGGGTTTCAAAAAAAAAAAAAAAAAAAATCCCCAGTGTATGTCTGCCGCTGCAGTGATCAAGCTGCCTGAGTTGGTTGGTTGGGGATAAATTTATCTATTTTATATCCACAGGTATAAAAGGGCTGGTACTGCTAGGTCACAATCCTAGTTCCCATAGATTGGGGAAGTTCAAAAAAGCAGGAAGAAACAATAATGGAAAGGAATACACTTTTATTCTGTGTGCCTAGCTTGAAATAACTTTTATTGGGGTGGTTTGCTTTTTGGGTATAAGAATTTCTTACTTTTCAAAAAAAATGAATAGAAGTATCTTTGGACTCTTACACTGTAATAGCGGTGCATTTTTTAATATTGTATGCCAGCCTTTTCTGGCTGTGTTTTGAGTTTCAATAAACTTCTAAAAATAAAAACAACAAAAAAAAGCAAAGTATGAATAGCTAGCTGCCCTGTGTAATGTCCTTGTAAATTGAAGGCTTTGTGGCCTGTTTAGTAAACCATTTGTTAAAGCATGTTTTTGACATGTATTAGTGCACCAATGTAAAGGTCATATGCACTAAAGAGCACTAAACCTTTAGCACCATGTCCAATCGTTTCCATGGCATTAATGAATGATTATTGCCTGCTGGGAATTATCTACAAGATTTATAATCTTCCTATACACAGTGCTACGTTGACTACAACAAAAACTCACAACGTAACGTGTCATACATGACAGATTACTAAAATTGGACCCAACAGAAACAAAACTCTACTGTCTGCCAAGATCAGTCTTTCTCCTGCCAGGTGAGTTCCTCTGAGAACCACTCAATAACAGAAGGCCCTGTTCCACATCCTGATACAGGAGTTAGGATCCTGTTTCTTTTGTTTGTTGATATGTACTATATGGCTACTTTGCTTATCCATCTGGACCAGGATTATTTTGTTGGCTAACAATCTCTGAAAGCCTTTAGGGTGTTCCATGGAGTCCTGAATTCCAGGAGATTTATTTAAGAACATGAGAATAGCTATAGTGGTGCAGACCAATGGTCCATCTAGCCCAGTATTGTGCTTTCAACAGTGGCCAATCCGGGTCACAAATACCTAGCAGAATCTCAATATTCCATACTATCAATCTCCGGGTCAGCAGCAGCTTCCCCATTTCTACCTCAATAGCAGACTAGAGGTTTCCTTCAGTAACTTGTCTTAACCACTGTTACCACATTCTCTGGTAACGAGTTCCAGAGCTTAACTATTCGTTGAGTGAAAAAATATTTCCTCCTATTTGATTTAAAAGTATTACCGTGTAACTTCTTTGAGTGTCTTTTAGTTCTTAGTACTTTTTGAAAGAATAAATAAATCGATTCACTTTTACCAGTTCTACATCACTCAGGATTTTGTAGACCTCTATCATATCCACACTTAGCCATCTCTTTTCCAAGCTGAAGAGTTCCAACCTCTTTTAGCCTTTTCTTATATGAGAGGAGTTCATTCCCTTAATCATTTTGGTCACCTTTCATTAACTTTTTTTTTTTTTTATTCCGCTACATCTTTTTTGAGATACAGTGAACAGATCTAAACATCAATACTCAAGGTTAGGTCACACCATGGAGCGTTACAAAGGCATAATAATATTCTTTGTCTTCTTTTCTATCCCTTTCCTAATAATTTGTAGCATTCTGTTTGCTTTTTTTGAATATATATAGCCTAGAGGAAAGAACAGACGGGGGAGATATGATACAGACTTTAAATACTTGAAAGGTATTAATATAGAAACAAATCTCTTCCAGAGAAGGGGAAATGATAAAACTAGAGGACAGGAGCTGAGGTTGCGGGGTGGTAGACAGGAGTAATGTCAGGAAAATCTTTTTCACGGAGAGGGTGGTCGATGCCTAGAATGCCCTCTCAAGGGAGGTGATAGATACAAAAACAGTGGTGGAATTCAATCCACGAACTTAAGAAAATCACTAAAAACCAACCTCTTCAAAAAGGCCTACCCCAACAACCCCACGTAACCCTCTTCACCTATCAACACAGCACGACTATGATCGAACAGGACATCACGCAATCTTCATCCATTCCAACCGTTCACTTATACCTCATACGATCACTATACAACTTTTTATTTGTTATCCGACTGGGCAAACGCCTTTGGCGGTACTATGTAAGCCACATTGAGCCTACAAATAGGTGGGAAAATGTGGGGTACAAATGCAACAAATAAATAAATAATTAAAAAAAAACACTTAAATGGCTGCAGGGGGTGGATGTGCGAGAGACACTTGGACAGCTGCCCCAGCTGTGAAGAACTAAAGCCGGTACCAGGCGGACTGTGTAGGTCTGTGCCTGTATATGACAATCCAGTTTAGGACAAGCTGGAAAGGGCTTCAATGGCAACTTCAGTAGCTGGAACTGAGGACAGTATTGAACAGAATTTTTCGGTTTGAGTCCCACAAATGACACGATAGATTTGGATAGGCTGGAGTGAGCTCTGACGGCAACTCCAGTAGGTGGGACATAAGGACAGAGCTGGGCAGATTTCTGTGGTCTATGTCCCAGAAACGTCAAAGGAAGACTCGTGATAAAGTACATAATATATCACATTCATTGTTGATTTAATCATGAATTAATAATGAGTGTGACTGTTGGGCAGACCGGATGGACCATTCAGGTCTTTATCTGTGGTCATTTAGTATGTTACACTGGGCAGAATATTACAGCATATTATCCCCAATAATTCCTAGATCTTTTTCTTGGGTGCTGACGCCTAAGATAGAACCTAACATAAGGTAACTAATGATTTGGATTATTTTTCCCAATGTCCATCACTTTGTATTTGTCCATATAACATTTTATTTGCCATTTTAATTTTTTTGCATTTCCTTCAAAGTGTTTACTTAACATGTATTTTCTATGACCCAGAACATTTGTAAAATTACTTGACAGGTTTCCAATTCATCTTGCTGGTAATCCTCCAGTAGAGTAGGGTTAGTTGTATGTTTATTTCATGTACTGTTAGGCCTTTGCTTTTTTTCTCTCTTTTTTTCCCTAGAATTCTCTGTTAATGTGAGTTCCTCTCCTCACTATTGAGAGCTAAAATTGGATAAATGTCCTTTTTTTAAAACTAATTTTCTTATTATATTTTCTGCTTTTGGATGTACTTGATTGCTAGGAATGTTACCCATAATTTCTGTTGCAAATGATTTGCTTGTAAAATTGGTTAAAATTTCAATAAAAATAAAATGAACAAGAAAAAAACAGTAATTTCAAACAAATCAAAACTTCAAATGTTCTATCTCTAGTCAAAGTCCCCAGGCAGAGATTTCCAAGCCTGACGAGCAATCCTTTATAAAGTAAATTTCCAAATAGAAAAAAAAAATCATTCTGGGGATCTTAGTGCTTGTAAGGGGGCATCTTTTTGGAAGTACCAGTAGCCAGGCCAACACAGAAAGCAAAAGGAAGAAACACTCCCTCATTGATACCCAGAATTAATTTGGTCACCATTCTTCAGGGCATTTCAGCCACTCTGACATTATTCTTGGATCCAGATTTTGTGCTTTCCTTGGTATTGTCCCCTCTGATCTATGGGAGGGTGGGGGGGAGAGAAAAGGCTTAAAAGGAAGCAGAACCATGCTCTGATCTTGCACCTTGCGAACAAGTGTGTGCCTGTACAAAGCCCCATTCAACGTTGTTCATCTCAAAAGCTACCAAAGACACAAAGTCATGGAGGGGTTTGAAGGCAGGAGCTTTTTATTACTCTAACCTTACAAATTAGAGACCAGTGAGTGAGACAGCAAAGATAAACAAAGGCTGCAGATGGCTGAATATAGGGTTACAGGCTGGATGACTACCGTGGTGTTTGCTTTCAAAACAGGAGAGAAGCGCTCAAGAACCACTCACAGAGGGATTAAGCTAGTCCAAACAAAGGAATCACCTAGAGCTGGTTTGTTGATCTTCATTTCTGTGTATCCAACTGGACTAATCCAGCACAATTTATTCAAAATCTAACAAACTCACAGGTTATGCAAAACTAACAACTAAATATATTCTAAATTGTTCAGAGAAGCCTACCAGTAAATTATGTAACCTTTCACCTGCCTTCTGTCCTTTTCCCAGATGCAGCACCGGCTCCACTCTATGGGACCAGCCAGAAAGGTGTGGGGCTTTATAGGGCCAGACAGCTGACCTCACCACGATTGTGACCTCAGCACCAACTTCATAGGCTAAGGCAGGTGTGGGCAACCACAGTCCTCAAGGGACACAACCCAGTCAGGTTTTCAAGATTTCCAAAATGAGTATTATTGCAACGGAATCTACGCGGGCTACAAAGAACAACTCATAAAAAAACTCCAGACCACCCAAAATACAGCAGACGGGCTGATATTCAGCAAAACACGCTTTGAAAGTGCTAAACCCCGCCAAGAAAAGTTGCATTGGCTCCCAATCAAAGAACGGATCATCTTCAAAATCTGCACCTTAGCCCACAAAATCATATACGGCGTAGTCCCAGAATACATGACAGACCTCATAGACTTACCAATAAGAAACAACGTCAGATCATCAAGATCCTAGCTAAACCTACACTACCCAAATTGCAAAGGACTGAAATACAAACCAACTTATGCAGCCGGCTTCTCTTACATAAGCGCACAACTATGGAATGGGCTCCCAAAAGCTATGAAAACAATCCATGACCACTTGAACTTCAGGAAATCACTAAAAACCAACCTCTTCAAAAAGGCCTACCCCAACGACCCCACATAACCCTCTTCACTTACCAACACAGCATGACTATGATCGCACAGGACAACACGCAATCTTCATCCATTCCGACCCTCCACTTTTACATACGATCACTATACAACTTTGTATTTGTTATCCACCGACTGGGCAAACGCCTTTGACGGTACTATGTAAGCCACATTGAGCCTGCAAATAGGTGGGAAAATGCGGGGTACAAATGCAATAAATAAAATAAATATGCATGAGATCTATCTGATTACAATGAAGTAGTACATTGAAAACCCCAGTGCGTTTTTTCTAGCAAAAAAGGTGCCGGTACTCAAGTGCTTGGCCACCCTTCAAGGGTGGGGTGATCACTGAGGGACCCACCCCACAATAGCCAGGCCCCCTGCAACCAGTCACAGAATCTATGACAAGACAGAATTGATGTGTAGAGACTGAGCTCTTCCATTAAAACTTGGGGTCCATGGGTCAATTTTAGCAGACAGTGGAAAAGGTGCCAGTACTCAGTACCCCCAAGTAACCCCTCAAAAAAAGCCCTGGAAAACCCAATTGGGTTGTGGCCCTCGAGGACTGTGGTTGCCCACTCCTTGGCTAGGGAATCATCTCCCCCTGTACCTCAAATTGGAATCTCCTTTTCTAACTTAACACTTTCTACTTTTCAGCTGTCTTTCAATCTATTTTGCATTAATAACATTGTTCACTCTCCTCAGGGCCTGTGGGAAGAGTGATCAAACATTTTTCTGCCCCGGTGTCTCTCTTCCCCCGTATAATTATTGTATCTTTTCCCTCGCCCGCTCCTCTTGTCTCTAGTCCTAGTGGTACTCTGCTCCATCTTTCCCCCATTTTCTTTTTAATATAGACAGTATATCAGATAAAATTGAAACCTGAACGTTAACTACCCAGGCCATTAGTACTTCTGCTGTTAAGTTATTAAGTTGAAAGCGCCACAAGGCAATATTTCAAATACAACATTTTTGTCCACTTTTGCAACGTACTTAAAGCTGCAGTGCGACGTACTTAAAGCTGACTTGTCACTGCAGCAAAAATGGAGCTTTTCGAAAAACATAAAGACAACAGTCTGGCCCCTGTGACTAGGCAGCCATCTGGAATCGAAGGTTTAAGGTTCCTGTGGGACAGGGATGTGCTCCAGAGGGGGTGTGTGAGGGAAAGCCATTATATGAGCGACCCCTGTTGGCAGCGGAACAGAGACTTCCCCAGTGCTCATCCTGGGAACCCCAAGTCACACCTAGGAAGCTGATCTCACATGCATAATCGGCGCCGAGTTACATATCCTAAATTTAAGAATAAGTTGCACGAGGAATGATCTTAAGTTTCATTTCTGACTAAACATGACTTACAAAGAACACAAATGGTCGTCTTTTCTATCAAATACAAAATCACAGTTGAAACGCAGAGAAATGTTACAAGCAACACACAATCCTTGACTGCGACCAGAGAATAAAGCTGAATGTTTGCAGCACAACAGCTGAAAGGTTATGTGCGGCTAGTCCCAGATGAAAAGCAGTTTAATATTTAACCTTTTCTCTTGTGCTAGCTAGACAAGTTTCCACATCATTAAAAAAAAAAACAAAATTTATGAAAATGGGGTACTTTTAGAAGAGAAAAATTATTTTAAAATATGAGTGGGTTGTGTTGTTTTTTCTGCCAGGTTCAAATGCTGGACACTTTTTGTATTAGGTGGTTAGTCCAGTTCTATGTTACAAGTGTATTTTGTTTTATAATTCTTATCCACTAAAAGCAAGGCCTTATGATTAAAAGGACCAATGTCCAATTTTGACTTAACCAGCTCCAAAGTCTGTCAAGGTAACTTAAAATCATGTTTCTAGGGGGCTCCCTTAGCTGTAGGTGGGCTTGCTAATTTTAATATTGTCTTAGACCCCGTGGTTGGCTAGGGGTCTTAGCTTAGGACCCTGTTTATTTTAACCTGTGGGTGGTTTCTGGGTGTCTTTTGAATGTTGTCAATATGACTACGTGTGCTCGTTGGGATCTATGTAATATGCAAATACTAGAGACAAATAGCTTTCCATTTCAAAAGCTTTAATTAATGACATTTGCACGGGTAAGAGGACGTAGGCTCCAGGGGCAGGGCGAGGCAGCACAGAATACACACATCCTGGTGATGTCACAGTCCAGATGCTGCAATAATTCTGTAATTATGAGCCAGCAGCTGGCATCACATGGCCCTAAGCATTTGTAACCGGTCTCACACAGCAGACCCATCACAACTGCTGCCTGCAAGAAACAGGGCACTGGCAGACTGGAAAGGAAAGGCGGACAGCTCCCCTAACAGTAAGCTGATCTGTCACCGGCTTACTCTTAATTTACTTGAGAATGGCCTTTTCCTTCTTTCAGAGGTTTACATTTATGCTCTGTAGGGTGATTTATAATGAAGTTACCAGATGACGCCAAGAGCAGATGTAAGTCTCTGTGCCTGACTTTAGCAGAAACACTGTCTCTTCATCTCTGGGGCTTCTATTCAACAAATTCATAACGAAAATCCTACACTGGAGCAATTCTTCATAAGACAGAGCCAAATATTGTTTTGAGCTGCCAGAAACATTTTTCATGGCACAAGAAGTAAATGCTACAGACATTTGTCTACTTTCATGCCTCAGGAACTATGCAGAGCTGAGGCTCCTGTTGCTTACTGTACTCTTCAGAAGCTGGTAAGCACTGTGTAGGGTCGTCCACCCTGAAGGTGACTGCATCATCTTCCATCCCTAACCATTTTTGAAGCTCAGCCTCCTGGTAACAAGGCTGGAAAATCCCAGGTGCCAAGTCACCCAGGGGCCTCAAACTGGCACATGGCAACCCCCAGGCTTGTCTGCAGGGGTGAAGATGCCACCAAATAACCTGAATTTAGGGTGAGGGGGAAGAACTCAAAGACTAAGAGAAAGGATGTTTGGCAGAAGAAAAGAATAACTCGCAAGAGGAAGGGATGAACAAAAAAGAAAAATAAAGTCTTAAAAAAAGGAAGAAAAAAAAAGCTATCTAATCCATAAAAATGTTGTCTGATGTCAAAGTTTCTAGTTCTTATTTTATTTATTTACTAATGCCTTACACAAAAAGGTTCAATTATACCTGCACTCTCTGTCCATGACAGAGTCAGTTTACCTGCTTCTAAAAGTAAGTCAAAGACAGTACATACGTGCTGCCATACTGGGACAGACTGAAGGTCCATCAAGCCCAGTATCCTGTTTCCAACCTGGCCAAGATCCCAAAACAGTACAATATATTTTATGTTGCTTATCCTAGAAATAAGCAGTGGGTTTTTCCAAGTCCAATCAAAGAACATATTTCCTTCAAAATCTGCACCCTGGTCCACAAGATTATCTACGGCGAAGTCCCAGGATACATGACAGACCTCATACCAACCAGAAACAGAACCGGATCATCACGAACATACCTAAACCTCCACTACCCAAACTGCAAAGGACTCAAATACAAAACAACCTATGCATCCAGCTTCTCCTATATAAGTACACAACTATGGAACGCACTGCCAAAAGCTGTGAAAACAATCTACAACCACCTAAATTTCAGGAAATCACTAAAAACCAACCTGTTCAAAAAGGCATACCCTACCGACCCAACATAAATGCCTAAACTCTGCAACACAATAAAACCAAAGATCGTACTGGACACTATATAACCTTCGCTATCTTCAACCCCTATTGTGCCTGAAACACACGTACCTCATTCGACCACATCACCTTATATTTGTTCCTTTACAGGACTTGGCGAACGCCTTTCAGTACTATGTAAGCCACATTGAGCCTGCAAATAGGTGGGAAAATGTGGGATACAAATGTAATAAATAAATAAATAATGGACTATGGACTTTTAAGAAGCTATCCAAACCTTTCTTAAACCCTGCTAAGCTGCTTTTACTATATTCTCTGGCATCAAATTCCAGAATTTAATTACATGTTGAGTGAAGAAACATTTTCGCCGATTCATTTTAAATTTACTACTTTATAGCTTCATTGCATGCCCCCTAGTCCTAGAATTTTTGGAAACAGTAAACAAGCGATTCACATCTACCCATTCCACGCCACTCATTTTTTAGACCTCTATCATATCTCCCATCAGCAGTCTTTTCTCCAAGCTGAAGAGCCCTAGCCAATTCAGCCTTTCCTCATAGGGAAGTCATCCCATCCCCTTTATCATTTTCATCGCCCTTCTCTTTACCTTTTCTAATTCCACTATATCTTTTTTGAGATGCAGTGACCAGAATTGCACACAGTATTCAAGGTGCAGTCGCACCATGGAGCGATACAAAGGTGTTATAATATCCTTGTTTTTATTTTTAATTCTTTCCCTAATAATACCTAACATTCTATTTGCTTTCTTTGCCACCGCAACACACTGAGAAGAGGGTTTCACAGTATCAATGACTCTTTTTCCTAGTCAGTGATTCCTAATGCAGAACTTTGCATCACGTAGCTATAGTTCTGATCCCTCTTTCCCACATCCCTCTTTGAACTTGCTCACATTAAACATCATCTGCCATTCGGATGCCCAGTCTCCCAAGGTCGTCTTGCAATTTTTCACAATCCTCTTGCGATTTAACAACTTCAAATAACTTTGTGTCGTCGCCAAATTTAATTACCTCACTAGTTATTCCCATATCTAGATCATTTATAAATATGTTGGAAAGCAGAGGTCCCAACACTGACTGCTGCGGAATCCCACTCTCTGTTTTCTTTGCATATTTAAGCAACAGATGAGGAAAAGGTTAGTGTTACTTAATATCTTTTCTTACCCAGTGATCGCTGCATGTGACAGTAAAATAAGAGCCATGACTGGGACACAGCCAGACCAGAAAGTACAGGAGAGGTTATGACAGAGGAACAAAAAACACAGGGTATCCCAGAAGAGGGAGAAGCATTGTGATCTCTTTGACAAAAAGGTTCCTTTTACTCTGGTGTGAATGACACATCTCTAGAACAGAAATATCAGATGGAAATTCAGCTGACACCCAGCTACACAAGAGCAGCCAAGTAGGGAGTACTTGCTAGTGGGAGATTTTAATCTGCCCTGAATCATTTGGGACACTTCAGCAGGGCAGATCTTGAGCTCCAGTCTGAGGATCTGGCACACACAGACAGGGAAAGTTTTACTTAATACAGACATGTGTTTTAATATAACACTGCAGATTGAGACTACATGACGGTAAAGGCCAAGAACTGCCAACCTTTATCAAAAGCAGAGGAGTTATCAGAAAGACCCCTGGCAGGGGCAACAGTGAAGAGTGCTGCAGAAGTCCAGCCAACAGTGAAGACAACACACCCAACAATCACTTGCAGCGATCACCAGGTAAGAAAAGATATTCAGTAATACTAACCAGTTACTGCCAGTGAATATCCCATTCAATGGCATTTAACTGGTTGGCAGCACCTGTTAACCAAAAACAAGTACCTTTGAATACAACCCCCATTGTACACAGTGCCCATGTGCCCCCTGACGCCAGGATTTGAGGGGTACTTGTAATCCCAGCCTTCCCAGAAGCCTACACAACCCAATGTTGGACACCCCCAAAAGATGTCTAGGATAAGCAGCATAACATGTATTGTATTGTTTTGTGATCTTGCCAACCTGGATTGGCCACTGTTGGAAACAGGATGGGCTTCATGGACCTTCAGTCTGTCCCAGTATAGCAATACTTATGTAGAATTGAAATTTACTGAGCAGATAATTAAGGTTATCTGCTCACGTGACGCTTGTGCAGTGCTATTGCACACTGAAGGAGCCAAGCAAAAAAAACAAAAAAAAATACAGGGCACAATCATTACTGAAGCCTCTATCCTGCAGAAGTCCGTAAAAGATGCACATCTCCCAGCGCAGGTCCCAATATCTTTATTGCTGCCTGAAAAGAAAGCCAGCCAGAGGCTAAATCTCTGACATTCCACCATGTGCATTGGTCAGGAGTTAGGCAGACTAGGGGCAAACTTTCAGGACATAGGAACTAGTTCTCTCTATAACCTGAGACAAGCCAAACACTTTAGCCCATTGGGTGACCTGGAATCACACACACACACACACAGTATAAGGCTTTTCCTTAATAAAATGAGACGTTCTACTCCACTCACCTGGGAGCTGTTGTCAAAATGAAGGGCTTTGTACCCCTATTTATAAACGTTCAAACAACTGTAAAAAGTTATATTTATATAATCATTTTTACAGATTGGATCGTAGCAGCTTACTTAGCAGGGGAAGCTCTGGAACAGCAGTACTCAGTCTTCCCTGGGGAGAACCAAATCTTGACTCAGCCCACCCCAGGTCTCAGCTGTCACAGAAGGGGAAGGGAGAGGGGGACACCCAACTCAGAAGAAACACCAGTATTATAAAATTATACTCTTAAGGTTCCTGATCACGCTCTGCACATGACCTCAACTAAGGACACTGAACTGTTTAGACCCTGGCAAATCCAAGGAGAATTAAACCTCTCCTAAGCAAAAATACTACTACATATATATATATTTTTAACCAGTTCTCACTGCTAACTACCTAGAGCCCTGGGGTGTTTCAGCCCAGTTGGGCTGTGAGCAGGCAGTTGTAGTTTCTGTTTTTCAAATAAGGCGTGTAGTTTCTGTGTGTTTGCATATCGTCTCCAAGGGAGTAAGGGAAAGAAATTAAATTCCCAGAAAGAGAAGCAGAGCAATTATCACCGGGCGCTTCCTCTCCGTGCAACCCCGGGAACAGGCGACAGCCTCACCCCGGCTGCCCAAAGGCACTGCGCGAAGGATCGGGGAGAACAAGCTACTGCTGCTTTGAGCCCTCTCGGCAAGCTTGGGGGAAGGGAAATTCTCTTTTCCTTTTAACTTATGTACTTGACTCCTCCTCCCCTCACTTCCTGGTTCCTTCTCTAAGTGTTCACTTTTTCTTTTTTTTTTTTGGTGACTAACGAGAAATCGATTGCAAAAACGAACAAAACAGATATTTGTTTTACAAAAAAAAAGTATCTAGAGAGAGTTAAAGGAAAGAGAGCCGAAAAGAGCGTAAAGAAAGGCGCTCTCACAGCAGGACAGGAAGCCGCCGGGGCTGGAAGGAAGCAGGAGCAGAGTTTTAGGCAATAAGTTCACCTTCTAGGAGTCTCCCAATGATAGAATCGATGTTGAGTTTTTCGCTCTCGCCCATGGTGGAATGGATAGGGCAAGCTAGCAGGGGGCTGCGCTCCTCTGTGGTCCCCGATGCTGCTGGATCCTCAGCCCCTCAGGCCCCCCAGCCCTGGCTTCCTTCCTGACTACAGAGTGTGTGAATGAAAAGGAAAGAAAGAGTGTGAAGCAAGCTTCCTTCCTTCCTTCCCACTGGGACCTGCGTCCCTCACCCGCTGCCCCTCCCTGCTCTGCTTGAGCTGGTGCTGATTGAACGGTGAAGGGGGGAGGGGAGCCTGGCCTCTACCAGTGAGAGCAAAGCCTGGGTGAGTGAGTGCACTGGTGCAGCGCCTGGAACTAGCCCCATCTACAGGGCGGGAGGAGAAATGTCACTGTCAGCAGCTGGAGTGCAAGAGAAACCTTCACTTAGCACGCATAACCCAAACACTCCTCCATCACAGAGAAGAAATATCCCAAGAACCCTAAAAAGGACACAGGAAGCAGGTTAAGAAACAGCGAAACCTGGGTTTAAAATTCTGCTCCTGCCAGTTGCTAATCGCTTTTGTAACACTGGGTCCTTTTACTAAGCTGCATTAGGCACAAATCCGTGCCAACGTGTTCCACGTTCGTTTTGGGATGTGCACATGCTAATTTTTTTCTATTTTTTTTAGTGTGTGTCAGGGGCAGAGAGTGGGTGTTCCCGTGCCAACCAGTTAGCACATCTACATTACCACACACAGATAACACAGAAGCTCATACTGCCTACAAAACAGATGATGGTAAGTGCTGCCACCGCCCACAATCATTTTTTTTTTTAAATGGCCAAATGCTAATAGCAAAATCAGCGTACAGCCAATAATGAAAAGACTTGGAAAAAGGCATAGGCGTAGACTGGAGGGGGGGCAATGCCCCCCCAAACGACGATGAGGCGCCGCTGCGCCATTAGTTAAAAAAAAACAAAAAACACATGCACGCACGCGCTCCTCTCCATCCACTTGGCTTTTCTGCTCTCTCTGTCTGCGTCCCGCCTTCCTCTGAAGGCGGGACGCAGACAGAGAGGGCAGGGAAGCCAAGCGGAGTAGCGGACGGAGAGGAGCGTGTCCGTCTACCCCTCTCTCTTCCTCCCTCCCTCCCTCCGCCGCAGGCAGCAGTCTTTTCCAGCGTTCCTGGCAGCGGTAGCGATGTACACGCTGCCTTTGGCTCTGCCCCGAAGCCTTCTCTTCAAGTTCCTATTCCCGCATAGGTGGGAACAGGAACTTGAAGAGAAGGCTTCCGGGGCAGACCGAAGCCAGCGTGTACATCGCTACCGCTGCCAGGAACGCTGAAAAAGCTGAAGACTGTTGCCTGCGGCGGAGGGAGGAAGAGAGGGGGTAAACGAAGTCACCATCTTGGACCTCGCGGGGGGGGGGGGGGGAGCAGAGGGAAGGAGCAGGAGATGGATGGGACTGGGAGGGGTGGGAAGCAGAGGGAAGGAGCAAGAGATGGATGGGACTGGGAGGGGTGGGAAGCAGAGGGAAGGAGCAGGAGATGGATGGGACTGGGTGGGGTGGGGTGGGAAGCAGAGGGAAGGAGCAAGAGATGGATGGGACTGCGAGGGGTGGGGAGCAGAAGGAAGGAGCAAGAGATGGATGGGACTGCGAGGGGTGGGGAGCAGAGGGAAGGAGCAGGAGATGAATGGGACTGGGAGGGGTGGGAAGCAGAGGGAAGCCTACTGGAAAGAAGACACTGAATAAAACAGAAGACACTGGGACCAAAGCGAATAGAAAAACTAAATGATCAGACAACAAAGGTAGATAAAAGTATTTTATTCATAATTTATTAATTGAAATGTGTCAGCTTTTTGAAATGTGCATCTGTGATATTTTGCCTGTAAATTCAATTCCTTCCTCCACATTAGCATATCATTTGCATATGTATATATGCAAATGATATGCTAATATGCTCCGCCCATTCTTTGCCCCCCCAAATGAAACAGTCAAACTACGCCTATGGAAAAAGGCATTTTTACGGTTGCGGTAAAAATGGCCTTAGCATGTGGGAAAGACTCACATAAGGTGCTAAGACTATTTCTTACCACAGCTTAGTAAAAGTACCCCTGTCTCCCACTTCTTTCGGTGCCCACTTAGACTATAAGCTCCTTGGGCAAGGGTCATAATGTGTCTGATCATTTTCGCCACTGTAAAGAGCTGTGTATGTTCAGGGGCACTACAAAAATGGTAAGTATTATTGAGACTGTGCACAGCAAAATGCAACACTGGAGAAAAAGAAACGGGAGATTCTTTTACTAAGCTGCGGTAAAAGGGGGCCTGCACTACACTAGCGTCAGCGCTGAGGCTCCCTTTTACCGCAGCAGGTAAAAGGATGTCTTTTTCTAGGACAAGAAATGGCCATGCGGTAAGTGAACCACTTGCTGCGTAGCCATTTCGGGGGGAAGAACTTATTGAGGTGGCAGTACAGGCTCCCGCGCTAACCTGATGGTAACCAGGCAGCGTGCAGCACTGCCTGATTACCGCTGGGTAAGCACCAATGATACAAAAATAGAAACTATTTTTGTAGCGCTGGAAATGGCACGTGCAGGGGGTGGGAACTACTGCTGGGCTTACTGACGCTTACTAAAAGAACCCCAGAGTAATAAAGGGTGTTAAGTTCTTAACACAGTGTTAGCACAGGAAAACAGTCTATCGCAAAACGCATGAAAGCGTTTTGCTGTATTTTGCCTGTTTGTGCGGTGCGCTTGCTACCTCGCACATTACATGTTTTAAAAAATATTTTTTGGGAGGGGCATGGCATGGGCAGAAAGTGGGCACTTCAGGAGTGGAGGAGTAGCCTAGTGGCTAGTCAGTAGAATTTGATGCCCTCCCGCGGGGGGTGGTGGAGATGAAAACGGTAACGGAGTTCAAACATGCGTGGGATATGCATAGAGGAATCCTATGCAGAAGGAATGGATCCTCAGAAGCTTTGCTGAAATTGGGTGGCGGAGCAGTTGGGGGGAAGAGGGGGTGGTGGTTGGGAGGCGAGGATAGGGGAGGGCAGACTTATACGGTCTGTACCAGAGCCGGTGATGGGAGGCGGGACTGGTGGTTGGGGGGCGGGAAATACTGCTGGGCAGACTTATATGGTCTGTGCCCTGAAAAGGACAGGTACAAATTCAAGGTAACATAGTAGATGACGGCAGAAAAAGACCTGCATGGTCCATCCAGTCTGCTGAGGAGGAAGGAGGTGTTTTAGAGAGCTCTGCTGACTTCCAGTGGAAAGGGAGTGAGACCTAGCTCCCTCCCCAAAGATGAGGAGGGTCCCTGGGGAGAAGGCCTCAGGAAAGTCCCAGGCTATGGGCCTCCTGGGGCCCGGGACCAGAAGGCCGAAAGGAGTGGCTCTCTCCCTGGTTTGACTACCGGGAGAAGGGAAAGGAGTCCAGTGGACCGAAGGGAGAAGCAGCCCAGTGGAGGCCACCAGAGCATTTCCCCCTCCATGGCCCAGCTTGCGGAAGGTAAGCGAGAAGACAGTGGAGGGGGGAGGAAGATAGTACAGGCCCCAGAAGGGCGCTTCCAAGGAAGGGAGAAGGAAGAGGCGATGGAAGTTTGCCAGAAGCCTTTGCTGGAGGCAGCTGAGAGTGAGAGTGAGGAGAGTGGATCGTCAGATGAGGAGTTCCTTGAAGTGAGCTATGACCCTGATGATCCAGCAAGTAGTGTGGTAAATATTGTAAGACGAATTAAGCTGGTGGAAAAAGAAGTAGTGGAGCTAGGAAAACGTCTGAAAATGGCAAGAACTATGTGTAAATTTGCCCCAGCGGAGCACAGACAAATGTATGTTAAAGAGGAAGCCCGGATATCAAAGTTGTTGGGGAAAAAAGAACACTTGTTGAACTGTTTAAAAAAGGGCTCTGTGAATCCTTTGAGGGAGCTCTATGTTAACCGAGAAAGGATGGCTTCAATACCACAGTCTGGGGGTTCAGGAACACTACAGTTGCAGCAAGCTTCAGTGTCTTCAGCAGCATTAGACTCAAAGAGTTGTCTGGGTTCAGAGGTGACCCCACTTTAAAATACATGAGACAGTTGGCAACACAGTCTAGAGCACTTACCCAGCAGCCAGAGGATAAGGAGGCAGCGGCAGGACATGGCTCTGAGGTGGGGGCTGGAGTAGAGATCCTACCTGTGGAGGGGAGGACAGAACTCAGTAACTTTTCAAAACTCCAGATAATGGAGGCAGCAGAGGGAGACGCAGGTAGCAGCCTGTTTTCTACAGAGGTGGTGGTCGAAGTCTCAGAGGGCTTACCTGCAGTTGTGCAAACAGCAGAGACAGTTGCCGTGAAGGAGGCCCTGTTGGAAAAGGGTCAGCAGAGGCAGACTCCGGTATTTTTGGCCGGGTCTGCAATGACTGAAGTGGAAACCGAAGCAGCATGGCATCTGGAGAAGCCCCGCCCACGAAGTCCGGGAGCAGGGGATGTCTTCCCTGAGCATGGAGTAGCTGGCGGTTTACAGGAGAGGGGTCGGAGAGAGAGGAATAGGAGCGGGCAGCAGCTGGGAGCTCATTTGACCAGCTGTCCATTACAAGAGGTGAAATCGGGGGGTGCTAACAGCCAGCCTGTGGCGGAATCAGGAACAGACAAGCCATGCCCCCGGGAAGCGCCAGCCATTGGGAGAACGCAGGAGGGACTGCACCAGAAGCAAGAGGGAAGTAACCCGATTGTTGAGAGACTTTCGTTGACTACAGAAGTGGACATGGCAAGTCTAACAGATGTGCAGCGGGTGGTGGAGCAGACCTGCCAGCAGGACGGCTGGGAGCGAGGAGCCAAGGGGAGCGGCGGAGTTCCGGAGGCTTCGCCCCTGGTGCCGGAGGTTGGAGGGAGTTCGGGGGCAGAGCGAGCAGGGAGTCTGGTATCGCCAGCTGCAGACCTGACTGGGCAGGTGCCAGAGTATCGCCAGGAGACAGAGGAGAGGAGGCGATTAGCCCAGAGGCTGGAGCTTGCAGTGGCAGGGACGAGCAGGGACGTTCCAGGAAGTGGTGATGGGCAGGACAATCAGTTGGAGGCAGCCCAAGCCGCAGAACTGACTATGGACGTTGCTGGATGTTTGTCTGAGAGGGAAGGGGACGGGGGACAACGGGAGGGGGAGGGGGCGGTGGATATTGAGGAAGGGAGAGGGATGAGGGGAGGGGCAGAGGGACAGAAGGGGGGGGAGGCAGAGGGAAGGGCTGGAACAAGTGTGGAGGGGGGGCGGTGGGGGCTGGGGTCCAAGTCCTTTGCGGCAGTAGTCCAGGGAGGGGGAAGGAGGGAGGGGGGGAGATCGGGTGGTTTTGAGGGCCCAGGGAGGGGTTGGGGGGGAGCGGGGACAGGGGGTGGACAGCTGCCTAAGCGGCGAAATGTGGTACAGCTCAAATGGATAGGGGAGGGGCAATGCCCTCCAGGGATCGGGTCTTGAGGCTGGTGATGGGGATGGGGTTTATACCCGAGGACTTTTACGCGTGTATACACCCCATCAACATCCCAGAATATGACTTGAGCTTCATGACCCAGAGGGGGATGGAAATATTCTGGGAAAGGTACGAGGGGGTGAGGGGAAAGGGGGAGTGGCGGGACCTCAGGGCCATTCCAGTCAGCAAGCCGGACCTGGTGCAGATCACCCTGCTCGTGAGAAATGAGTCTATCTCTGGGGCAGATTTAGCCTACTGGCTACAGAGGTACGCGGAGCTGAGATCCCCACTTACAAAGTTACCGGATCCAAGCAGGGTTTGGGCAGGAGGTTGGGGAGCCCTGGTCAAATTGAGACAGGAGAGCCATGTGGTCCAGCACATTCCTTCGGCTGCCTTTATCGGTCGTGACAGGATACTGTGCTTTTACAAGGGGCAGCCGCGGCAGTGCTTCAGATGTGGTTCGTTTAGGCACTTCAGCATGTCATGCCCAGTGGTAAAGTGTGGAAGATGCGGGGATCAGCATGCCACAGAGGACTGCACCGCGATCAGGTGCAACCTCTGCGGCGGGTTAGGCCATGCATATCGGAACTGCCCTAGGGCGGCCCATAACGAGTGGGATATGTGGGGGAAGGGACGGGGAGGGGGGGTAATGGAGGAGGGGATAGGGCAGGGGGTGATAGGCAGGGAGGGGCAAGGGGGGGAGAAGGATGGGATGCAGGAGGGGGGGCGGCAGGGGGCTGGGTCAGGAGTGGAGCAGGGGGGAGAGGGGGAGTGGGTACAAGTGCCACAGAGGAAAGGGAAGTTTCGGAGGGGGGGGAAAGTAGGGGTGGGCAGGGAGGGGTCGCTGCAGGGGAAGAGGGGGAGGAACAGATTTCAGGTGTTGGAGGAGGAGGAGGAGGATAGGGAGGTTGGGAGGGAGGAGGAAGAACAGGGGGAAGGAGAAGAGGTGGAGTTAATGGAGGAAGAGGGGGCGGCAGGGGGGATTGGAGAGGGCAAACGGAAATATGAGGAAGCACTGGAGGAGGGTACTGGTGGTAGGAAGAAGGGCGGGAAGGCTCTGGGGGGAGGGGGAGGGGTGAGGGAGGAGGAAGAGGGAAGGGAGGGAGGGAGGGGAAAGGGGAGTAAGAGGAAAGCTGAGGGGGCCGGGCAGGTGGTGAAGGCCCAAGTGCAGGCTTGGGGGGACAGAGTGGAGCTAGAGGAGGATCTGGAGGACTTGGAGGACTTGGGGGAGGTGGAGGACTCGGAGGAGGAGGTAGGGGGCGGGGGTGAAGAGGGGAGAGGGAGGGATCAGGGGGTGGGTCCGGATAGAGCAAGAAGAAAGGAAGGAAGAAAGGGGGAGGGGGGGGTAAGGTGCAGACAGGACGGCTGCGGGGGGGGGAGGGGGATCTGGCAGGGGATGATGTAGACCGCATAGCAGAGGACCTGCTTCAGGGTAAGAAGGGGGTATCCCAGGAGATAAGGAAAGAAGTTGGGAGTGAGCAGACCCGTGACTCGCAATGAGGATGGCAGGCTTAGTGTTGACATTTGCCACGCTGAATGTGGCCAGCATCGCCTCTCCGAAGAAGCAGGGTTTAGCGTATGACTGGTTCGCGAGGGTCCAAGCAGATTGCTTCCTGCTCCAGGAGACTCGGCTGCGGTCCATTGAGGTGATCAGGCGGGCAAGGCGGGCCTGGAAGTGGGGTCCCTCGGTGTGGGGGTTGGCGGGGGAGAGGTATGGTGGGGTGGGGATCTTATTTAAGTCCCACCGGGTGAATATTCAGCGAGTGGTGGAGCTGGGGGTGGGGAGATGTCTTGTTGTGGATGCGATTTGGGAGGATAGAGCACTGAGGGTGGTGAATGTGTACGGGCCCCAAAGCAAGAAGGAAAGGGTGCTCCTCTTTGGGAAGATCAAGCCCTACCTATACACTTCGCGCCAAGTAGTCTGGGGGGGAGATTTTAACACCATATTGCGGAAAAAGGATAGTGGGGGACGATCGGTACAGGTGGGCTATGACGGGGTGAGGCTGGCAGGGATCATGCGGGAGGCGGAGCTGGTAGACGCGCATGTGGCCTTCTGTGAGGAACAGGAGGGGTTCACGTTCTTTCGAGGGCAGTGTAAAAGTAGAATCGATAGATTCCTGGTAAAGAAGGGGGTTTGTCTGGGGGGTCCACGAACCGTGGACGTGGACTTTTCAGACCACCACATGGTCCTCCTTCAGGTGGGGGGGGGGGCGGCAGCGCAGAGGCCAGGGAGGGGGTTATGGCGACTAAATTTAAAGTGGTTAGGTAGCGAGCAGGTGCGGGAGGAAGTACCGCCGGTTTTTTGGAAGATCAGGTGTCAGTGCAGGGGGCATTTCAGTCATTGGGGGAGTGGTGGGATACAGTGAAAAGACGAACGCGGGATTCTTTCTCAGACAGGCGAGAAGGGAGGGGAGGGAAAGGACAAAGTTGGGCATGGCAATAAAGAAAAAGAGGGACACATTGATTTCACAAGGGGGGAGGGAGGAAGAAATACATGATCTCCAAGCACTCCTGGAGCAGGTACAGTACAACCGCTACACCTCCTTGGTGTATGAGCGGGACTTCGGGAAAATGTGTAGCCCGGACCCCTTCGCATGCTGCCGGGAGCGGAGGGCGCGCAGGGTGATGGAGGGGGTGCGGGATGCACAGGGGGTCCTGCAGGACACCAAGGAGGGGATTCTGGGGGCAGTGAGGGACCACTTTGCGGCGTTCCTTTCAGCCCAGCAGATTGATATGGAGCAGATGGAGTGTTATGTGGAAGGAACCCCGGGGATAGGTCACAGGGGACCCCAGCTTCAGGCCCTCTTGAACCCGTGGACAGAACAGGAGGTGGAGGAAGCCATCGGGGCGCTCCACAGGAAGACCTCGCCGGGGCCGGATGGGCTAACAACTGAGTTCTACCAGGCCTTTAAGGAGCAGCTGGTGCCGATCCTGGTGAGGGTATGGGGGGCAGCCCAGTTGGAGGGTTCCTTGCCTAGTTCCTTGACAGAGGCGGCTCTTATCCTACTAAGTAAGGGGAAGGACCCGGCGATGCTGGCCAACTGGCGGCCTATAGCACTGCTTAATACGGATCGAAAAATCTTTGCGCGAATGCTATTCCAGAGAATGAGGCAGGTGTCTGGGGATTTGCTAGCAGCCTCGCAAGCATGTGGGGTTAAAGGGAGAGGGGTCTTGGAAGCTGCAGCGTGGGTGCGGGAGGGGGTAGAACGCAGTAGAGTGGGAGGGCATGGTAGGCTGTTGGTAACACTCGACCAGGAAAAAGCGTTTGATAGAGTGCAGTGGGGTGTCCTATGGAGCATTCTGGAGCGCTATGGGTTTCCGAAGGGTTGGATAGAGCAATTACAGCTACTCTATCGGCATGCGGGGTGTTTTCCCCTGGTTAACGGGTGGAGAGGGCAGGGGTTTGAGGTAGGGGCAGGGGTCCGACAGGGGTGCCCACTCAGCCCGCTGTTGTATGCATACGCCATCGACCCTTTTATAAGACGGCTGGAGAAGGGGGGGGCGGAGGGGCTGGAAGGGGTGGAGGTGGGGGACAATAACCAGTTAAGGGTCGTGGCGTATGCAGATGACGTTACAGTGTGGGTAGCGGACCAGAGGGAGGGAGGTAGATTGCAGAACCTGATCCAGGAATACTCGCAGGCAACAGCGTCGCAGGTCAATTTTCAAAAGTCCAATAGCCTGTGGGTTGGGGATCAGGGGCTGCAATTTGAGTTGGGAGGTAGGTTTCCTACAGCTGTGGAACGTATACGGGTCTTGGGAATATACTTCGAGAAGGGGGATTATAGGCTCTACAACTGGGATAGGTGTCTCCAAGAAGTGAAGGGGAGGGTGGATAGATGGAAGGGGTGGAAAATGACCATGGGGGAGCGGGTACAGCTCATCAAGGCACACTTAGTTCCTTTGTTTCTGTTCGTCAGTTACATCTGCCTGCTGCCGGAGAGCCGGTACACGGCCTTGTATGGGGTGTTCTTCCGGCTGCTCTGGGGCAACAGGACGAATCCGGTAAAACGGAATGTTACCTATCTGCCTAGGAGGGAGGGGGGGGGTGGGCATGATAAACCCAGTCCTGTTTTTCAGCGCTTTGTTCCTGCAGTTCAATCTGGGGAGGGCGGTAGGGCGGGAGCCACCGGGGTGGGCTAGGAGTGTCCTGCAGTGGTGGCCGAGATATTGGGACCTATGGCGGGAGGGGGGGAGGGTAGTGGCACTGCGAAGGGGGGCTCCGGGGGGGTGAGTTATTGCAAGACCCTAGTGAAATTGGTGAGGGTGTGGGGGCTGACGGTGGGGGAGGTGAAGGCAGGACAACGGGGGGTCTGGATGGACAGAGTACGGGCGCAGGTGTTCTCAGCTCCTCTGGCGCTGAGGGACGCGCCGGCCCCACGGATGCAGCAGGGGTTACGGTTGATTGCTTCGAACCGCATCCCGGTGAAGTATAAAGACCTGGCGTGGCTGTCCTTTCACGGTAGACTGTACGTCCGAGGAAATTTGAAATATCGCAATGTGCGGGATAGAGGGTGCCCACGGGAGGAATGTGCTGGAACTGAAGAGACGATGGAGCATTTCCTGGTGAGGTGCCCATTTACAGTCCAGGTCTCTGACCGGGTTTCCTCGTTGCTGCAGATCCCCAGTTTCCGCAACTACAGCTATGCGGACTGGGTGTATGGCCCAGAGGGTGGAGAGGGACGCGGGGATCCGGTAACACGCTTTCTGATTTCGGTGATATTGCGGTACTGCCTCTGGATGGCGCGCTGCAGGGTGTCCCTGTACCAGGAGGTCCGGCCGGCGGAGGTAGTCAGCTGGGATGTGGTAAGGGCGGTGCAGGAAGCGGCGAAGTGGGAAAGGGTGGAAAAAGGGGTGGGGGTGGCTTCGAGGTGGTGGAGACACGTGAGGCTTAAGCCGCCATGAGGGGACATGCTTCCCAGGGGATTGTGTGCCAGTTGTCTGAAGGGGTTGTGGGGGGTCGGGGGGGGGGTTGATCCATTGTATTATTGAGGAGGGGGTGTACATAGATAGGCAGACCATGTCTAGCTAGGAGCCTGGGGTTTGATTTGCATGTCCGGTTTTTTTCTTTGGTCTTTCTAATAAACAGTTTCCACTGTACTATTGAGGAGGGGGAGGGGGTGTACATAGATAGGAGGACCGTGTATAGCTAGGGGCTTGGTTTTGATTTGTATGTTATTTGTTTTTAGTTTTTTCCAATAAAAAGAGTTTTCCAGTCTGCCCAAGACAAACTCATATGTGTATACCTTACCTTGAATTTGTAAGGTATACACATATGAGTTTGTCTTGGGCAGACTGGATGGACCATGCAGGTCTTTTTCTGCCGTCATCTACTATGTTACTATGATCCTGGGGAACTGGGTTCAGTTCCCACTACAGCTCCTTATGACTCTGGGCAAGTCACTTAACCCTCCATTGCAAGCGGTATAAATTAGAACCTGTATGTACCATGTAAACTGCATTGAATGTAGTTGCAAGAACCACAGAAAGGTGGTATATCAAATCCCATTTCCCTTTCCCCTTTCCTTTATCCAGCAGGAGTACTTATCCCCAGATTCTATATAGCATACCTAGCATTTCATCCTTATAACAATGCACATAACTTAACTGGCTGGGAGGCGCATAGATTTAGGCGCTAGTGTGTCAACTAAACATATTCTATATACTGTGCCTAAATCTAGGTGCTCCTCATAGAATGCGCTTAGGCGGAAATGTTTTTCGCACGGATGTTTTAGGCATCATATATAGAATCCCCCTTTAATGCCTCCTAAACAGAAGGCAGTAAGATAAAAACACCTGTGTTATTTCTTTGCAGATGCCACACACTAATGGGAAGATTAGCACACGACCTACAACTCCCCTCCCCCTCCCAAGAAAAAGCTGCACTTTAATATGTAGGAGCCAACTTTTCTAAATGATTGGGGGTGCTAAACCCAATGGAAATGACCCCTCCCTGGACACAATCAAAGAGTCTGCTTAATATTGGGGGTGCCCATGCACCCACAGAGTTGGCTTCTATGATTTAATGCCACATTAAATCTGGGTTTAGCACGTGGGAAGGTCCTGCATTAGAATGCGCTAAGCCCAAAGTTCACGCACCCTAGTAAAATGGTCCCTATGAATATGTATCCCACTGCTAGGCCAGCAACATAATCTGACCAGAGATTATACAGACCACTATTTATGTTATTTCTCTTCAGTTTGTTGTATTCCTTTCTTTTGGGGGTCTTTTTAAAGGCGTGCTCGCACTTTGTTATTTGATGTTGTTGTGTTAGATAATAATGAAATGGCTGAACTATTGGTAATACCTATGTCCAAATTGTCATGCCAATAAAGTTTCTTTGGAATTTCAACAGAATTTTCTTGTGAGTTCATTGACATAAAAGTTAACAAAATGCAACGTAAAGGTACAACTCATGCTTAATGAATTGAGGCAGTTTTTATTTAATTTTCTAGGGGAAGTCCTTGACCCAGCCTAGCAGGCGAAACATGCATGTCGGACAGTTTTGAGCCCCCAGTCCGTATATCTATAAAGATAAGTGTTTAAAATATAATTTAAATGATTGCATAGAAGCCGATGAGGAATTCGGTGCTACATAAATTGCCAAAAAAAATAATTATTGGCTAATAAGCACCACTGAGGCAAAAATTGAAAAAATTGAAGTAATTAACAAAGTATAAAAGTAGGGGAATGTAGCGGAGATAAATATATAAGAAATAAGTGTATGTCTAGGACCAAATGAGCTTGAATGGTGTACACATAAAAGTTAACAAAACACTAATACAAGGTGATAGTTATTCCTGGGTTAATAACAGGGGGTCTAGGCTGTTGTGACATATATTTTATGCTGCTAAGGGTGTTTCTAAAATTACCCGCTCCAGGGCAGGGGTAATTATGTGCATGTATTTGCCAGTAACATATGTTGGAATGGTTGGGGGGGGTGGGGTTAATACAAAGGTAAACATAGGAGGCATTAGACATTCAGGTGTGAGTCATACTAGCCATATTTTTATTGACAAATAATGTTGAGGACATTCAATGTTTCTTCCCATTTTACTGTTCTGTCTCTGAAGCAACAGGTACGCTGCAGTTCTGTTTGACATCTATCACTTCTAATAGATGTGTGCTGAATGTGGAAGAAGCTGAGATTATTGCACGTAGTTGCTCATATGAACCTGTTTGTAGTCTGGGGATTACCTTTGGTTCTACATGTAACCCCTGCCAGGCTGAAGACCCTCACAGCGGTTGTTTTTTTTTTTGCTGTTTGGCAAACTGGGGGTACACTTCAGCCTAAAGTACTCTAACTTACAGGTTTAGTTCTCTGGGAATTTAGGGCTCCAGATTAGGACCCTTTCCCAAAACACAGGCTTCAATATTATAAGTTAGTATTAGACCGGCACAGGAAAGTCACAGGAAAAAATGTAGCAGGGAGGCTATCTGATACAGGAAAACAATAAAGCAAATAGTTCATAGAAACAAAATAAAATAATTGCAAAAAGTACAAAAAAGGTTAAATGAATTTATAACTCTCGGCTTCCCCTAAGCAGTGCTCTCTACTCTATTCTCCTGTATCTTGCACACCTAGGATTGCCATCTAGCCAGTCTTCAACTGGCCTGGCCTGTATATCAGTGACCAGGCCAGCTGCCAGCAGACCCTCAAAACCAGCAATAGAAAAGCTATTATTTTGTCCCCCAACATCATAGCCCAGAACTGCTGGCATCTCTCCCTCTCCCTCCCTCCCTCCTCTAGGTACTACCACTACTACTATAAATCGCCAGAGTGTCTCTCCTGCTGCCTCTCCCTCTCACACCCCCTGAGTCCATTCAGCATCTCTCCACCCTCCCAACCTCACCTGAGGTCCTGAAACAATGCCTTGACATTCAGCAGCCACAGTGATTCAAGAAGGCAGCCTCTGACTGGCTCTGGGGCCTTCCCTTCCCTCAACTGTGCCCCGCCTTCTATGATGCACCTTCCTGTTGGCCTATTTATATGGTTATCTTATGCAGTTAAGTGCTGAATATTGTCCAGACCTGAGAAGCAGGAGGGGACAGAAAAGTCCGTGGGATCTCCAGGATAAAGAAACTTACAGAGAAGCCACCCTCTGGGTGGAACCAGATTCAACCCAGACAGTGTTTTGTTTAAAGCTTTTTATTGTCCTGTTTAAGTGGTGTATTTCTGATGTGTCTTGATATTTATTGTTTTTGTATTTTTGTTTATTGCATATAACATTTTTATATAAGGATGGACTAAAAAAAGAATAAATCTAATCTAATCTATAGCATTAAAAAGAACTTCCATATCATCAAGCTGATCAATCCATAGACTGGTGGGTTGTGTCCATCTACCAGCAGGTGGAGATAGAGAGCAAACTTTTGCCTCCCTATATGTGGTCATGTGCTGCCGGAAACTCCTCAGTATGTTCTCTATCTCAGCAGGTGGTGGTCACACACAGCAGCAGCTCTGGCTAGGCCTCCAAGCCTAATTTTTAGGTTTTGTTGAGTGCCTGGGGTTGAGGGCTCTTTTGAGCAAGTGCAAACCTGGTGGTGCCAGGTCCCTCCTTTTCTCCCCCCTCCCGCTGGCTCCGTTAAAAAAAAAAAAAAAAAAAATTTTAAACGTCTTTAAAGGCGTTTAATTCGACGTTTCTTTAAACGTTCATTGCAGCTACTCATTGGGACACCAGTTCGTTACAGCTCGGAGCGGCAAGCAGGTAATTTTACCTTTTTATAGCGGGCAGGGGGTTCCCCGATTCTTCTCCTCGTGGCATATGGCGTCGGAGGGCGAGGGCGCAAAGGGTCGCTCCCCGGATCGCTGGAGCGCTTCTAGAGGGGATGCGGGGGTTTTACAACCTGATTCGCCCTTGATGGGTGACAGTTTAGTGACCGATGAATGTCCCGGTCGTTCCTCCGGCGTGGCGGTTTTTTCCCGCCATAAACGCCCATCCCCCGCTCCTCGCCTCCGCCATCTTGGCCGGCCACGCGGCTCGGACGGCTTCTTCGTGGGCCGCCCTTGAGGTTGGAGACATTAATGCCATGAACGCCCTTAATTTGGGCGACGGCACAAGCGGCTAAAGTTAAGCGCCGTTCTTCCCGCGCGGCTCCTTCGCGGAGTTTCGCGCCGGACGCCATTTTGGATGCGCAGCATGTCTCTCCCCCGCTATTGCGAGCGCCGGTTGAGAGTGCGTCTAGGGCTGTTGCCCAGGCTGCGGAAGT
Organism: Microcaecilia unicolor; assembly: GCF_901765095.1. Taxonomy (NCBI): domain Eukaryota; kingdom Metazoa; phylum Chordata; class Amphibia; order Gymnophiona; family Siphonopidae; genus Microcaecilia; species Microcaecilia unicolor. The sequence continues at coordinate 648,589,199 of NC_044031.1, read as the reverse complement.
GCACAGTCTGGGGGGTTTCTCCCCCGAGTTTGTTTTGCTGCTGCATCAGGCTTTCCTCATGCAAAACGCTGCCCCTGCTCCCTCTTCTGATAAAGAGGTTGAGGTTCCCAGAGGTAAACGCCCTCGGGTTGATTTCCAGGCCTTGGAGGACTTTGTCTCCTCCGATGTAGATGAGGGCAGCGTGTCTGAGGTCTCCCAACGGTCCTTTGCGGATTCCTTGGAGGAGATAGATCCCCGCTCGGATGGAGCGGATGACCCCTCTGCAGCGCGGCTTTTTAGCCCAGAGGATTTGCCCAACCTGTTTTTACAGGCCATGGACACTTTGAAGATTTCCTCTCCGGAGGACGTCTCTCCCTCAGCCCCTGTTGGCTCTGCCATTATGCTGGAGACGAAGCGCCCGCCTAGATCCTTCCACGTGCATGATGCCATGCACACCTTAATTGCGGCTCAATGGGATGTCCCGGAAACGAGCCTTAAAGTGGCTAGGGCTATGTCCCGCCGCTATCCTTTGGCTGTGAGTGAACGTGAGGCCTATCTGTGGCCTACCGTGGATTCTTTAATCACTGCGGTGACTAAGAAAACGGCGTTGCCGGTGGAAGGTGGCACGGCCCTAAAGGACGCCCAAGACAGAAGATTGGAGGCGGCCTTAAGGTCGTCCTTTGAGGCAGCTGCTTTAAGTTTGCAGGCCTCAGTTTGCGGCTCCTATGTGGCCAGGGCGTGCCTGACTATGGTGCAGCGGGCTTCCCCCTCGGATCTTTCCTTGAGGGCTGATTGGCCGGCCCTGGAATCGGGCTTAGCCTATTTGGCAGACTTGCTGTATGATGTCTTGAGAGCCTCAGCTAAAGGCATGGCTCAGACAGTCTCTGCGCGGCGGTGGCTTTGGCTGAAACATTGGTCTGCTGACCACGCCTCTAAATCCCGCCTGGCTAGATTGCCTTTTAAAGGCAAGCTGCTCTTTGGGGTCGAGCTGGACAAAATCGTGACCGATCTCGGCACGTCTAAGGGCAAGAAATTACCAGAGGTCAGGGCTCGGGCTAGTACTCGTCCCGGTACCTCCAGAGGACGGTTGCTGGAAGCCCGTCGGTACCACCCGGGCAAGTCGGGTTCCTCTGCCCCCTCTTCCTTCAAGAGGAATTTCTCCCCCAAGCAGCATTCCTTTCGCAGAGACCGCCGTCCCGGAGGTGCTCCCTCCGGTCCTCCCCCAGGGTCTCGTACCCAATGACGGGGCCTTGGTCCACGCCCCAGTGCAGATTGGAGGACGGCTGTCCTCGTTTCTGGGCGAGTGGACCACTATAACTTCAGACGCGTGGGTGCTGGAAGTCATCAGAGACGGCTACAAGCTAGAGTTCTGCCAACCCTTAAGAGACGGGTTTGTACTCTCTCCCTGCAAGTCTCCGGTCAAGCTGTGGCAGTGCAGCAGACCTTGGACAACCTGATCCGCCTGGGTGCGGTCGTTCCGGTGCCAAAAAATCAGATTGGCAAGGGACGTTACTCCATTTACTTTGTGGTTCCAAAGAAAGGAGGTTCTGTCCGGCCTATCCTCGACCTCAAAGGGGTCAATCGGGCCTGGAAAGTGAGGCACTTTCGCATGGAGACTCTCCGCTCTGTTATAGCGGCAGTGAAGGCAGGAGAGTTCTTGGCTTCCTTGGACATCAAGGAAGCGTACCTGCATATTCCCATCTGGCCTCCTCTCCAACGCTTTCTGCGTTTTACAGTCCTGAGACGACACTTCCAGTTCAGAGCCCTCCCTTTCGGGTTGGCTACTGCTCCGCGGACCTTTTCCAAAGTAATGGGGGTCATAGCGGCCTTCCTGCTAAAGGAAGGAGTACAAGTCCATCCTTATCTGGACGACTGGTTGATCCGAGCCCCCTCTTATGCAGAGTGCGGCAAAGCTATGGACCGGGTAGTTGCTCTTGTGAGCTCCCTGGGATGGATCATCAACTGGAAGAAGAGCCAGCTGCGCCCGACTCAGTCCCTGGAGTATCTGGGTGTTCGATTCGACACCCAAGTGGGCAGAGTGTTCCTGCCAGACAATCGGATTGTCAAGCTTCAGGCTCAGGTGGACTAGTTCCTAGTAGCCTCTCCTATTCGGGCTTGGGACTACGTGCAGCTGTTGGGCTCTATGACGGCCACGATGGAAGTAGTGCCCTGGGCCAGGGCTCATATGAGACCACTACAGCTATCTCTGCTGCTGCGCTGGACTCCGATGTCGGAGGATTATGCTGTGCGCCTTCCCGTGAACCCAGCAGTGCGCAAGGCGCTGAGCTGGTGGACGCAGACAGACAAGTTGTCTGCAGGATTGCCTCTGGTGACCCCGGAGTGGATTGTCGTCACGACAGACGCCTCTTTGATGGGCTGGGGAGCCCACTGCTTGGGAAGGACAGCGCAGGGGCTCTAGTCTCCTGCAGAGGCAAGTGGTCTATCAACCTCCTGGAACTCAGAGCCATTCGGTTGGTGTTATTGGAGTTCATCCCGGTACTGGTGTTGTAGCCTGTACGGGTCCTGTCGGACAATGCCACGGCTGTGGCCTATATCAACCGCCAGGGAGGTACCAAGAGCGCCCCTCTAGCCAAGGAGGCTATGAGTCTTTGCCAGTGGGCGGAAGCGAACCTGGAGCAGCTTTCAGCGGCCCACATTGCCGGAGTCATGAATGTCAAGGCGGACTTTCTCAGTCGCCATACCTTGGAGCCCGGAGAGTGGCAACTATCTGCTCAGGCGTTCTTGGACATCACGAAGCGCTGGGGCCAGCCGAGCCTAGATCTGATGGCGTCATCGGCCAATTGCCAAGTGCCGCGCTTTTTCAGCAGAGGACGGGACCCTCGATCCCTGGGAGTAGATGCTCTTCTCCAACAGTAACCGACACAAGAGCTCCTCTATGTGTTCCCGCCCTGGCCCATGTTGGGCAGGGTGCTAGACCGGGTGGCAAAGCATCCCGGCAGGGTAATCCTGGTGGGTCCGGATTGGCCCAGACGTCCCTGGTATGCGGACTTGATCAGGCTCTCAGTCGACAATCCTCTGCGGCTGTCAGTGGAGCAGGGCCTGTTACATCAGGGTCCCGTGGTGATGGAGGATCCCTCTCCCTTTGGTCTTACGGCCTGGCTATTGAGCGGCAGCGTCTGAGGAAGAAGGGCTTCTCAGACAAGGTCATCGCCACTATGCTGAGAGCGAGGAAGCGCTCTACTTCTACTGCTTACGCCAGGGTTTGGCGTATCTTTGCAGCATGGTGTGAAGCAGGCTCACTTTCTCCCTTCACTGCTCCAATTTCTTCAGTGTTGGCGTTCCTGCAAGAAGGTCTGGAGAAAGGCCTGTCGCTCAGTTCCCTTAAAGTCCAGGTAGCGGCTCTGGCTTGCTTCAGGGGCCGCCTGAAGGGTGCTTCCCTGGCTTCGCAGCCAGATGTGGTGCGCTTTCTCAAGGGAGTTAATCACCTGCGCCCTCCTCTGCACTCAGTGGTGCCTGCGTGGAATCTCAACCTGGTGCTAAGAGCATTGCAGAAGCCGCCTTTTGAACCCTTGTCGAGGGCATCTCTGAAAGACCTGACGTTGAAAGCAGTCTTTTTGGTGGCTATCACTTCAGCCAGAAGAGTTTCCGAGCTCCAGGCGCTCTCACGTCGAGAGCCTTTTCTGCAGTTCACTGAGGCAGGAGTGACTATTCGCACAGTGCCTTCCTTCCTGCCCAAGATTGTTTCTCGCTTCCATGTGAATCAGCAGCTCTGTCTCCCTTCCTTTCGTAGGGAGGACTACCCAGAGGAGTACTCTGCTCTTAAATATCTGGATGTGAGACGAGTCATCTTCAGATACTTGGAAGTGACCAATGATTTCCGGAAATCGGATCATCTGTTTGTCCTGTTTGCAGGTCCTCGTAAGGGTCTGCAGGCTGCTAAGCCTACAGTGGCAAGATGGGTCAAGGAAGCCATTGCAGCGGCTTATGTGGCCGCGGGGAAGGTGCCGCCTATCCAGCTGAAGGCTCACTCCACGAGAGCTCAGGCGGCCTCGATGGCAGAGGCCGGATCCGTCTCCTTGGAAGAGATATGCAAGGCGGCAACTTGGGCTTCGGCTCATACATTCTCCAAGCATTACCGTTTGACTGTGGCTGCACGGGCGGAGGCCCGGTTTGGAGCTTCAGTGTTGAGGTCAGGGATTTCAATGTCCCGCCCTGGGTGAGTACTGCTTCGGTACATCCCACCAGTCTATGGATTGATCAGCTTGATGATATGGAAGGTAAAATTATGTATAATCATACCTGATAATTTTCTTTCCATTAATCATAGCTGATCAATCCATAGCCCCTCCCAGATATCTGTTCTGTTTTTATTCTGGTTGCATTTCAGGTTCAAGTTTAGTCTTCAGTTATTTCAGAAAGACTTCGTGTTCAAGTTCTTTCACTTGGATTCTTCAAGAGTTGAGACGAGTTTGTGTTACAGTGAGCTGCTGCATTCCTCTCCCCTCCGTTTTACGGGGCTGGATTGAGACATAAATTCTGCCGGCACTCCCTCCCGCTTCGTGCGGCTGTAGGGCAGCTTTGTACCCCCCCCCCCGCTTCGGCGGTGTTAGGGTCAGTCAGCTCCTCCCGCGGTTGCGGTTGCAGGATAAGCCAGATCCCCCCGCATCGGCGGGTGTGGTGTCCCTCCCCCGCTCCGCGGGGATGAGCTGGACGGATTCCCCTCCCCCACTTGTGTGGGGATGAGCTGGGTTAATTCCCCTCCCCCGTTTCGGCGGTGGTGAGCTGGGCAGAGTGTCCCTTCGTGGGTGTAATTCTCTAAGTGCTGAGTCCTGCGGATGGAGCTTTGATATCGACATACTGAGGAGTTTCCGGCAGCACATGACCACATATAGGGAGGCAAAAGTTTGCTCTCTATCTCCACCTGCTGGTAGATGGACACAACCCACCAGTCTATGGATTGATCAGCTATGATTAATGGAAAGAAAATTATCAGGTATGATTATACATAATTTTACCTTTGTAGGTGCCTCCAAAGTGTTGAGAGTCCAAAAGAAGCTGACCTGAGACTGTAAGTATTATGATGCAATTGTTTCTGCATATGTCTCTGCCTATAAAATTGTTATTGTTGAGAAGTTGTCCATTTTTGCTTAAAGATTCTAGCCTGGACTGACTGTGTGTCAGAGGAGGGTGAAGTGAGTGGATTAATAATGTCAATAGCCTCCTAGTGTATACTGGTGCCACCAACCAGCCATAGTATCTAGGGGAAAAAAGGATTACAGACAAATGTGTGATTTTATACATAAATGCCCAAAGTTATTCATTTGACTAAATGGGCTACCTGAAAATTGCCTATCCTTCTTGCACTTAAAACTTAAGGATTGCCCAAATTGTGTCGAGGCAGTTAGAATCAGAGCCCAACCAAAGCCTGGATCTTTGATTTCAGCTGAAACCAAATCTGTGACCGAAATTAGGTTCATCAGAAACTGAAACAGAACCTGCCCTCCACAACAGCCCCCACTCCTTCCCCTCACCCACCCAACCCTAAAAATGTCCCCCTCTTGAACCTACCTCCCCTCTTTTCTTCTGCTAGTCACACCTCTCTCTATACATCCTAGCAACCTTCTAGCTACGGCCACCGCCTTGTCACACTGTTTCGTCGCCTTCAGATCCTCAGCTACTATCACTCCAAGATCCCTCTCCCCGTCCGTACATATCAGACTCTCCCCGCTTAACACATACATCTCCCGTGGATTTCTACACCCTAAGTGCATCACTTTGCATTTCTTCGCATTGAATTTTAATTACCAAACCTTAGACTATTCTTCTAGCTTCCGTAGGTCCTTTTTCATGTTTTCCACTCCCTCCCGGGTGTCCACTCTGTTATAAATTTTTAGTATCATCCGCAAAAAGGCAAACTTTACCTTCTAACCCTTCGGCAATGTCACTCACAAATATATTGAACAGAATCGGCCCCAGCACCGATCCCTGAGGCACTCCACTACTCACCTTTCCCTCCTCCGAGCTGATTCCATTTACCACCACCCTCTGGCGTCTGTCCGTCAACCAGTTCCTAATCCAGTTTACCACATCGGGTCCTATTTTCAGCCCATCAAGTTTATTTAAGAGCCTCCTGTGGGGAACCGTGTCAAAAGCTTTGTTGAAATCTAAGTAGATTATGTCCATAGCATGTCCACGATTCAATTCTCTGGTCACCCAGTCAAAGAATTCAATGAGATTCGTTTGGCACGATTTCCCTTTGGTAAAACCATGTTGTCTGGGATCTTGCAACTTATTATCTTCCAGGAAATTTACTATCCTTTCCTTCAACATCGCTTCCGTTACTTTTCCAATAACCAAAGTGAGGCTTACCGGCCTGTAGTTTCCAGCTTCTTCCCTATCACCACTTTTGTGAAGAGGAACCACATCCACCGTTTTCCACTCACACAGAATCTCTCCCGTCTCTAAGAATTTATTAAACAAATCTTTAAGAGGACCCACCAGAACCTCTCTGAGCTCCCTCAATGTCCTGGGGTGGATCCCATCCGGTCCTACGGCTTTGTCAACCTTTAGATTTTTAAGTTGTTCATACACACTCTCTTCCATTCTCATAAGTACTTTTGTCAGTCAGTTGTGGTCCTTCTCCAGGATTTTCTTCTGTAAAAACAGAACAAAAGTATCTGTTTAGCAAATTTGCTTTTTCTTCATCATTTTCTACATAGCGGTTCGCAGCATCTTTCAGTCTCACAATTCCCTTTTTTGTCTTCCTCCTTTCACTAATATACCTGAAGAAATTTTTGTCACCCCTCCTTACCTTTCTAGCTATTTGTTCTTCCGCTTGCGCTTTCGCCAGATGTATCTCTCTCTTGGCGTCTTTTAGTTTCATCCAGTATTCCTCTCCGTGTTCCTCTTCTTGAGTTTGTCTGTACTTCTGGAACGCCAGCTCTTTAGCCCAATCACTAGTGTCAACTGTATGTACTTTGAAGCCAGTCCGAAACAAATAATACATTTTAAATGCTTATTTTATTTGTAGTGCCAAACAGAAAATGTAAATCCTCCTAGATATTGGCTCCTCAACCTGTAATTTTTTTCTTTTGTCCTCATTTTGGCTGAACAGAGGCTTTCAATTAAAGATTCAGGTTCTGTTCCATTTCAGGAAAAAATGTCAAGATTGATATTCAAAATGATTTAACCGGCTGGTTAAATCGCTTGTTCAAGGCTAATCAGTCATATTCAGCGGAACAACCGATTAATGCCGTTGAAAATGTCTGGTTAGTGCCTAACTCAAAACCAACTATTTTGGGGGCTTTCCTAAGGTGGAGTCAGTACTTGGCCAATTAAGTGCCAATGTTCAGCACTTAATTGGCCAAGAGAACCACACAAATGTGGAGTAGGGGAGTGGCCCAGTGGTTAGTGATATTGGTCTTGACATCCAGAGGTGCCTGTCTCAAACCCCACTGTTGTACCTTGTGACCTTGAGCAACTCAGTTAACCCTCCATTGCCTCAGGCATAAACATAGATTGTGAACCCTCTAGGGACAGGGAAGTACCCAAATGTAATTCACCAGAAACTACCACTGAAAAAGGTGTGAGCAAAATCTAAATAAATGGGACTGCATAAAAGTAAATCCTATGTTTATGCAATTCACCATAGCCAATAAAATGCTGAATATCATACTTAACCGACTGCACCTCGAATATTGTGTTCAATTCTGGTCGCCGCATCTCAAAAAAGATATAGTGGAATTAGAAAAGGTGCAGAGAAGGGCGACGAAAATGATAAAGGGGATGGGATGTTCCCTATGAGGAAAGGCTAAAGCGGCTATGGCTCTTCAGCTTGGAGAAAAGGCGGCTGAGGGGAGATATGATAGAGGTCTATAAAATAATGAGTGGAGTTGAACGGGTAGATGTGAAGCGTCTGTTTACGCTTTCCAAAAATACTAGGACTAGGGGGCATGCGATGAAGCTACAATGTAGTAAATTTAAAATGAATCGGAGAAAATTTTTCTTCACTCAACGTGTAATTAAACTCTGGAATTCGTTGCCAGAGAATGTGGTAAAGGCGGTTAGCTTAGCAGAGTTTTTAAAAAGTTTGGACGGCTTCCTAAAGGAAAAGTCCATAGACCATTATTAAATGGACTTGGGGTAAATCCACTATTTCTGGGATAAGCAGTATAAAATGTTTTGTACATTTTGGGGATCTTGCCGGGTATTTGTGACCTGGATTGGCCACTGTTGGAAACAGGATGCTGGGCTCGATGGACCTTTGGTCTTTCCCAGTATGGCAATACTTATGTACTTATATATGTTTTCACTGGCTTTGTATATTTATTTATTTATTAGGATTTATTTACCGCCTATTTGAAGGAATTCACTCAAAGTGGTGTACAGTAAGAATAGATCAAACATGAGCAATAGACAATTACAGCAGTAAAAATATTTAAAAAACAATACAAAGCATGGCATGGTATACTACTTATAATGTCAACACAATACGTAATAGAGCATTATAATTGATAGTGAAGGGTAAAGCAAAGATGTAACATATAGATAGGTAAGAAAGTAGGAAGAGTTAGAAAGTAAGGTGATTGATTTAAAGAAAGTTGCACATGAGGTCAGAGAAATGGTGGCACCAACGGTCAGCAAAATGTTGATCGCTACCAGTTGAATATTGGGCCTAAAGATTCTTTCCCCTTTCTTTCCTGTCTTTGATCCATGTTCAGGCTCTGTTTGATTCTCTGACAGAGAAACTTAAGGAGGTAAAAGGGAGGTATGAAACAAACATTCAGATATCTCATAGTACCCAAAAGAAGCATTTTCATAGAATGAAAGGACAAAGAATCATCATTTGAAAGTGAAGTGGGGGCGAGCTCAAAAGGAATGTGGGAAAATTTTCACTGAGAGGGTGATGGATATTTCCTGCAGTAATTATAAGAACCAAAATGGTGGAAACATGGATGGGCAGACACAAGGGGACCTTGATGGAAAACAGCAGAGATTAAGTACATGCAAGTACAGAAGGCAGGTATAAATTGACTGGCTGGGTGGACCAAATGTTCCTTCTCCACCCACATCTTCTAGGTTTTAATCTTGTATATATTTCTATATTGTAAATAGCGTATTGTTTATGATATTCAATTAAAAAAAAGGGTTGCAGGACAGGTTTGAGATACTTTCTTGTTCTAAAACTGAAACTGGACATGAACAGGAAACTACAAAACAGGCTTTGTTCATTGCTGCAATGTGTAGCTGCTGACCTCAGACTACCAAATGCTGTAAGAGGGGAGCTCAGAGTTCTTACAAGTAAGTTCCAGCCTCTTCTAGCAGGAAGTGCCATAAGAAAGAATTCAGAACTGGTTTTGACGCGCTCTTGCAGCATCAGCCTCTCCCTGTAGGAGGAGCCATAGGAAAGGATTCAGAACTGAAGTGAAGACCCCCTTCAGCATGAGCCTCTCTCTGCAGGAGGAGCCATAGAAAAGGATTCAGGAGAACTGGCTGTGAGGAGAGAGATTCTGCAGTATCAGTGTCTTCCAACAGGAGAAGGTATAGGGATGATGCAGGAGTGGTGTGTGAAAGATATCACAGCTCCCAATCCCAGATTCTTTAAGGAGATGCACAAAAGGGAAGGGTGCAGCTGGCTATGGGGAAACTTACAGCTCTCATAGTCCCAGCCTCTCCCAGGAGGCAAGCTGAGCATGGAGCTATTTAGTGCACCTGCAAAATCAACCTATTTCAAGGAGGAATACCAAACAATATGATTTATTTTTTAATAACTGTTGTATTAAGAGGGTTCAATGAGAACCTTTAGCATTCTAGCAGTAGTCTTTAAATATGTTTTGCTGTTCTTCAGAACAACCTCCTTCAAAAAAATTACCTAAGAGTACTCATCATTATAATAGTCACCTAAAAATGCCTCCTATGAGTGTCTCTAGCAAGCGTGCTGTTATCACTGGAAGAGATCCATGTGTAGCTCACTCCTTTGATAATGTTTGGTCCACATACAGGTAAATCTGCATACATGTTACGGAGTACATTTGAAACGGCACGGAAAATGTTACTGACGGGGAAAAAACCCTCAAAATAATGTGCATTATTTGTGAAACGCATTCCACGTTTGCAAAGAGGTTGCACTCTTCCCACAAGTGCATGCCTGCAGGAAACTAGAACGTGCGTGGAACAAAAAGAAAGATGAGCCCACAATTAACGCTTGGAAGCAACTCCGAAGGAAATATAAATATGCCATAAGACAAACCAAAAGACAATTCTACAAAACTGAAATTGGACCAAACTACAAAGACACACACAAACTCTTCCAACTCGTGAATAAACTATTAGACACCACTCCAGTCACCAACAGCAGCAAAGACACACCAGGAGCCGACGACTTGGTGAAGTACTTCAAGGAGAAAATCATACAACTGCGACTTAAAATACCTGTCAGCCCCATCGAATACACCACACTCCTAAACTGCCTAGGTCCAGACCCAGGAATTTACCCAGCTGACAGGATCTGGACTGAATTCACAATACTACTTATCTCACAAACGCTTAAAAAATTCGCCAAATCTCACTGCAAATTAGACATATGCCCAAACAACCTCATGAAGTCGGCCCCTCAACAATTTATAACGGACCTAACAAACCACGTGAACTATATGCTACAAAATGGACTCTTCCTAAGGGAGAAAGGTAAAATTTTACTCACCCCTATATCCAAGGATGCAAAGAAAAATGCTAATGAACTAACGAACTATAGACCAGTAGCATCTATTCCCTTAATTACCAAAATAACAGAACGCATGGTGACCAATCAACTCACAGATTATCTAAACAAGTTCTCAATATTACACGATTCCCAGTCAGGATTTCGCTCTAATCACAGCACTGAAACCGTACTAGTCACGCTCATGACTAAACAACTGATAGCAAACGGCAATAATATTCTACTGTTACAATTCAACATGTCAAGCGCATTTGACATGGTTGACCATGGAATTCTATTACACATCCTCAAATACTTCGGAATCGGAGGCAACGTTCTCAACTGGGTCAAGGGATTCCTAACTTCACGCTCATATCAAGTGACTTCAAATTCGACTACATCAGCTACATGGACACCTGAATGCGGAGTTCCACAAGGATCCCCCCTCTCACCGACCATATTCAACCTAATGATGACACCCTTGGCCAAACTACTATCGAATCAGAACCTAAACCCATATATATACGCTGATGATGTAACGATCTTCATCCCATTCAAACAAGATCTAAGGGAAATCTCCAATGAAATCACGTAAAGCCTACATATCATGAATTTCTGGGCAGATGCATTTCAGCTGAAATTTAACGCAGAGAAAACCCAATGTCTGGTACTCACCTCGCAATACAACAAGAATAAATTTACCACCATCAACACACCGAAACTAAATCTACCAGTTTCGGACACCCTAAAAATTCTTGGAGTCACCATTGATCGACACCTAACACTTGAGAATCATGCGAAAAACATAACTAAAAAGATGTTTCATTCAATGTGGAAACTAAAAAGAGACCATTTTTTCCAAGGAGTGTCTTCCGCAATCTGGTACAATCACTGGTACTCAGTCATCTGGACTATTGTAACTCACTCTACGCCGGCTGCAAAGAGCAAATACTTTAAAAAAACTCCAGACCGCCCAGAACACGGCAGCCAGACTAATATTCGGCACATCAAAATACGAAAGCGCGAAACCCCTACGAGAAAAACTACACTGGCTCCCACTAAAAGAACGGATCATGTTAAACTTTGCACCCAAGTCCATAAAATCATCCATGGTAACGCCCCAGCCTACATGTCAGACCTAATAGAACTACCACCCAGGAACGCAAAAAAACCTTCTCGCACATTCCTTAATCTTCATCCACCCAAGTGTAATGGTCTGAAATACAAATTAATGCACGCATCTACCTTTTCCTATACGAGCACGCAACTCTGGAACGCGTTGCCACGTAACCTGAAAACGGTCTATGAACTGACCAATTTCTGTAAACTACTGAAAACCTATGTCTTCGACAAGATATATCACAAAGATCAACGTGTAACTGTATAATCTTTAAAACTTGTAGAATTGTCTTATAATGTCTTTTGCTTTAACACTATCATGTATTTCACCACCATGTAACACATAACCCTCTGTAAAACCAAATGTATATTCTCTTCTATTTCCAGTACCCATGTTGAATTGTAAGCCACATTGAGCCTGCAAAGAGGTGGGATAATGTGGGATACAAATGCAGTAAATAAATAAATAAACTATTGTGCAGGCATGAATAATGCATACATGCTCTATCAGGAAAGAGTACCCACTCTTAACAACATTGTTCCTACTAAATAAAAACAAACCTGAAAGTTACACACACACACTAAAGAAAAAAACAAACTGAAAGTTACACACACACACACACACACACACGCGTATACTGGAGGGGGGGAGAGAGAGAAAGAGAGAGACACACACACACACACATGGGGTGGGGGGGGGGAGAGACAGTAAACAGGTTCTTTGCAAAAAAAAAAAAAAAAAGAAGAAGCAGATAAAAAGAACATCTTTCAGTCTCCAGATAGCAGGAAGGAAATGAGGGTGAGGTGCTCAGTGCACCTCCTGCACAAGTCAGCGGAAGGCAGTGGAAATCTGAAAAGCTGAGGGTGAATTAGAAAGAACAGCAGTCCCTTAGAACCTGGAAAGGTAAGACTTACTGTCATCCTCAGTTTTATCAGTTAGAGAGTGGGAGAGAAAGAATGGAACCTATGAGGAGATGAGAAAGGGAGAGAGAAAGAGACAGAGCAGAGCAAGATGAGCTGCGAGGAAAGAGCGTGAGAGAGGAAGTGGGGAGACAGACAGAAATGAAAGAGGTATGAGAAAAAGATGGGGAAAGATGAGAGACAGAAACAAAGTGAGAGAGAGAAATGGGGAGAAAAAGACAAGAAAGAGACAAAGAAACATAGAGGCACATATACTAAATATTTTTTCCTACAGATACAAAAATGAAAAACTGTTTAGTAGATGTGGCCAGGAGAAAAAGAAGGAGGGAGAAAGACAGGTGGAAAGGAGGGGAGAGAAGGTGGGAAAGGGGGAGTGTTAGGTCAAGAAGAATGAGAAACAAGGGTGAGAAATAATTTAACTGGAAGCATAAAGAAAAAACTGCAGAAGTGTTAAAAAAAAAAAAAAGAATCCTTCAACATAGTTGTTCTTAGGATAGAAATACAGTGACGGTTTCTCAGCAGGTTCACAAGCAGTGTTACTGATTCATCATCTCTGTTCACACTTCAGCAAATCATTGATCTTTTCATAACACCCAGAGTGGAATTAATTTTAATATAACAACCAAAATCCGAAAAGCAACAAGCCCCTATTAAACAAGTGTACTGATAGCTGAAAATAAGAGCAGTGAACTGAGAGCCAGAGAAACCCATTGTAGCTCCTTCTGGCCCAAGTCACTTAACCACTTTAACTGAAAAAAAGCCTGAGTAAAATCTCTTCCCTCAAGAACCCTCTTCCTGTCTCAGCAGGGCCTCTCAGTCTGAGAATAAACACCTGATCTGAAGGAGGTTATGTAACGCTACCGGTGTGTAGGCCGTACATTTTTGTTTTCTGTCCCTTGTCCTTTATGGGATTTTTCATTTTATTCAGCATTTAAAATTTGTTTAACATTTTGGGAACAATTTGTTAACAATAGCATAATCTATTACTCACATAGGGGTCCTTTTACAAAGGCACGCTAGCATTTTCGCTTACGCTAAAAATAAACATGCTAAACAACAGAGATGCCCATACATTCCTATGGGCATCTCTAGCATTTAGCGCACACTAAAAACACTATCAGGTCTTTGTAAAAGACCCCCATATTGCCTTACTGAAGCTGACGTTCAAGGCACTACACTGTGGAACTCTGCTTTGTCTAACATTTATGATTTATTGACTCCACCTGTACCGGTTCCATCATCCAAATTAAGGAATGGACTCAAACCCTAGTTTTTCACCATTCTCTCCTACTCATGAAATGACACCTTAGACAAAAAGAGCATCTTTGGAGGAAGACAAGCACCAGTACGGGCTCTTCATGCTTTTCTGATAAGATTACTTCCCTTCAGGCCTCTGTAGTGTCTCCCATCCCTCTCTATCCAGTGCCCCGGCTGCCCTCTGTATCTCACAACCTATGGAACAAAGCCCTTCCCTTTGAACATAAGAACCTAAGCTTTGAGTACTGGGACAGCCCAAAGGTCCATCAAGCCCAGTATCCTGTTTCCAACAGTGGCCAATCCATAAGTGCCTGGCAAGATCCAAAAACAGTAAAACAGATTTTATGCTGCTTATCCTAGAAATAGGCAGTGGATTTTCTGAAGTCTATCTTAATAATGGCTTATGGACTTTTCTTTTAGGAAATTATCCAAACCCTTTTTAAACCCTGCTAAGCTAACTGCTTTTACTACATTCTCTGACAACGAATTCCAGAATTTAATTACAAGTTGAGTGAAGAAATATTTTCTCCAGTTTGTCTTCAATTTACTACATAGTAGCTTCATCATTGCATGCCTCCTAGTCCTAGTATTTTTGGAAAGAGTAAACGAGCAATTCACGTCTACGCCATTCCACTCCACTCAGTATTTTATAGACCTCTATCATGTCTCCCCTCAGCCATCTCTTCTCCAAGTTGAAGAGCCCTAGCCGCTTTAGCATTTCCTCATAGGGAAGTCATCATATCCCCTTTATCATTTTCATCACCCTTCTTTGTACCTTTTCTAATTCCACTATATCTTTTTTTAGATGCGATGACAAGAACTGCACACAGTATTCGAGTTGCAGTCGCACCATGGAGTGATACAAAGGCATTATAACATTCTCATTTTTGTTTACCATTCCTTTCCTATTTTTTCCTAATTTTTTATTTGTTTTCTTAGCTGCTGCTGCACACTGAGCAGAGGGTTTCAACATATCATCAGCGATGACACCTAGATCCTTTTCCTGGGCGGTGAGTCCTAATGTGGAACCTTGCATCACACAGCTATAGTTTGGGTTCCTTTTTCCCACATGAATCACTTTGTACTTGCTCACATTAAACATCATCTGCCATTTGGATGCTCAGTTTCCCAGTCTTGTAAGAGCCTCTTGCAATATTTCACAATCCTTTTGTGATTTAACAACTTTGAATAACTTTGTGTCATCAGCAAATTTAATTACCTCACTAGTTATTCCCATCTCTAGATCATTTATAAATATGTTAAAAAGCTGTGGTCCCAGCACAGACCCCTGTGGAACCCCACTAACTACCCTTCTCCATTGAGAATACTGACCATTTAACCCTACTCTCTGTTTTCTATCTTTTAGCCAGTTTTTTTTATTTTATTTTATTATTTATTGATACTTCAAATTAACACCAATAAACAACCTGATTTAGAAACAGAGTTAAATTCACACAACAAACCACAAAAAGGAAAAAAAAGAAGAAACATGTAATAACTAAATATCAAAATTAACACATCAGTCCACAAATCAAAGGATCCAAGGCACTATATGAAATTAATGTATTACACCCTAACCAGACAGGGTTCAGACATAGTCATAGCTAGAGAATGACATGGGGATAAAATTTGTCCCCGTCCCTGCCCCCATCCCTGTGGGCTCTGTCTCCATCCCCACCCCATCCCTGCAGGCCCTGTCTCCATCCCTGTCTCATCCCCACAGGCCCCATCACCGTCCCCACCCCGTCACCTCAGGTTCTGACTCCATCCCCGCCCCATCTCCGTGGACTCTGTTCTCATCCTCAGAAACCTTGAATGCTTTTTATTTTATATTTAAATCTGTTAACATCCAATTGACGGCACTGATTAGATAGTTAACCAATTAAGTTACACAGATTGTTATTAAATATGCTTCGATTTCTGCACATAAATTAAGACGTGATACATAGAATTTAGGGGTCAGTGTGTCACAAGTTGCCTACACTGGATCCCAAGAATCCAGTACACTTTGCTAAAAGAAGAAAAAGTTATTTGCAAAGAGCTTGCATACGCTGTTCCCTTGAAGCTGAGCGGGAGTCCTCCAACTGTATTACTGCCAGTAGGGGGTGGTGCTTCAATATTGTGTTTTCTATTGCTAGAGACAGGCAGGTTCCCTGGAGACCTGCAGAATTTGCCTATCTTCCACTTTTGAAAATGTGATAGTGAAACAGCACCCCCCGTTGGCAGGACTTTACGAAAAGGACTGCCACTCAGCTTAGAGGGAACAGTGCTTTCCCATGTGTAAAACATGTTAGGCAGTTATCTAAACAACTGAATGGTAGGAGTATACTGACACACTTTTATCAAAGGTTGCTTTATTACTAAATTGTATTTCTCATGACTACTGGCTATTTCTATTAGCTGCTTCTTCTTTAGACCCGGGCCTCCCTGTGCCACCTGCCCATGGTACGTTTGCGCCCACTCGCGTCTGCCACCATAAGTCATAATTTATCAGTTTAAAAGGAGGTTTAGAGCTCTCGGAACCCCACCTCACCCCATACCTAGATATGCATCTACCACGTTTCAGTAGAGAGTGGTAGCCAGCAGCAGTGATTTTCATATCCTGTCAGCTGCCGAGCCCAGAGCCTCCTCATTGCTGCATCCTGCTCTTGCAGAAGTAGGAAGTGACATCAAAAGGGGGAGGAATGCAGCAGCAAGGAGGCTCTGGGCTCGGCAACTGACAGGATATGAAAATCGCTTCCGCTGCCTTATGCTCTCTACTGAAATGTGGATGCGCGTTAAGTTACGGAGCAGGGAGGTGTTCCGAGACGGGAGGACAGACGTGCCAGAGATGCAGGGTCCCTAGGAGCGCAAGGCTCTGTGCAACCGCCCCTGTCACCCCTGCCTAAGACCAGCCCTGAATACAGCTTACGGTAGAGCCGAGGGACTAAGAGCAGATAGGCTCTTAGTGGTCATTTTAAGGGCACTAACTGGTTAAGTGCCACTGAAAATGACTGGTTAGCTCCGAACATGCAATTTAAATGGTCAGGAACCATGTCTTGCATTTAATTTGCTTTGAATATCGACCCCTAAATGCTCAGCTACTTTTAACGTACATGTGTCCATTCTGAATATAGAGTTCTTATAAGAATTTTTGTTCCAATTTTAATTTTGATGTATATGTTATTTATTATATGGGGCTCATAATAAAAAAAAAAAACGTCCAAAAAATGGCATAAATGGCAGATAGACATGATTCTCACATGAAAGCATTTAAACCATAAAATCAAACTTAAAAAAAAACCATTTAAGTCTGATATTCGCTGAAATCAAAACGCCTTCAAAAGGGATGTTTCGGGAGCATGTCATGGACATGAGATGGGCAGTGCTACGTAATGTACATTTTTTTTGTGATAACGGATAGCAAAACAATTTCCTGGGGCTGGAAGAAAAATGTCATGATTTAGACCTGCTTTAGAAGCTTCTAGGTTAAGGCTGAACCTGTCTTTGTAACCATTTGTGAATTCGCTGAGTTGGAGAATGGAGAGGAGGAAGTGGTCATTTGTGAGAAATAGTGGAGAGTTGCTGAGTGCTTTGTCACCTTTGTTTATTTCCCCCAGTCTGAACTTTTTGACCCTCACATTTCCTGCCTTATCTCCTCTCCTCAGGTCCTTGCCCATACCTGCTAGCCCCCCCCCCCCCCCCAAGCCATACCATCCCTTGCTCTATGTCTGGCCCCCTTCCTCTACCAAACCCTCCCTGTTCTCAAACCTCTACACCTCCCTCATGTGCCTGATGAAACCTGGATCTTCCCGCCATATCTTCCGGTAACAGCGCCTCAAGGCCCCTATGTATGCTGAATCATCTACAAAACACAAGTTGGTGGAGACAGGGTTCAGGTGATGGGCCTTCTTGGCTTTATATACATAATTTTTGTAAATGACATGTTGTGCAATGCTCCTTACATAGCCTGTGATAGATGGTTACAACCAGATGTTTTTGGGGGTGGGGCTGAGGAAGTGGGTATGCAGTATACAGGCACAGGTGCTGTGCTGTGTGAGCTGAGGTGGCCATGGGGACAGAGGATGGCATGGTCAGGGCCAGTCTTAGCAATTGTGGGGCCCTGTGCAGACTAGTTCGGTGGGTCCCCTCCGTCCTACCTATCCCTGCCCCACCTAGCCCCACCCTCACCTAGCTCCGCTCCTTGTTGACAAGATGTGTTTTAAACATTTTTTAAATTGAAAATAAAGACACTCAAGCAAAACTTGTACAGAAAAACTAATTAAAATATGCACAATGCTATCAAAGGAAACCTTTGGTTTTAAAAAGCAAAACCATGTTATGTAAGGACTGGATAAATGAATTAAAACAAATCCCCTTAATATGTAATACTTGGTAGCAATAATGAAACAGTGATTGTTTCACATAGGAAGCAGCCTGAGCCAACAGATTTATTTTCCACTGAACATAATTAACTTTGTATGAACTTGGCTGCTAATAGTGTGCTGAACTGGACAATGTTGGCACATTTAGACTGACTCTGGACAGTTCAGCACAAAGGAAACCCTTCCCTTATTAATCAATACCTTCTCTGTGAAATAGGAATAATTATTTTAAAAAACAAGTGCATTTTTATAATATACCACTGCATTCCACAAAGCAAAAGGAGCAAGTTCCCACATGCCATCTTTTTTGATATAGCACAGGAAAAAAAAATTTGAAATGCTCCCAGGTTTCAATCTAATTCATGTTTAATGTGGGATAAAATGCCATAATTAAGTAAATAAATAGATAGAAACTCTGAATGTTGAGCACCTGATTCTTATAACATGATGTCTAATGGCCCTTTATCAGGAGAAAAAAATCTTGGCACAAATATAATAGTACTAGGGTGTCCCTTTAACCAGCCCCTCCAAATGACACAGATACTACCTTGACACTTTTATTTTCCAGTATCCTCCCCTCCCTCTCCCTCTCCCACCCACCCACCCACCTGAAGAGTAGCAAATCTCTTGGACCAGATGGTATTCATCCAAGGGTACTGATAGAACTAAAAAATGAGCTGGCGGAGCTACTGTTAGAGATATGTAATTTATTTTTAAAATCAAGCATGGTACCAGAAGATTGCAGGGTGGCCAATGTAACACCGATATTTAAAAAAGGTTCCAGAGGAGATCCGGGAAATTATAGGCTGGTGAGTCTGACATCAGTGCCGGGCAAAATGGTAGAGACTATTATAAAGAACAAAATTACAGAGCACATTCAAAAGCATGGA
Source organism: Microcaecilia unicolor (assembly GCF_901765095.1). Classification (NCBI taxonomy): domain Eukaryota; kingdom Metazoa; phylum Chordata; class Amphibia; order Gymnophiona; family Siphonopidae; genus Microcaecilia; species Microcaecilia unicolor. The sequence continues at coordinate 648,570,009 of NC_044031.1, read as the reverse complement.
CTAATGGGACAAAGTCAACATGGATTTAGTGAAGGGAAGTCTTGCCTCACCAATCTACTACATTGTGGGGTAGCAGGTGGTGGCGGTGCTTGAAAATCTCTCAGGCACAGGAGGACCAGAAGCTCTGACACTGGCTCAGAAAAGTTTGGTTCCCTGCAGAGAGACAAAGCAGGGTACACTGAAGAACGTTCCTCCACGGACAGGAGGTACGTATGCACGTTTTGCATATGGAGGGAACGTGCTGCCTTTGCCGCGGATGCTTTCTCAATGTGGGGACCAGTACCGCTGTTGTATGTTTTGCGTAATGTATTTCTGATTGGCGGTGACGTTTATCTCTAAATGTTTGTAATATTTGCAGTGTGTCTTCTTACTAAATGGTTATGTTTACGAAAACTTTGTGCATTAAAAAGATTTGTAAAAAAATCAATAATTAAAAGAATGCCATTCTATCATAGGAAAGGTCACATTCATAACTACTACTTAACACTTGTAAAGTGCTACTAGGGTTATGCAGCGCTGTACAGTTTAACAAAGAAGGACAGTCCCTGCTCAAAGGAGCTTACAATCTAATGGACACTCCTGACATTGCAATAACTAACAGTAAATCTGATTGCTGAGTATAGCCTCACCTCCAGAACGACCCCCGGAATCTTAGCGTTGGCACGGGAACACAAATAAGGTTTTAGAACATTCGGAGGAGTAGCCTAGTGGCTAGTGCAGCGGAATTTGATCCTGGGGAACTGGGTTTAGTTCCCACTGTAGCTCGGTGTGACTCTGGGCAAGTCACTTAACCCTCCATTGCCCCAGGTACAAATAAGTACCCATATATATTATGTAAACCGCTTTGAATGTTATTGTAAAAAAACATAGAAAGGTGGTATATCAAGTCTCTTTCCCCTTAAAGTTTCTCAAAGATTGTTCTAATTTGATGTCACGGGGCAAACTATTCCATAAGAATGGTGCCATAAATGTTTCTGTAGTGTATTTTTTTTTTCTTCTTCTTCTCTGTTTTTTTTTTTTTTTTTGGGGGGGGGGGTTCTGTTCTAAGTTATCTGGATAGTTTCCAGGTAACAGCATTTTAAATTTGTAAACCGCTAGAAGAAATAACTGGCAGGCCTGAAAGATCTCCTTGGAAAAAAAGATACAGACTACAGACAAATCTGCAAGGCAAGAGCTTCTCTGCTTCTCCAGGCTTTTGACTAAAGTAATTCAAAAGCTGTTCTCATTCAAAATGGATGGTAAAATGTATATAAGGAATGGAATTCAATGTTTCAATTAAAGCTAAATAATGAAAAAACAAAATTTATAGATTTGGGAAGCCAATATAAACCTTTTGGAGAATCAGTTCATTTCATTTTAATTGGAAAAACAAATAAACATTCTGGTGGTAATCTTTGATGAATTTTTTTTAACTTTTCAACTTCATGTGAACCAAATATTATAGAGAGAATTTTATAATATGAAAAGATTAAGGAGATTGGGATCTAAATTGAATTTTAATGCTTTTAGACTTCTGGTAGAGTCTAATTTTACCTCAAATAGATTACTGCAATGCAGTATTAGTAGGTTTATCGGAAGGTTTATGGAAAAAAACTTCAGATGTTTCAAAATACAGCAGTTAGATTGATTTGTAATTCTCAGTATGAACCAGCTGCCCCACTTTTACTGGTTGTCTGTGAGGGCACGAGTTGTGTTTAAATTGTGTACAATTACTTTTTCTATCTTAAATGGTTTTGCTCCTGCATATCTGTCAGATTTTGTGATTCTTTCACAACGTCGTGGTGCCCTATTAGGTAGATTGGCTTTCTTATTGCAGTATCCTATTCGTAAGGGTGTAATTTACAGTTCTGTTTTTGATGGATTATTTTCTTTTCAGTCTGCAAAATGGTGAAATTCTTTACCTTTGAATATTAGAACAATAGGTCAGTCTAAATGGCTTAAGAAAGCTCTTAAAACATATCTTTTTCAACTATTTAATAAGTAATGAAATGTATTCTTAAACTTTGTAGCTTGCAAGGAATGCCTTGTACTTTGAGCTTGTTGTTGGGAAAGAAAAGAGAGGTGCTGTTGCTGGGAGATTTCAACCTGCCAGAAGCAGATTGGAAAGTTCCATCTGCGGAATCAGAAAGAAGTACAGAGATCGTGGATGCCTTTCAAAGTAATCTGCTCAGAATCTGGTGCTCATAAATGGGGAAAATATCTAATATCTGAGTGGGTGCCCACCTGGGCAGCAGTGATCATCAAACAGTTTGGTTTGATATAACAGCTATAGGGGAGGGCAGCCACTCAAAACTCAAAATCCTGGATTTCAAACATGCTGACTTTAGTAAAGTGGGGAAATTCTTGAACAAAGAGATGATGAGCTGGGAGAATATACGAGAAGTGGAAAGGCAGTGGTCAAGGTTGAAGGGAGCTATAAATATGGCTATTAACCTTTATGTAAGGAGAGTAAATAAAAGCAAGAGAAAAAGGAAACCAATATGGTTCTCTAAGCAAGTGGCTGAGAAAATAAAAGCTAAAGATTTGGTGTACATAGAATACAGAAAAACTCAAGAAGAGGAACACAGAGAGGTATACCGAATGAAAATGAAAGAAGCCAAGAAAGAGATACATCTGGTGAAAGCGTGAGCGGAAGAACAAATGGCTAGAAATGCAAGGAAGGGCAACAAGAATTTTTTCAGGTATATTAGTGAAAGGAGGAAGACTACAAATGGAATTGTGAGACTCAAAGATGCTGTGAATTGCTATATGGATAATGATTAGGAAAAAGCAAACTTGCTAAACAAATACCTCTGTGTTCACGGAAGAAAATCCTGGAAAAGCACCACAATTGACTGGCAAAGGTACATATGAGAATGTAGTGGATATAGCGCCGTTCATGGAAGAAAGTATTTGTCAACAACTTGGAAATTTAAAGGTGGACAAAGCCATTGGACCAGACGGGATCCATCCCAGGATATTGAGGGAGCTCAGAGAGGTTCTGGTGGGTCCTCTTAAAGATTTGTTTAATAAATCCTTGGAGATGGGGGAGGTTCCTTGAGATTGGAGAAGAGCGGATGTAATGCCTTTTCACAAAATGGTGACAGAGAAGAAGCTAGAGACTACAGGCCGGTAAGCCTCACTTTGGTTACTGGAAAAGTAATGGAAGCGATGCTAAAAGAAAGGAATCCAATAGATTACAGAATCCGAGACAACATGGTTTACCAAAGATAAATCATGCCAAACGAATCTGATTGAATTCTTTGACTGGGTGACCAGAGAATTGGAATGAGGACATGCGCTAGATGTAATCTACTTAGATTTCAGCAAAGACTTTGAGACGGTTCCTCATAAGAGGCTCTTGAATAAACTTGACAGGCTGAAGTTAGAGCCCAAAGTGGTGAACTGGATTAGAAACTGGTTGACAGAAGCCAGAGGGTGGTAGTTAATGGAATTCACTCGGAGGAAGGAAATGTGAGTAGTGGAGTGCCTCAAAGATCGGTGCTGTTTAATATTTTTGTGGGCGACATTGTCAAAGGGTTAGAAGGTAAGATTTGCGTTTTTGAGGATGATACCAAGATTTGTAACAGAGTGGATACCCCGGAGGGAGTGGAAAACATGAAAAAGGATCTGCAAAAGTTAGAAGAATGGTCTAATGTTTGGCAATTAAAATTCAATGCAAATAAGTGTAGAGTGATGCACTTAGGGAGTAGAATCCAAGGGAGATGTATGTGTTAGGCAGTGAGAGGCTGATATGCACTGACAGGGAGAGGAACCTTGGGGTGTAATTTGGAACATGAGGACAGTGCTGGGCAGACTTTTATGGTCTGTGTCCTGCAAATGATAAGATGGATTTGAATAGGCTTCACGGCAACTCCTGTAGTTGGAACATAAGGATAGAGCCGGGCAGACTTCTACAATCTATGTTCCTGAAACAACAAAGAAAGACCATGATCAAGTACAGTGATACCTCGGTTTTCGTTGATAATCCGTCCGAAAACAATCAATGAAAACCGAAACAGACGAAAACCGAGGCAATTATTTCCATATGAATCAATGTAAATCCAATGAGCAGGAGAACGCATGGGTTGCCCTTTGTTTTCACAAAATTAGCAGCGAAAACCGAGGCAACCAACGAAATCCAAGACAAAATTTCCACTGAAAAAATCAATGAAAACCGAAACCGACGATAACCAAAGTCAACGAAAACTGAGGTTTCAATGTATATAATATCACATTCATTGTTCATTCAATCTAGAATTGAGAATGAATGTTGGGCAGACTGGATGGACCGTGCAGGTCTTTATCTGCTGTCACTTACTATGTTACTATGTTATAAACCACAGGGAGCTCTTATGGGATCTTGTGGGGTATAAGTGCCTATGTAAATGTAAATGAAAGGATTGCAGAGATCTCTAGTGGCTCTGCTAAGACACTGGACTTTGACTTGTAAATAACCCCACAGATTTCCCTCCATTCTGGAACAAAGTGGGGAGGGAACCTGTAGTTGGTCTATAACCCCAGCCTTGTTTGAAAATTGTTGTCATTGGCTCCTGCTTACCTGGCCATTGCACTACACCGTAAAGGGAAGAGAATCTTTGTCATAGTAATTTGGAGAGGACCCATTGCTTTAGTTGTTCACTTCTGCCTCAGAGACTATTATCTATTGGTATTTCAGGACAGGTTCTACATTGGTTCTTCTCTTTTTTTCCACAATCGTTCTTTCAAAGTTTATACCTCCAAGACTCCTTTTTCCCCCCCTGCCCCGTCAAATGTGGTATCCCATAAGGTTTTATATTATCCCCTATTCTTTTCAGTCCCCTTGCCACATTGATTCAGTCTTTCGTCATCAGCTTTTATTTTTATGCTGAAGATATCCTCCTAATGCATTACACTGACGATTGCAACATTGATCTCACTCCATTACAAGCTTGCCTCAAACAAATCCGTATCTGGATTATTAAGCACCATCTAGTACTGAATCCAGAAAAAAACAATAGCTTATTGGATTACAGGTTCACCCATCACGCCATCATTAATACCACTGCTCTTTGATTCTCCTATTATCCCAGTAGAATCTTTCTGCTAACTTAGGAGTTCTTCTTGATTCCAAATTATCTTTCTCTAACAAATCTCTGAAATTGGGTTTCTTACCTCTCTTTCTCTTTGTAAACTCAAATCTATTAGGAATGTCCAGGGCCGCCGAGAGACTGGGCCAGGCCCGGGACAAAGCCGCCCCCAGCGCCACAGTCCCACCTGCCTCCGCCACCGGGCCGGGCCCCTTCCACCCAAATCCCCGCCAGCAGAAGTGCTGTCTTCTGACTCCGGCGTGCGCTGATCTTCGCTGTACTCTGCAGGGCTTCTGTGCATCTGACGTCCTGCCTTGTAGCGCTATAGAAGTGATAAGTAGTAGTAATGTAGAAGCCTGCCCTTGCAGATCAGCAATGCGGCCGCACAGGCTTCTGTTTCTGTGAGTCTGACATCCTGCATGTACGTGCAGGACGTCAGACTCACAGAAACAGAAGCCTGCGCGGCCGCGTTGCTGATCTGCAAGAGCAGGCTTCTAGATGGAATGTTGCTAGTGGAGGAGTAGCCTAGTGGTTAGTGCAGTGGAACATGGGATGTTGTTACTATTTGCGATTCTGGAATGTTGCTATTCTCCAAAGACAAGCAGGCCAATATTCTCACTGATGGGTGACGTCACGTCGGCCCGGAGGACTTTCCAGCAAAGTCCATGACAAAGTCTAAAATGTCCCCCGTCGCGCGGGCGGATGCAGTGCGCATGCGCGCGTCCACTTTCCCGCCCGTCGCGCGGGCACATTCCTCAGTTTTTTCTTCTCCGCGTCTGAGGTGACACGGAGCTCGACGATCTCGTCTTCGTGTTCCTCCTGTGCCCGGAGGTGAAGAAAGAAGAAAACAGCGAAGTATCCTTTTTTTGTTATCTTAGAGTGTTTTCGTTTATTAAGTTTCCTTTATTTTAGTCTGCGATTTTATTTAAATCGCTCGGTCGGGTATTTTTTTCCCGTCTTTTTCTTTTGTTTTTCTGTGTCATTATTTTTCTAGACACAATCGCGTCTTTTGATTTGGCAGGGACTATTTTTCCCGAGATGTCAACGAAGACGCCCAGCGGCTTCAAGCCTTGTGCCCGCTGCCATCGGGCCATCTCTGGCACTGATACACACTCGTGGTGTATTCAGTGCCTTGGGCCGGACCACCGCTCGGAGAGTTGTAAATTGTGTCTCGCCATGAAGAAGCGGACACTGCTCTCTCGAGACGCCCAGAGAGAGAAGATTTTTGGGCCCGGTGCTTCGGCGTCGGCGCCGTCGACGTCGTCTAAGTCGGCGCCCTCCAAACCGGCGCCGGGCAAGTCGGTGCCGGTGACGTCGGTGCCGTCGAGGATGATGTCTTCGAGGCCGACGTCGTCGAAGTCGACGTCGAAGGAGGCGTCGGCACCGGGAGACGGGACAGGCTGCCTTTAGACCCATGCACGCTGGGAGCAGTGATGCATCGAGTGGGTCTCCACCCGCCTCGGCGCCTCCTGCTGTGCAGGCCCCCCGGGACCGTCCTGCGTCGGACCCGGCCCCGAGGAGACGTGTGGATTCCACGTCCTCTTCTCCGGTGCCGAGGAGTCTCGATGACATGCGTCGGGCGAAGGCCAAGAAGCATCGTCGTCGATCTCCTTCGAGACACGGCACCGGGAGCTCCGGGTCATCGATGCACTCGATACCCGAGAAGCGTCGGTGCCGAGAGGATCGCTCTCCCTCTATTACTGAGGTTCCGACGCGTGGGGTCGCTGGCAGCCGAGTCCCCACTCCCCAACCTCAGCAGACTTTGCCTCTGGCACCTCAACCGACCCCGCAGCCTTTTTCGACTCCAGCTGTGGATGAGAGTATGCAGGCCATGTTCCCTTTTTTCTTGAACATGATGCAGCAGTGGCAGTCGGCATCGAGGTTGTCGGTGCAGACGGCGTCGACGGGGCCGGTGCCGATGCTTTCAGAGGCACCGGTGCCGACGGCGTCGAAGGTGTCGACATTGCCGATGCCGGATGTTCCTGCATCAGGCCTTCAGCCTGTGGTGAGGTCTGTCTCACCGGTGCCGTCTCCGGTGCCGGTGCCTTTGACCTCCCAAGTTGACTCTCCCGAGACATCGGAGCAGGAAGCTTCCCCGGAGCCTCAGGGACCATCAACTTCTCGGCACCATCATAGAGGCCATCAAGCCTCTTTGTCGAGACGGGCTCAGATTCGGGCGGCTCTGTCTGAGCTTTTAGCCCCATCTGATGGTACCTCATCCGAGGATGATGAAGGAATGCATGGGGAGTTCTCTGGCGAGGATTCTCAAGGCATTCCATCCGACTCCACTCCCTCGCCACAAAGGCAGCTGTCTCCTCCCGAGAGCTTGTCTTTTTCATCTTTTGTTCGGGAGATGTCTGAGGCCATCCCCTTCCCCGTGGAAATTGTGGACGAGCCCAGAGCCAAAATGCTTGAGGTTCTGGACTATCCATCTCCACCTTCATCTTCTGCCACAGTTCCTTTTCATGAGACTCTTAAGGAACTTATGCTGAGGAACTGGGAGAAGCCTTTTTCAAGTCCAACCGTCCCTAAGAAAGCTGAGTCCCAATATAGGATCCACGGGGAACCCAGTCTCATGCAGACCCAATTGCCTCATGATTCAGCGGTGGTGGATTCTGCCCTCAGAAGAGCCAAGAGTTCCAGAAATTTCTCCTCGGCGCCCCCGGGGCGAGAATATGCAACTCTGGATTCTTTTGGGAGGAAGGCGTATCAGGCTGGTCTGCTCGCTTCCAAAATCCAGTCTTACCAACTCTTCACGAGTGTGCATTTACGGAACTCTGTGAGGCAACTTGAGAGTTTAGTAGATACACTCCCTGAGGAGAAAGCTGAACCCTTTCGCCAAGTGATCAGGCAGCAGAAGGCGTGTCGCAAGTTCCTGTCCAGGGGCATTTTTGACACTTGCGATGTGACATCTCGCTTTTCCGCTCAAGGTATAGCGATGCGCAGGCTCTCATGGCTGCGTGCCTCTAACCTGGAGGAAAGAACTCAGCGGAAAATAGCAGATATCCCATGCCGGGGGGATCACCTTTTTGGAGAGAAGGTTGAAGAGATGATTGATCATCTCTACCAGCGTGACAACGCTATGGATTCTCTCTCCCGCCGGGCGCCTTCTGCAACCACTTCCACTGCTAGGAAGTTTTTTAAGGGAAAGAGAGGTGCTCCCTACGCTTCTAGAAATCGTAGGTACACTCCTTATTCCCGTCAGCCGGTTCAGGCTCGACCCCAGCCCGCTCGCTCTCGTCAGCAGCGGGCACCGAAGCAGCCCCCTGCAGCTCCCCAGCAAAAACCAGGGACGGGTTTTTGACTGGCTCCAGCAGAGCATAGCCAAAGTCAAAGTACCTGTGCCGAACGATCTGCCGGTCGGGGGGAGGTTAAAATTTTTTCACCAAAGGTGGCCTCTCGTAACCTCCGACCAGTGGGTTCTTCAAATAGTCCGGTGCGGGTACACCCTCAATTTAATTTCCAAACCTCCAAATTGCCCACCAGGAGCTCAGTCTTTCAGCTCCTACCACAAGCAGATACTTGCAGAGGAACTCTCCGCCCTTCTCAGCGCCAATGCGGTCGAGCCCGTACCACCAGGGCAGGAAGGGCTGGGATTCTATTCCAGGTATTTCCTTGTGGAAAAGAAAACAGGGGGGATGCGTCCCATCCTAGACCTAAGGGCCCTGAACAAATATCTGGTCAAAGAAAAGTTCAGGATGCTTTCCCTGGGCACTCTTCTTCCCATGATTCAGAAAAACGATTGGCTATGCTCTCTGGACTTGAAGGATGCTTACACTCACATACCGATACTTCCAGCCCACAGGAAGTATCTTCGGTTTCGGCTGGGAACACAGCACTTTCAGTACTGTGTTTTGCCTTTTGGCTTGGCGTCTGCACCCAGGGTTTTTACAAAGTGCCTGGCAGTTGTGGCAGCGTCGCTACGCAGACTGGGAGTGCATGTGTTCCCTTATCTGGACGATTGGCTGGTGAAGAACACCTCCCCGCAAGAAACTTTGCAGTCTATGCGGATGACTATTCAGGTGCTAGAGATGCTGGGCTTTGTCATCAATTACCCCAAGTCCCATCTCGTCCCTGTGCAAAAATTGGAATTCATAGGAGCTCTGTTGTGCACACAGACAGCTTGTGCTTATCTCCCAGGACCCAGGGCAGACAGACTTCTGTCTCTGGTTTACAAAGTGCAAGCATCTCAGCAGGTCACAGCTCGGCAGATGTTGAGATTGCTTGGCCACATGGCCTCCACAGTTCATGTGACACCCATGGCACGTCTACACATGAGATCGGCTCAATGGACCCTAGCTTCTCAGTGGTTTCAAGCCACAGGGAATCTAGAGGATGTTGTCCGGCTGCCCACCAATTTTCGAAATTCCCTCAGTTGGTGGACCATTCGATCCAATCTGGTCTTGGGACGCCCATTCCAAATTCCTCAGCCTCAAAAAGTGCTGACGACGGATGCATCCCTCCTCGGGTGGGGAGCGCATGTAGATGGGCTTCACACTCAAGGAGCTTGGTCTCTTCAGGAGAAGCATCTCCAGATCAACCTCCTGGAATTGCGAGCGATCTGGAACGCTCTGAAGGCATTCAGAGATCGGCTAGCCAACAAAATTGTTCTCATTCAGACAGACAATCAAGTGGCGATGTATTACACCAACAAGCAAGGGGGTACCGGATCCCGTCCTCTGTGCCAGGAGGCCGTGCAGATGTGGCTATGGGCCTATCAAAACGGAATGTTTCTCCAAGCCACTTATCTAGCCGGTGTAAACAATGGTCTGGCCGACAGGCTGAGCAGAGTTATGCGGCCTCACGAGTGGTCCTTGAACATGACTATTGCCAAAAAGATCTTTCGAGTTTGGGGAACTCCATCGATAGATCTTTTTGCTTCCCAGGACACTCACAAGGTTCCTCAATTCTGTTCCAGACTCCAGGCCCACGGCAGACTAGCGTCGGATGCCTTCCTCCTTTTTTGGGGGACAGGACTCCTATACGCTTATCCTCCCATCCCTTTAGTGGGGAAGACTCTCCTGAAACTCAAGCAGGACCAGGGAACCATGATTCTGATAGCGCCTTTTTGGCCCCGCCAGATATGGTTTCCCCTTCTTCTGGAACTTTCGTCAGAAGAGCCATGGAGATTGGACTGTTTTCCGACCCTCATTACTCAGAACGAGGGGGCGCTTCTACATCCCAACCTCCGGTCTCTAGCTCTCACGGCCTGGATGTTGCGAGCGTAGAGGTTGCCTCTTTTGGTCTCTCTGAGGGTGTCTCCAGAGTTCTGTTTGCTTCCAGGAAAGATTCCACACATAAGTGTTACTCTTTTAAATGGAGGAGGTTTGCCGTCTGGTGTGACAGTAACGGTCTAGATCCTTTCTCTTGTCCTGCACAGACCTTGCTTGAGTACCTTCTGCATTTATCCGAGTCTGGTCTTAAGACTAACTCGGTCAAAGTTCACCTTAGCGCTATCAGTGCTTATCATTCACATGTTGATGGCTTGCCGATTTCTGGACAGCCTTTAGTCATGCGTTTCATGAGAGGTTTGTTTTTGTCAAAGCCCCCTATCAAACCTCCTCCAGTGCCATGGGATCTCAATGTCGTTCTCACCCAGCTGATGACAACTCCTTTCGAGCCACTGGATTCCTGCCATCTGAAGTACTTGACCTTGAAGGTCATTTTCTTGGTGGCTGTTACTTCAGCTCGTAGGGTCAGTGAGCTTCAAGCCCTGGTAGTTCATGCACCATTCCTTGTCTTTCATCATGACAGAGTAGTCCTCCGCACCCACCCAAAGTTTCTACCGAAGGTGGTGTCGGAGTTCCATCTGAACCAGTCAATTGTCTTGCCAACATTCTTTCCCCCTCCCCACTTGAACCCGGGCGAAAGCAAGTTGCACACTTTGGACTGTAAAAGAGCACTGGCCTGTTACGTGGAGCGGACGCGCCCCTTCAGAAAGTCCGCCCATCTGTTTGTTTCTTTTAATCCCAACAAGAGGGGAGTTGCTGTCGGAAAACGCACCATCTCTAATTGGCTAGCAGATTGCATTTCCTTCTCTTACGCCCAAGCCGGGCTGACTTTGGACGGTCATGTCACGGCTCATAATGTTAGAGCCATGGCTGCGTCGGTGGCTCATCTAAAGTCAGCCACCATAGAAGAGATTTGCAAAGCTGCGACGTGGGCTTCGATCCACACATTCACATCACATTACTGCCTTCAGCAGCATAGCCGACGCGACAGTCGGTTTGGGCAGTCGGTGCTGCAGAGTCTGTTTGGGGTTTAGAATCCAACTCCACCCCCCTAGGCCCTTGTTTATTCTGTTCCAGGCTGCACTCTCAGTTAGTTGAATTTGGTTTCAGGTCAATTTTGTTTTTTGTCCTCGCCGTTGCGGGACCCAATTGACCATTCTTTGTTGTGTTGAGTGAGCCTGGGGGCTAGGGATACCCCATCAGTGAGAATATTGGCCTGCTTGTCTTTGGAGAAAGAGTAGTTACTCACCTGTAACAGGTGTTCTCCGAAGACAGCAGGCAATATATTCTCACAACCCTCCCACCTCCCCTTTGGAGTTGTATTCCTCTAATTCTTGTAATTAACTGAGGAATGTGCCCGCGCGACGGGCGGGAAAGTGGACGCGCGCATGCGCACTGCATCCGCCCGCGCGACGGGGGACATTTTAGACTTTGTCATGGACTTTGCTGGAAAGTCCTCCGGGCCGACGTGACGTCACCCATCAGTGAGAATATATTGCCTGCTGTCTTCGGAGAACACCTGTTACAGGTGAGTAACTACTCTTTACTTGAGATTCTGTTGCTACTGTTTGAGATTCTACATGGAATGTTGCTATTCCACTAGCAACATTCCATATTTAGATTGTGAGCTCTTTGAGCAGGGACTGTCTTTTCATATATGGTGTACAGCGCTGCGTATGCCTTGTAGCGCTATAGAAGTGATAAGTAGTAGTAGTAGTAGAATCACTGAAATAATTAGTATGTTCTTTACAGCAAATGTTATTTTATCAGTTAAAATAGGGAATGAATGAGAGAGAGTGTGTGTTCCAACTTCTTTCTTTGTGTCTCACATTTATATAGGGTTAAATCATGTACTTACATATTGGGCTGCCTAATGTTAGGCACCGGGATAGTGCATGCTAACCCCCGGAGTCTATTTATAAACTACTCCTTCTGGTCATCAAAACCTTAGCATCAAAAGAACCTCTGTATCTTTATCGTCTATTGCTTCCTTATACCCCCTCATGCTCTCGCCATTCCCTTGACCAAAATGTACTTATCATCCCAACTTTCAAACAAATTTGCCATGAACATACTCGTACCTCAATTTTCTCGGTTCAAGGATTGCATCTTTGGAACCTTCTACCTGTTTCCCTGCATCATCAGACCTCTTTGCCAGTTTTTAAAACTGAATTTAAGACATTTCTGTTTAAGGATGCATTTAGTTAGAATTTTTTTTCCCTTTCTCTCTCTTAGTAGAGCAGCCGGCTGTCTCTCTTGAAGAACTAAGAGCATCCCTATTGTCTGTTCCACCCCTTTCCTTTTCTTAAATAAATGGATTTCCTCTCATTTTACCTCACTCTCTGATTATTTGTCTGTGTGCACACACTATTACCTTCTCTTATATTTGAAGACTTTCTAAGCTGCCTAGATAGTACTTCTGACTGGTGAATTAGTAAATTGAAATAAACTTGAAACTTGATATGGTGTCTACAGCTGTGTGCCGAAATTTGGGAGCACGCACAAGATGTTTTCACAACTTATCAGCCTTTAACTATCACTAATTGAGTACTAACAACCAATTCTTCGTATTCATTGGCACTCATTAACATTTGTACACACATCTGGCTGTGCGCTATTCTATAAGGAATGGCATCTAACTCTACTAGCATATACCAGGGGCGTAGCCAGACTTCGGCGGGAGGGGGGTCCAGAGCCCAAGGTGAGGGGCACGTTTTAGCCCCCCCCCCGGCGCCGCCGACCCCCCCTGCCATTGCCGACCCCACCGCCGCCACCAACTTTGCCCCCCCCCCCCACCGCCACTGCCGACCCTCTCGACCCCCCCTCCCACTGCCAACCCGCCGTCGCCTACCTTTGCTGGCAGGGGACCCCAACCCCTGCCAGCTGAGGTCCTCTTCTTTCCGCAAAAGGCTTCCTTCTGTTTCTGACGTCCTGACGGCGATGGCGGGAGGTGGGGTCGAGAGGGTCGTTGGTAGGGGGGTCCAGGGCCAAATCTATAGGAGCCCAGGCCCCCAGGCCCCACATAGCTACGCCACTGGCATATACATCAAAAGGGGTGTAGCTATGGGCGTGTTATGGGAATTCAGAAAAGTTGCATGCAGAAATATAGAATACGGCCTCAGTGCATCTAAGTTGTGCGCTAGCATTTACACCAGGTTTCAGCAAACGTAAATACTGGTGTCTAAAGTTAGGCGTGGTGCTTAGAGCTGATTTTTTTTACACTGCATAATTTGGAGCATCATTTATAGAATTCCCTCCATTGTACCTATTACATAATGCAGAAACCAAAAAAGTGGAAAATACCAGAATCCCACAGGAGAACACAACAGGAAAAGAGAGTGGGAAACAGATGACAGCACTTCACAAACAAACCGTGGAACACCAAAAAGTGGAAGCAGTAGTATTTATTGATGTGTATTAAAGACTTGACTCGGCACCGTGTTTCGGCTATATGTGCCTGCCTCAGGAGTCTTGAAGTATAAGTTCAACTTATGCTTCTGGTATAAGAAGTTCAATATGCCAAACGGGGCTGTGTTAGATTGGTCTTTACAAAGACCTTAGTGGAATGTTGTCTCAAAAGTTACAGTATATACAGGCCCAGCAATGTGTGCCATGTCAAGTCTTTAATACACATCAATAAAGACTATTGTTTCTACGTTTTGGTGTTTCACAGTTTGTTTGTGAAGTGCCACCATCCGTTTCCCACTCTCTCCTATTATATAATGCAACTTCATGGGCAATTGCCAATATAGAATACTAATGTAAGTCATCATTTATATATGTAACTTTAAGCACACTCACACTGGCTCAATGGCAGGTGTAAGTGCTGGTGTTAGTGAGTGTACCTAATGTCAGTTACACGCGTAACCTGTGAAGGCTAATCCTGGGCATGCCCTTGACCCGAAAGGGGGAAAAACCACCACAAGGGTGGAGGTACACTAGGATCCTACGCGAAGAAATGCACAAAGCAGGGAGTAGGAAAGGTAGGCTCTTCCAAAACAACTGGAGATGACGTATATAGGATATCAAATCTTTATTCAGTTGAAGGAACTATGACACACTTGATTCTGACTCGACACAGCTGTGTTTCGGCGCAAAAACACTCCTTCATCAGGAGTCTATAAAATGAGATTTTAAATTATATAATAATAAAATCATAATAAAACGTCCATACAATAATATCGCATATACTAAAAACATAAATAAAATAATGTGTCGAGTCAGAGTCAAGTGTGTCATAGTTCCTTCAACTGAATAAAGATTTGATATCCTATATACGTCATCTCCGGTTGTTTTGGAAGAGCCTACCTTTCCTACTCCCTGCTTTGTGCATGCCCTTGACCTGCCCATGCCCTTCCCAGGTCCATGTTCCCTTATAGTTGCATGCTCTATAGATTTTGTGCATGGTGTTTGCACAATACTGACTAAGGGCAATTGTGCCAGTAACTGCTAATTAGAGCCAATTAGTACCAGTTAACACCAATAATAGCCAATTATTGGTTGGTAAGGCCAATTACCATCTTACTAAACAATTAAATTGCCCATATAAATGCCTTATTTGTATAACTTGTGCATGTACATTTGCAAAATAAACATTAATTTACACATATGAGTCTAATGACTTAGGGGAATTATGTGCTCATTTTCATGCATAGTAACAAGGCAGCAAATTAGCTATTTCCATATCTGGTGACATCACTGTATTGATTGGAAATTGGTATTATCATCTCAAATTTATGGTGCCATCCAGCAAATGGAAGGTCACACAGGTCCAGAGAACTTATAGGTAGATTTTCAGATTTTGAGCAGCCAGTTCAAATTTGTTGAGATTTATTCTGTTGTTGCTTTTCTGAGTATATCCTCCTTCAGAGAAACATAGAAAAATGATGGCAGAATAAGACCATAAAGCCTATCCAGTCTACCCAGCCACACCAACTGTTCATCTCTATAATCCCTAAGAGATCATCTGTACTTGTCGCATGCTTTCTTGACTTCAGATACAGCCTCGTTTCCAACACATCTGCCACCTCTGACCATTACACACATCCACCACATTATTGTAAAGAAATAGATTCCTCCTGATTCTATCCCCTCTCATCCTCATCCTATGATCCCTCATTCCAGATCTTCCTTTCTGTTGAAAGAGGCCCATTTCTTGTACATTTAATCAGTGGCGTACCAAGGGGGAGCGGTGGGGGCAGTCCGCCCCGGGTGCACGCCGCTGGGGGGGGGGTGCCGCGCGCCCGTCGGCTCTTCGTTTTCATGCTCCCTTTGCCCTGGAACAGGTTACTTCCTGTTCCGGGGCAGAGGGAGCATGAAAACGAAGAGCCAGCAGGCGCGCGGCACCCCCCTCCCAGCGGCGTGCACCCGAGGGGGGTTCATTCGCCGGAGGATCGAGGGGGTTCTTTCGCGGGGGGGGGGGGGGGGGCGTCGCGCTGTTCTGGGGGGGCGCTGTCAGCCTCCCTAGGAACGCCACTGCATTTAAGCCACAGAGGTATTTCAATGACTCTGTCATATCTCCCCCTCCCGCCTTTCTTCCAAAGTATACATATTGAGATCTTTAAGTCTGTCCCCATCTACTTTACGACAAATATCTACTTTCTTAAAGCTCATAGTGAAAGGACATCAGTGTCTGGTAACTCAAATGCATGGTTGTAGCTAGCTGTGTGTGGCCGATATGACTGCACACAGCATAAGTGAAGCTGGGGCGCTAAACTTTCACCGTGTCCGTTGTTTTTTTTTGCTGGTTTGTTACTATTACAGTACAGTCTCAATTATCCAACCTTTGCTAATCCAACCATCCGGCATATCCAACAGACCCCCTCCCCCCCAGTGATGTCATTGCATTTATTTCTATTAAACATTTTTGTTTAAGAGCAAGCACATGTAAAGTAATTATGTTAATAAACAATTTTTGAAAATTGGGGACTCTATGCCTTTGTTTATGAATTGGTTGAGGGGGTTATACATTGTTTTCCGTATTATCCGTTTATGTCGGATAATCGAGACTGTACTGTACTGCTGCTACTAATGGACATGTTGCACAGGGCACTGCTCAGTTGTTTGTACCAGTGGATTCTCCTGCCCCTCTGGTTCTATATTACTTTTCAAAGGCCACATAAGGATTTCAAAGAAAACTGGCCTTTAGCTGTGCAGTCAGTAGCTGTTTTTACTCAAGAAAAAAATAGATTTTGTCTAGGAATTCACACATTTCAGATACTGCTTAACAGTAAGGGAGACCCCAGTTTCTGCAGTCCTGGGATTCCAGTAATGTTCGGGGATATCTCAGATTACATTTCTTTACCCTCTTAAAGATGAACAAGAGATCATAAAAAGATAGAAGTACAGTTGGCTTTTCATTGTCTGTGACTTTTCTGGTCTTTCTTCCAGGACCAGCTTGAATGACTGACCTCTGACCCACCATGACAGCCACCTTGGGGGATGCCATGAGCTTCAGCAGCACAACAGATGAACTGTCTGACACTTTTGACTCCACATTGGATCTGCGTGATGACTCTAGTTCACTGGGTTCAGACTCAGAATTCAATGGTGCAGCTCCATACCGGCAAACTGACAAATATGGGTTTCTTGGAAGTGGTTCCACAGACCCTGGGTAAGTGCCAGTCATGCAATAGAAGAGTGGGTGTAGAGCAAGAGTGTCCAACCTCGGCCTTCACCAGGTCGAATTTTCAGGATTCCCCCAATGAACCTGCATTTCCTTATAATGGAGGTAGTGCATGCAGATAGATCTCATGCATATTCATTGGGGGAAATCCTGAAAATCCAACTGGATTGTGGCCCTCGAGGACCATGGTTGGACAGCCCCAGTGTAGAGGAAAGGGGAGGATGGAAAGCAGTACCATGACTGGAGGGAGGGGGGATTATGGGAAGCAGCTGACCTAGGCGTCATTTTCAAGGGGGTACCATCAGTGAGGTTGCTTGTTCTTATTCATAGCAGGGGGCCCATTGCAGTGCTCTATCCCTATGACTCTACTGTCCCAGTCTCAGGTAACAGAAAACAATCCTCTGATTTGTACTCTTGCCGCTCCCCTCCCACACAGAAGCAGAGAACAGGAAGGAGAGGGTGAACTTGGAGCAGACAGAGCACTGACACATCATAGAAGGGTCTTTTTGCCCCCTAAACCAATCTCTCCAGGCTAAAGGAAGGAATTGGATAGGTGAATCTGAACAGACACTGCAAAGAGTAGGCACTCTGCTCCCTAATCTAGCCTGCCTCGGCCCTCTTAGTTCCCCTTCCTGACTGCAGGGAACAGGAGAGGAATGGACAGAAGAGTAAAGTAGAGTTCAGATTTTGTCTACATGTTTTTAATTTGTGGTCACATATTCTGTATTTGATGAAGGCTGAGATGAATTACTCATATTTTGCTAGGGTTTAGTTTCAATGCAGGGATCTGTTAACCGTCTGACTTCTCATGTTTCCACAATAGTAGGTTATTGTTTTAGGGTACAATGGAATATTTGCATGTTGTCTCTTCATTTAAGATTATTGCTGTTTGAGTTCTGGTTGTTAGTGCTGTTTTGGTACGGCAACTTTACTAGATAAATTAAGTGACATTTTTGTAGGTATTGGGTTACTTTGTAAAATACTGGTCTAGTAAAGAGGGAGTTGATGTTGCTCTTACTGAGGTGACGACAGAATTTGAAAAGGGCTACTGGGCAGGAGTGAGGGAGAGAGGAGGCTGCTGCTGTTTGGTAAGGGGTTCGGAAGGGAAAGAGAAGATATTACTGCTTGGCATGGGGTGAGGAGGAGGAGAAAGGCAGAAGATGTTGGATAGAATTGGTGTGAAAGAGGGGGAGATGATGCTGGACAAGGAGTGGAGGGGAGGAGGTGAAGGCAAGGCAAGCAGTGAGAGGGAGAGAAAAGTAGATGCAGGGAAAGAAGTATTTAGGGGAGAAAGAAAGGGATGTTGCACAAGCAGTGGGAGGGGAGAAAAAAGCAAAGATGTTAAGGGTTGACCATCGCAAAGAATGAGATTTACTGCCCCAAAGAGTGAGTTTGAAGGCCAAAGAATGCGATGTTTCAGATGGTGTGTCCAAGGCAGTGGTTCTCAACCAGGGTGTTTTGACACACTGGTGTGTTGCAAGAACTGAGGAGGTGTGTTGCAGGGTAACAGTTCTAAGGGGATGGTGAAGCAACAGGAAAAGCAATGGTAGTCCCAGCAATTTGTTGTGAGCTGCACTCCTTACGTGAGTTGCAGAGTAAGCAGTACCTAATATAAGTGCCACATGCTGTGTGACCCAAGGAAGGAGTGCACCTATGATTGGTCCAGGGTAGAGGAGAGGTGGATGATCATAATAGCCTATAAAACCCTGCTGCAGACAAAGGAACTCTGAAAAACCAGGCATGTTTGGAGAAAGAGTGTTTCAGATCCGTCCAATGGCCTATGTTGTTTCCCAAGGGGATTTTACTTTCCCCCCATTGATAGTAACTAATTCTCTATAGCTATGAATCTTTCTTTCATTCCTTCTTTCTGTCTCTGCCTTTTCTCTGCTTTCTCTCTGTTCTGTGTCCTTTGTATGAGGACAAACTTTTTTTCCTTCTTTATCTAATTAGTCTAATTACTTATAATTACCAGAGGTACTGATGTTAGATTTTGTAAGTTTGTTATAACTTGAAACTGATGTCTGATGCTGTGCTGGTGGGTGATTAAAAATACTTTTAATTCTCTCTAATTCCTGTATAATTTTTTCTATGATATTTAATAGAATTCGTAAGTGTTTTAACGAATAGCAAACCAAACGCAGCCTAGAACAAGAGTAAGCAGAAACAAAGTAAGCTCACAGCTGAAGGGAATAACGCTAGAGCGTCCTATGTAGGCAGAGGTATGTTTAAAAAGGGTTTGGCATCTGACATCACTTGCCTCAGACATCAGCCCAATCCCTGGCATAGCCAGTCAGGAGCGAGTCCCAGTCACTACCCTGCCTGTCCCAGTAGGATCATAACAGGGAGATGGGAGATGCTGCACTGTTGGGGGGAGAAGGAGAGATGCTGAACCATAGCAGAGCTGTGTTTGGGGACATTTGATTTGTGGTTTACATAGGCTATTGTTTCTCTCTCCTCTCTGCACTGTGTGATAGGACATGATATGCTCAGCTGTGTTTTATAGGGTATGGGGTTTAGGGGTAAAATATTTAGGAGTTGCCTAATTTTACATGCTATGAATGCATGTAAATAACCTCTTAAGTAATACTGACTAGTGTGAAAGTGTGTGCATAAATTTCACGACGTGTACATTCACTGTGGGCGAGCACAGGGGCAGCATTTAGGTGGATTCTACACTTATGCACATATCGGCTGATATTCAGCGCTATCTAACCAGCCATAAATGGCCGCTGACCGGTTAAATAGCGTTTCGGCGCCTACCCACTAATACTCAGCGCGAGAGAACTGGTTATCTTCACTGAATATTCGCAGTCAGTACCAAAAAGACAACCGGCTATATCACGCAATAACTGGCAATATTCATTTCTGACCAGCTAAGTTTAGCGGCCAAATCAGACCACCTAAATAGCAGTCCTATCTGTGGCCACTATATAAACTTAATTGACCAGTGTTGAATATTCACTTAGGCGTCCTTTTACTAAGTTGCGCTGAAAAATAGCCTGTGCTTTTATAGGCGTGTGTATTGGATGCACGTAGGTCCATTTTTCAGCGTGCCTCCAAAAAAGGCCTCTTTTTTAGGCCAAAAATGGACGTGCGGTAAAATAAAAATTGGTGCGCGTCCATTTTGGGCCTAAGACCTTACTGCCACCCATTGACAGCGGTAAAATAAAAATTGGTGCGCGTCCATTTTGGGCCTAAGACCTTACTGCCACCCATTGACAGCGGTAAGGTCTCATGCGTTAACCAGGCAGTAATCGTCAGCTCGCATACACTGCCGATTACCGCCCAGTTAGCGGCACGCAGTAGAAAATTAAAAAATATTTTCTGCCATATGTATTGGACGTGCATTAAAAAAATGGAATTACCGCTCAGGGCTCACATTTAGCTGGGTGGTAGTTCCAAATTGATGCACGCTGGATGTGCGTAGGTGCCTACGCGCCTTAGTAAAATGGCCACTTAGCCGGTAAAATTTGAGTTGGCAAAAAAAACCCAGATATTCAATACCAGTCACCAGAAATGGCCCGGCCTTGACAGTGGCGTTCCTAGGGGGGCTGACACCCGGTGCAGTGCCCCCCCCCCCCCCCGGATGCAGCGCGGACCCCCCCCCCCCCCCCGGCGAAAGGACAACCCCCGCGAAGGAGCCCCCCCCGAGTGCACGCCGTTGGGGGGGGTGCCACGCGCGCCTGTCCTCCGTTGTTCCATGCTTCTTCTCTGCCCCAGAACAGGAAGTAACCTGTTCCGGGGCAGAGAAGAAGCATGGAACAACGGAGGACAGGCGCGCGTGGCACCCCCCCCAGCGGCGTGCACCTGGGGCGGACCGCACCCCCCCCTAGGAACGCCACTGGTCCTTGAATATCCAGGGTCAGTGCCAATCGTGGCACTTATGCGAGCTGCCTCTCACGGTTTCAATATCAGGCCCATCGTTCACTGTGCTGAGTCACCATGACTGATTATCCTATACCTTTTGTTAATATCAGTTAAAACATTCTAATATTTAAACAGGTTGATGGCGTTGAAGTCCCTGGAGATGAATGATGGCGGAGGCTTATTCTAAAAACAGTTAGTTTACAACATTCAAGCCTAAAAATGTATTATATATCCAAACAGAAAATGTATACAGCAAATGTAGCCAAAGACAAAGCACAAAAAGAAAAGGGAACGACCAACTCAAGGGCTATTTTAAATAAAAAAATATATAGATACACATGGACTTAAAATGAGTTCTTGGCTCGATGCAGTCCTGGGTGTGTTGGAGGTGTGTTTTGAGCAGGACTAGGGAGTGCCCAAAATTAGGACATCTTTCAGTAATAATGGAATGGGAAAAAAATGTTCAAGGCAAAAAAGAAGGATGTTTTAATCTAGACCTGTGTCGGATCCTGTCCAGAGTACAAAAAGGTGCCCTGATTATGCAGCTCACTGAAGGAATGAATGCATGATCCATCATTAATCTCCTGGAGATTACTGACCACTTACCGACCCCCCCCCCCCCCCACCCCCCCCTAAGAAGTGAAAGTAACAGTGGATACCAGGATCTATGACAGCTTCAGGTATTATGGGCATTCCTAATAGAGCAGCAAGCAAGTGTGAGGAGTAGCGTAGTGGTCAGTACAGTAGACTTTGAACAACGGAACCCAGATGTAACTCCCACTTTAACTGTCTTACTTATACACAAATATGTGAGCTCTCTTTGAACACAGTCACTCAAAAGCGCATGGTTCGGGAAAAGGTATCTTGCAAAGATACCTCACAAACAGGGAAGATAGGGTTTCTGGATAGTGAGGTTGCACAACAGACCGTGGTAGGCCAGGTGCCCTTAAATACAACTAAAGATCAGACAAAAGATGTCAAATCAATAGTGTCAGGTACTAAGCATCATGCAAATAAGAACAACAAACATACTCTGAAATGTCTATATGCAAATGCTAGGAGTCTAAGAAATAAGATGGGAGAGTTGGAATATATTGCACTAAATGAAAAATTGGATATAATAGGCATTACTGAGACCTGGTGGAAGGAGGATAACCAGTGGGACACTGTCATACCGGGGTACAAAGTATATCGTAATGATAGGGTAGACCGGACTGATGGAGGGGTAGCATTGTATATTAAAGAGAGCCTTGACTCAGATAGATTACAAATTCAGCAGGACACAAATCACACCTTTGAATCACTGTGGGTTGAAATTCCATGTATAAAAGGGAAAAAAATGGTGATAGGAGTGTACTACCGTCCACCTCGCCAGGATGAGCAGGTAGACACAGAAATGATAAAAGAAATCAGAGACGCGAACAAAATGGGCAATGTGATAATAATGGGTGACTTCAATTATCCAAATATAGACTGGGTAAATGTAACATCAGGACACGCTACAGAGATACAATTCCTTGATGAAATCAAGGACAGCTTTATGGAGCAACTGGTGCAGGAGCCGATGAGAGAAGGAAAAATTCTAGACTTGGTCCTTAGTGGAGCGCATGATCTGGTGAGGGACGTTATGGTACTGGGGCCGCTTGATAACAGTGACCATAATATGATCAGTTTTGACATCAACCTTGAAGTAACTGTACACAGAAAGTCAAATACGTTAGCGTTTAACTTTAAAAAAGGAGACTATGTAAAAATGAGAAGAACGGTAATAAAAAAACTTAGGGGGGCAACTGAGAGAGTAAAAACTGTACAACAGGCGTGGACGCTGTTCAAAAATACCATCCTGGAGGCCCAGGCCATACATATTCCGCGAATTAGAAAAGAAAGACGGAAGTCCAAAAGACACCCGGCCTGGTTGAAAAGTGAGGTGAAGGAAGCTATTAGGGCTAAACGAAACGCCTTCAGAAAATGGAAGAAGGAACCGTCTGAAAATAACAAGAAACAGCATAAGGAGTGTCAAAGCAAATGCAAGGCGCAGATTAAGAAGGCCAAGAGGGAGTATGAAAAAAAGATAGCATTAGAGGCAAAAAAACATAGTAAAAAATTTTTCGGTATATTAAAAGCAGGAAGCCGGCAAAAGAATCGGTTGGGCCGCTGGATGACCGAGGGGTAAAAGGGGCGATCAAGGAAGACAAAGACGTAGCGGAGAGACTGAATGAATTCTTTGCTTCGGTCTTCACCGAGGAAGATTTGGGTGGGATACCGGTGTCGGAAATGGTATTTCAAGCGGACGAGTCGGAGAAACTTACTGACTTCACGGTAAACCTGGAGGACGTAATGGGGCAGTTCGGCAAACTGAAGAGTAGCAAATCTCCTGGACCGGATGGTATTCATCCTAGAGTACTGATAGAATTGAAAAACGAGCTTGCGGAGCTACTGCTAGTGATATGCAACTTATCCTTAAAATCGAGCGTGGTACCGGAAGATTGGAGGGTGGCCAATGTAACGCCCATTTTTAAAAAAGGCTCCAGGGGAGATCCGGGAAATTATAGACCGGTGAGTCTGACGTCGGTGCCGGGGAAAATGGTAGAGGCTATTATCAAAAACAAAATTACAGAGCACATCCGAGGACATGGATTACTGAGACCAAGTCAGCATGGCTTTTGTGTGGGGAAATCTTGCCTGACCAATTTACTTCAATTCTTTGAAGGAGTGAACAAACATGTGGACAAAGGGGAGTCGGTTGATATTGTGTATCTGGATTTTCAAAAGGCGTTTGACAAGGTACCGCATGAAAGGCTACAGAGGAAATTGGAGGGTCATGGGATAGGAGGAAATGTCCTATTGTGGATTAAAAACTGGTTGAAGGATAGGAAACAGAGAGTGGGGTTAAATGGGCAGTATTCACAATGGAGAAGGGTAGTTAGTGGGGTTCCTCAGGGGTCCGTGCTAGGACCGCTGCTTTTTAATATATTTATAAATGATTTAGAGATGGGAGTAACTAGCGAGGTAATTAAATTTGCTGATGACACAAAGTTATTCAAAGTCGTTAAATCGCGACAGGATTGTGAAAAATTACAAGAGGACCTTACGAGCCTGGGAGACTGGGCGGCTAAATGGCAGATGATGTTTAATGTGAGCAAGTGCAAGGTGATGCATGTGGGAAAAAAGAACCCGAATTATAGCTACGTCATGCAAGGTTCCACGTTAGGAGTTACGGACCAAGAAAGGGATCTGGGTGTCGTCGTCGATAACACACTGAAACCTTCTGCTCAGTGTGCTGCTGCGGCTAAGAAAGCGAATAAAATGTTGGGTATTATCAGGAAAGGTATGGAAAACAGGTGTGAGGATGTTATAATGCCGTTGTATCGCTCCATGGTGCGACCGCACCTTGAGTATTGTGTTCAATTCTGGTCGCCGCATCTCAAGAAAGATATAGTAGAATTGGAAAAGATGCAGCGAAGGGCGACTAAAATGATAGCGGGGATGGGACGACTTCCCTATGAAGAAAGACTAAGGAGGCTAGGGCTATATAGCTTGGAGAAGAGACGGCTGAGGGGAGACATGATAGAGGTATATAAAATAATGAGTGGAGTGGAACAGGTGGATGTGAAGCGTCTGTTCACGCTTTCCAAAAATACTAGGACTAGGGGGCATGTGATGAAACTACAGTGTAGTAAATTTAAAACAAATCGGAGAAAAGTTTTCTTCACCCAACGTGTAATTAAACTCTGGAATTCGTTGCCGGAGAAAGTGGTGAAGGCGGTTAGCTTAGCAGAGTTTAAAAAGGGGTTGGACAGTTTCCTAAAGGACAAGTCCATAAACCGCTACTAAACGGACTTGGAAAACTCCAAAATTCCAGGAATAACATGTATAGAATGTTTGTACGTTTGGGAAGCTTGCCAGGTGCCCTTGGCCTGGATTGGCCGCTGTCGTGGACAGGATGCTGGGCTCAATGGATCCTTGGTCTTTTCCCAGTATGGCATTACTTATGTACTTATGTACTATACTTGAATTTATACGACGCCTGCAAGCATGATGGCTATTGTAGTGGTGTAACTTTACGTACAGTAGATTTTATCTATTCCTGGAGAGCCTACAATAACATATAAAGGAATTAAGGTGAGATTTGTACCTGGGTCCCATTGTTTAAAGTCCACTGCACTGACCACTAGGCTACATGATGAGGTTCATAAGCTTGTCCCTGTATGATTTATGTCCAAGATCACTTACCAATTTCTTAGCCACCCTGTGCATCAACTCTATCCTTCCATAGGTGCAGTCTCCAGAATTGCACACAGCACTCTAAATGGGGCCTTACCAGAGAATTATACAAGGGCACTATCACTTCTTTGTTCCTGCTGGTCATCCCTCTCCTTATGCACCCAAGCATCCTTCTGGCTATGACCATTACTTTTTCTACCTGTTTGGAAACTTATAAGTACATAAGCACATAACTATTGCCATACTGGGACAGACCGAAGATCCATCAAACCTAGTATCCTGTTTCCAACAGTGGCCAATCCAGGTCACAAGTACCTGGCAAGATCCCAAAACAGTACAATACATTTTATGCTGCTTATCCCAGAAATAAGTAGTGGATTTTCCCAAGTCCATTTTAATAATGGCTTCTGGACTTTTCCCTTAGGAAGCTATCCAAACCTTTTTAAAACTCTGCTAAGCTAACTGCTTTTACCACATTCTCTGGAAACAAATTCCAGAGTTTAATTACACGTCGACTGAAGAAATATTTTCTCCAATTTGTTTTAAATGTATTACTTTGTAGCTTCATTGCACGCCCTCTAGTCCTAGTATTTTTGGAAAGAGTAAACAAGCGATTCATGTCTACCCATTCCACTCCACTCAGTACTTTATATACCTCTATCATATGTCCCCTCAGCTATCTGTTCTCCAAGCTGAAGAGCCCAAGCTGTTTCAGCCTTTCCTCATAGGGAAGTCATCCCATTCCCTTTATCATTTTCATCGCCCTTCTCTGTACCTTTTCTAATTCCACTATAGCTTTTTTGAGATGCGAGAACCAGAATTGCACACAGTATTCAAGGTACAGTCACACCATGTAGCAATACAAAGGCATTATAACATCCTCATTTTTATTTTCCATTCCTTTCCTAATAATACCTAACATTCTATTTGCTTTCTTTGCTGCCGCAGCACACTGACCAGAAGCTTTCAAACTATCGTCAACGATGACTCCTAGATCCCTTTCTTGGTCGGTGACTCCTATCGTGAAACCTTGCATCACATAGCTATTCGGGTTCCTCTTTCCCACATGCATCACTTTGCACTTGCTCACATTAAACATCACCTGCCATTTGGATGCCCAGTCTCCCAGTCTCATAAGGTCGTCTTGCAATTTTTCACAATCCTCTTGCGAATTAACAACTTTGAATAACTTTGTGTCGTCAGCAAATTTAATTACCTCACTAGTTATTCCCATATCTAGATCATTTATAAATATGTTAAAAAGCAGTGTTCCCAGCACAGACCCCTGCGGAACCCCACTATCTACCCTTCTCCATTGAAAATATTGACCATTTAACCCTACTCTCTTTTCTTTCCTTTAACTAGTTTTGAATCCACAATAGGACGCTACCTCCTATCCCATGACTTTCCAATTTCCTCTGGAGTCTTTCATGAGGTGCTTTGTCAAATGCTTTTTGAAAATCCAGATACACAATATTGACTGGCTCACCTTTATCCACATGTTAATTCACCCCTTCAGAGAAATGTAGTAGATTGATGAGGCAAGATTTCCCTTCACTAAATCCATGTTGGCTTTGTCTCATTAATCCATGCTTTTGAATATGTTCTGTAATTTTGTTCTTTAGAATAGTCTCTACCATTTTGCCCGGCACCGACGTCAGGCTCACCGGTCTGTAATTTCCTGGATCACCTCTGGAACCCTTTTAAAAAATCAGTGTTACATTGGCCACCCTCCAATCTTCTGGTACCATTCTTGATTTTAAAGATAAATTACATATTACTATCAATAGTTCTGCAAGTTCATTTTTCAATTCTGTCAATACTCTGGGATGTATACCATCCGGTCCTGGTGATTTGCTACTCTTCAATTTGTCAAATTGCCCCATTACATCTTCCAGGTTTACAGAGATTTGATTCAGTTTCTCTGACTTGTCAGCATTGAATATCATTTCTGGCACCGATATCTCTCCCACATTTTCCTCGGTGAAGACCGAAGCAAAGAATTCATTTTAATCTCTTCACTATGGCCTTGTCTTCCCTGAGTGCCCCTTTTATCCCTCGGTCATCAGACACAATAACCCCCAAGTCTCGCTCTTCCTTTGTACATAGAAGCACTTCACCCCCTATATTGTATCATTCCCTCGGAATCTTGTGACCCAAGTGCATGACCCTGCATATTTTTAAGCATTAAATCTTAGTTTTTAGCATTAAAACTTAGTTGTCAAAAATTGGATCACTCCTCAAGCTTTGCTACATCCTTCCTCATCACATCCACACCTTCCGGGGTGTCCACCCTGTTGCAGAATTTGGTATAATCCGCAAAGAGAGAAACCTTACCAGACAGCCCTTCTGCAATATTACTCACAAAGATGTTTGAAATAGCCGGCCCTAGGACCAATCCATGCGGTACTCCACTGATAACATCCCTATCTTCAGAGCAAGCTCCATTTACCACTACCCTCTGTCTCCTTCCGTTAAACCAATTTTAACCCAGTCAGTTAGTCTAGGTCCCATACCAAGGGTACTCAGTTTATTTATGAGTCGCCTATGCGGACAGCGGATACAAAGTATTTGCAGCAACTTTGCAAGCTGCCAACACCACAGCTGAAAATCAGCCTCCATGAGACTAAAGTTTCATAATTTTCCATGGTTCTTAAAGGCTTAAACTTGATCTGAAGACATAAAAAGGGGTCACTTAGGGGCCCATTTACTAAGCCACACAAAAAAATGTGTCACAATTCATGCTGAGACCACTTTTAGCATGGTGGTATAATGACCTGCACTACGCACTGAGGCAAAACGTCTATGTTTTATCCCCGAAAATACTGTTTGTAAAAAGGTTTTACACTGCATTCATCTATCTTTTTAGACCATTTTCGGGGGAAAAAATCCAAGTGAAAAATGTAGAAAATCAAGCCATTTGGATGTAAGAGGGGCCAGCATTTTTAGTAGACTGGTCGCTCAGACATCCCAGAAGAGCAATGGGGCACCCTAGGGTGAACTGCAGTGGACTTCATATAAATGCTCCCAGTTATACATCTCAACATTGCTCCCTTATCTTGTCTGCTGATCCCCCCCCCCCCAAACCCACTGCCTCCAACTGTACACCCCTACAGTAGCCTTTATAGGTGAAGGGGGCACCTATATGTGGGTACAGTAGGGTTTTGGTTGAGTTAGGGAGGGCTCATGGTTTCCACCACAATTTACACATGTTACTCAATTGAGAAATGAGCCAGTCAATGATGATAATTATCAATAATTGGCAATAATTGAAATTTACATGCTCTTCTTTTTAGGCATATTCGTCAAAGTAGTGCACATAAATAAGCAGTGGATTTTCCCCAAATCCATTTTAATAATGGTCGATGGACTTTTCCTTTAGGAAGCCATCCAAACCTTATTTAACCCCTGCTAAGCTAACTGCTTTTACTACATTCTCTGTCAACGAATTCCAGAATTTAATTACACGTTGAATAAAGAAATATTTTCTCTGGTTCGTTTTAAATTTACTACTTTGTAGCTTCATTGCGTGCCCCCTAGTCCTAGTATTTTTGGAAAGAGTAAACAAGCAATTCACATCTACCAGTTCCACTCCACTCATTATTTTATAGACATCTATCATATCTCCCCTCAGCCGTCTTTTCTCCAAGCTGAAGTGTCCTAGCTGCTATAGCTTTTCCTCATAGGGAAGTCATCCAATCATTTTTGTCGTCCTTCACTATCATCGTGTTCAGCTCTTTCAATAACCAGATCCACCACTCATGTTAACATTTATGCTAATCTGAAAAACGGGGAGGAATAAGCCTCAGATAATGCAGGTTATTTAAATAATCCTGCTGCATCAATCACTGCATAAAAAAAACTCTCCCGGAAACAGAAAACTTTTATTTTCAGTTCATATTTTCACCTTAAATATTTTCTTTATCCCGTATATTCATATACTAAAAAAAAAAAAAGCTACTTAACTTAAATGTAGCATAACATGACAGCTGTATTGCGTAGATACACCTCTGCAAAATAGGAGAGAGCAATAAAGCTGCTGCGTTATGCTACATTTAAGTTCATATTTTTACTTTAAATCTTTTCTTTATCCCATATATTCCAAAAAACAGCTACTTAACTTAAATGTAGCATAACGTGGCAGCTGTATTGCATAGATACCCGTCTGCAAAATAGGGGAGAGCAATACAGCTGCCACGTTATGCTACATTTAAGTTAAGTAGCTGTTTTTGGAATATATGGGATAAAGAAAAGATTTAAAGTAAAAATATGAAGTGAAAATAAATGTTTTCTGAGAGTTTTTTTATGCCAGTGATTGATGCTGCAGGATTATTTAAATAACCTGCATTATCTGAGGCTTTTTCCTCCCCGTTTTTCAGTGCGTCTATCACATGGGGGTATGTTTGGGGCATTTCGGGGGTGGAATGAGGGTGGGCTTAGGGTGCTCCTAACACTTTATTTATGTATTTATTTATTTATTTATTTTCAGCGCTTGATATACCACAAGTGATCCCTGAGGCAACTATGCAGTTTACAATTTCTGTTGCAGGTACTTTGCACTGTCCCTAATGGGCTCACAGCCATGATGGAACAAAACGAAAACGTCTAGGGCTGAAACTTGGCCTGTTTTCAGAACGAATAAGGCACGAAAAGGTGCCCTAAATTACCATTGGAGGGAATCAGGTATAACCCCTCTTACTCTCCCAGTGGTCACTGATCTCCCCCCCCCCCCCCCCCCCCCCAAAAAAAAAAAAATGTGATTAAAAATATTACTTACCCGCCTCTATGACAGCCTCAAATGTTATAGCCAAGTCCATTAGAGTAGCATGCAGGTCCCTGGAGTAGTCCAGTGGCCGGTGCAGTGCACTATAGACTGATGGACCCAGACTCATACTTCCACCTACCTGTTATACTTATAGTGGAAACCATGAGATGTCATTAAAACCCTACTGTACCCACATACAGGTGCCCCCTTCACCAACAAAGGCTATTGTAAGGGTGTATAGTTGGGGGCAATGGTTTTTTTGGGGGGGCTCAGCAGACAAGATAAGGGAGCAATGGTGAGAAGTGTATCTGGCAGCATTTATACGAAGTCCATTGCAGTGCCCCCTAGGTGCCCCATTGCTCTTCTGGGATGTCTGGGGGACCAGTCTACTAAAAATGCTGGCCCCTCTTACATCCAAATGGCTTGATTTTCTACATTTTTCACTTGGATGGAGTTGGTTTTTTTTCAGAAATGGTCTAAAAAGATAGACGCATACAGCACAAAACCTTTTTACAAACAGTATTTTCGAGGAAAAAACATAGACATTTTACTTTTTCAAAATATCTATATTTGCTATTTGGATTTTGGATGTTTTGAGAAAAACGTTCAAAGTCGGACTTAGACGTCATATTGAAAATGCACCTCCACACTAGGGCCGTGCCTAGGGTCTCTGGTGCCCCCCTGCAGACTATCAGTTGGTGCCCCCCCCCCCCCCCCCCGCCCCGTGTGGCACAAGATGCAAAGGAAATAGGAGCTGAAAGATGGAGTGCATCTTTGTGGAATTGCTCAACAAATAGAGGGTTTACAACCACTTAGCTTTTTGTGCTTTTTTATTCACTAAATTAGTAATTAAATCTTTGATATCTAACTGGGCATATATATCATTCTCAGTAGCAATCATGGCAAGGCTTACAAGCCTTTCTTGCAAAATACTTGATCGCAAATAATTTTTTATGATTTTTAACCGTGAAAATGATCGCTCACCACTTGCCACACTGACAGGAATTGTCAGCAATATTCTTAGAAACAAATTGCTATACATTGCAAAATAAGATAGCAGATGTAAATTCTCAAAGTGGACATACAGTGGTGGAAATAAGTATTTGATCCCTTGCTGATTTTGTAAGTTTGCCCACTGACAAAGACATGAGCAGCCCATAATTGAAGGGTAGGTTATTGGTAACAGTGAGAGATAGCACATCACAAATTAAATCCGGAAAATCACATTGTGGAAAGTATATGAATTTATTTGCATTCTGCAGAGGGAAATAAGTATTTAATCCCTCTGGCAAACAAGACCTAATACTTGGTGGCAAAACCCTTGTTGGCAAGCACAGCGGTCAGACGTCTTCTGTAGTTGATGATGAGGTTTGCACACATGTCAGGAGGAATTTTGGTCCACTCCTCTTTGCAGATCATCTCTAAATCATTAAGAGTTCTGGGCTGTCGCTTGGCAACTCGCAGCTTCAGCTCCCTCCATAAGTTTTCAATGGGATTAAGGTCTGGTGACTGGCTAGGCCACTCCATGACCCTAATGTGCTTCTTCCTGAGCCACTCCTTTGTTGCCTTGGCTGTATGTTTTGGGTCATTGTCGTGCTGGAAGACCCAGCCACGACCCATTTTTAAGGCCCTGGCGGAGGGAAGGAGGTTGTCACTCAGAATTGTACGGTACATGGCCCCATCCATTCTCCCATTGATGCGGTGAAGTAGTCCTGTGCCCTTAGCAGAGAAACACCCCCAAAACATAACATTTCCACCTCCATGCTTGACAGTGGGGACGGTGTTCTTTGGGTCATAGGCAGCATTTCTCTTCCTCCAAACACGGCGAGTTGAGTTCATGCCAAAGAGCTCAATTTTTGTCTCATCTGACCACAGCACCTTCTCCCAATCACTCTCGGCATCATCCAGGTGTTCACTGGCAAACTTCAGACGGGCCGTCACATGTGCCTTCCGGAGCAGGGGGACCTTGCGGGCACTGCAGGATTGCAATCCGTTATGTCGTAATGTGTTACCAATGGTTTTCGTGGTGACAGTGGTCCCAGCTGCCTTGAGATCATTGACAAGTTCCCCCCTTGTAGTTGTAGGCTGATTTCTAACCTTCCTCATGATCAAGGATACCCCACGAGGTGAGATTTTGCGTGGAGCCCCAGATCTTTGTCGATTGACAGTCATTTTGTACTTCTTCCATTTTCTTACTATGGCACCAACAGTTGTCTCCTTCTCGCCCAGCGTCTTACTGATGGTTTTGTAGCCCATTCCAGCCTTGTGCAGGTGTATGATCTTGTCCCTGACATCCTTAGACAGCTCCTTGCTCTTGGCCATTTTGTAGAGGTTAGAGTCTGACTGATTCACTGAGTCTGTGGACAGGTGTCTTTCATACAGGTGACCATTGCCGACAGCTGTCTGTCATGCAGGTAACGAGTTGATTTGGAGCATCTACCTGGTCTGTAGGGGCCAGATCTCTTACTGGTTGGTGGGGGATCAAATACTTATTTCCCTCTGCAGAATGCAAATAAATTCATATACTTTCCACAATGTGATTTTCCGGATTTAATTTGTGATGTGCTATCTCTCACTGTTACCAATAACCTACCCTTCAATTATGGGCTGCTCATGTCTTTGTCAGTGGGCAAACTTACAAAATCAGCAAGGGATCAAATACTTATTTCCACCACTGTATTCCAAACACTAAAATGAAAATAAAATGATTTTTTTCTACCTTTGTTGTCTGGTGACTTTCTTTTTCTGATCATGCTGGCCCAGTATCTGATTCTGCTGCTATCTGTCCTCTTAACTCCGTTTCCAGGGCTTCCTTTCCATTCCTCCTTTCTTCTTCATTTTTTGCTCTATATCCATAAGTAAAAGCTGGGTCCTCCGCAGACTTGACTGTCCAGTGGATCCAGCTTCTGCCTATTTTCTCCATCCATGTGCAGTTTTTCTCCTCTCTTCCTTTTCCCTCATCTCATCTCCTTCCTCTCTCTTCCCTCCCCTCCATCCATGCCCAGCATTTCTTCTCTCTCCCTTCCCCTCCATCCATGTGCATCTCCTTCCTCTGTCTTCCCTCCCCTCCATCCATGTTCAACAATTCTCCTCTCTCCCCTCCATGTCCAGCAATTTCTCCTCTCTCCCTGGGCGCTGTCCTCCCATCCATGTCCATCCTTGTCCCTCTCTGCCCTTCCCTCTTCCATCCATATCCAGCAATTCTCCTCTCTCCCCTCCCCTCCATTTCCAGCAATTTCTCCTCTCCCTGGGCCCTGCCCTCCCATCCATGTCCCTCTCTGCCCTTCCCTTACCTCAGCTCCGCACCGCCCTGGGGGCTTTAAATCTTTTACCTCCTACGGTCGCAGCAGCTGAGCAGCATCAGTGAAAGCACTGCCGACGTCTCCAGCCTTCCCTTCGTGCTCGCTCGTTCGTTCCCTCAGTGTCCCGCCTTCTTCTGACGTCATTTCCTTGCGAGGGCGGGACACTGAGGGAACGAACGAGCGTGAAGGGAAGGATGGAGACGTCGGCAGCGCTTTCACTGACGCTGCTCAGCTGCTGCAACCATCGGAGGTAAAAGATTTAAAGCCCCCAGGGCGACGCAGAGCTGAGGTAAGCGGCGAGGGTAAGCACCGCAGCGGCGCCCTCCAGAGGTCGGCACCCCCCTGCGGTGCTTACCCCGCTTACTGTGTTGGCACGGCCCTGCTCCACGCCTTTCGTCAGTGACAGCATATCATTTGTACATGTGCATTTTTTATTGCAGGGCCTGTAATGTGGAATAAACTCCCAGGGCTTGTAAGACTTTGTGCAAACATTCAGCAGTACTTGAGCGCGCAGTCCACAGCCGCTGCCTTGATTTTCTCTCCTCTCATGCCATCCTCGATCCGCTTCAATCCGGTTTTCGCCCTCTTCACTCGACAGAAACAGCACTCTCTAAAGTCTGTAATGACCTGTTCCTTGCCAAATCCAGAGGCCACTACTCGATCCTCATCCTCCTCGATCTATCCGCCGCTTTTGACACTGTCAATCATGACTTACTTCTTGCCACACTGTCCTCATTTGGGTTCCAGGGCTCTGTCCTCTCCTGGTTCTCCTCCTATCTCTCCCACCGCACCTTCAAAGTTCACTCTCATGGATCTTCCTCCACCCCCATCCCCTTATCTGTTGGTGTTCCCCAGGGATCTGTCCTTGGACCCCTTCTCTTCTCAATCTACACCTCTTCCCTGGGCTCCCTGATCTCATCTCATGGTTTCCAGTATCATCTCTATGC
Source organism: Microcaecilia unicolor (assembly GCF_901765095.1). Taxonomy (NCBI): domain Eukaryota; kingdom Metazoa; phylum Chordata; class Amphibia; order Gymnophiona; family Siphonopidae; genus Microcaecilia; species Microcaecilia unicolor. The sequence continues at coordinate 648,536,000 of NC_044031.1, read as the reverse complement.
TGATGACACCCAGCTGTATCTCTCCACACCAGACATCACCGCGGAGACCCAGGCAAAGGTATCGGCCTGCTTATCCGACATTGCTGCCTGGATGTCCAACTGCCACCTGAAACTGAACATGTCCAAGACCGAGCTTATCGTCTTTCCACCAAAACCCACTTCTCCTCTTCCTCCACTTTCTATCTCAGTTGATAACACCCTCATCCTCCCCGTCTCATCTGCCCACAACCTCGGAGTCATCTTTGACTCCTCTCTCTCCTTCTCTGCGCATATCCAGCAGATAGCCAAGACCTGTCGCTTCTTCCTCTTTAACATCAGCAAAATTCGCCCTTTCCTCTCTGAACACACCACCCGAACTCTCGTCCACGCTCTCATTACCTCTCGCCTGGACTACTGCAACTTACTCCTCACCGGCCTCCCACTTAGCCATCTATCCCCCCTTCAGTCTGTTCAGAACTCTGCTGCACGTCTCATATTCCGCCAGAACCGATATACTCATATTACCCCTCTCCTCAGGTCACTTCACTGGCTTCCGATCAGATACCGCATTCAATTCAAGCTTCTCCTTCTTACCTACAAATGCACTCAGTCTGCTGCCCCTCACTATCTTTCTACCCTCATCTCCCCTTACGTTCCCGCCCGTAACCTCCATTCACAGGATAAATCCCTCCTCTCAGTACCCTTCTCCACCACCGCCAACTTCAGGCTCCGCTCATTCTGCCTCGCCTCACCCTATGCTTGGAACAACCTTCCTGAGCCCTTACGCCAAGCCCCCTCCCTGCCCGTCTTCAAGTGTTTGCTTAAAGCCCACCTCTTCAATGCTGCGTTTGGCACCTAACCCTTACCGTTCAGTGAATCCAGACTGCCCCAATTTGACTGCCCCTATCGGACCGACCGTTCACTTGTCTATTAGATTGTAAGCTCTTTGAGCAGGGACTGTCTCTCTTTGTTAAATTGTACAGCGCAGCGTAACCCTAGTAGCGCTCTAGAAATGTTAAGTAGTAGTAGTAGTAGCAGTTTAAAAGGTTTTTAAAAGCGCACTGTTTTGTGAAGGCTTTCTGGAAAGATGAAATTTAATGATTGGACCCATATATGAAAATTCAGATGGTGGTTGATGTGGTTTTATGTATTTGAGTTTTTCTTTTTTCAATTATGTATGTTTTATTGTAACCCTCTTTGGTTAAAATGGGATATAAATGTAAAAAATAAATGTGAAATAAATCATCCCGGTGCTTAAATTTCTGCAGCCGTTTGAGAATTTACCCCAGAAGCCACTGTTGTATGATGGTTCACTCACAAATACCAGCTCCATAGTATCCCTAGCCCCAGCCAGCCTAGGAAATGGAAGACGTGGGGCCGTCCTCGCAGGACAGCTCCATAAAGGGGCGAAGAAACCCGTATTATCGAAACAAGATGGGAGTCCATCTTTCGTTTCGATAATACGGTCGGGGACGCCCAAATCTCAACATTTAGGTCGACCTTAGAAATGGTCGACATAAAGGTTGAGATGGTTGACCTTAGAGATAGTCATCCCCAGTTTTCAGCAATAATGGAAACCAAGGACGCCCATCTCAAAAACGACCAAATCCAACTCATTTGGTCATGGGAGGAGCCAGCGTTCGTAGTGCACTGGTCCCCCTGACATGCCAGGACACCAACCGGGCACCCTAGGGGGCACTGCAGTGGACTAACTGATGCACTAACTGAACGGAAAAAGCCCTTCCCTTAGCGATTCGGAAAAGAACGGGCATGCATGAAGGAAATCGCATGCAAATGAGCTGCTCGCTGTTAGCTTATTTGCACATGACTAGCCGTTGAGCCCGTAAAAACGGGCTCGTATAGGACGGGGGGGAGGGTTTGAAAGGCCCCTTCTCCTCGCCGCTGGAAGGCCCCCCCCCCCGCCGCCGAGCTCGCCGCTGCCCCTCCAAGGTCACCGCTACGCCCCCCCCCTAGCCACCGGCACCCCTCCACCCGGGCCGGGCCTTCGCTTCACTATTGAAACAGTGCGGGAACGCAGCACACAGCGCAGATGAGCTGCCATCCTTCTTCTCTGCCTGTGTCCCGCCCTCGTGGGTGAGGGCGGAACACAGGCAGGGAAGGAAGGCCAACGGCAGCTCAGCTGAGCTGTGTGCTGTGTTAACGCTGTTTCTAAAGCGGAGCGAGAGCCCGGCCCGGGTGGAGGGTGGGTGGCGGCGGCGACCTTGGGGGGGGGGGGGGGAAGCGGTAGCGATGGCGGTTTTGTCCCTCCCCTTGCGCAGTAGAGACCCTCTCTGTCCCACCCCGTCATCACGTATTGACGCGGGGCGGGACAGAGAGGGTCTTTACTGCGCATTTGCGAGTTAGTTTGGTCACTCGCCGTTTATATGTTTGATTTCCTTCCTAAGGAGGGGAAGCCAGTACAGAGCAGCCACAAATAGCGCATGCCAAAGATGGCTTCATACACACAGACAAGCTGTGTGTATAATAGCGTACTACAACCTTTAAAAAACACAAGTCCAGGTGAAAATGTCCAAGTGGTCATCAGGGACGTCTTTTTTTTAAATTTGAGTACGGGTGAAGGACATCCAATGTCCCTGCGACGGGCAGTTGAGGATGTGCAAAATGTGAATGTTTCTGTGAGGACATCCATGCCTTTGCTATACCTCTGACACCCCTTTATTTATTTATTTGGATTTTGGATCACAAGTAGCAGCAGTGGGGTTTGAACTGGCCACCTCTGGATTGCAAAAGCAGTGCTCCAACTCCTCCACTCCACTCCCTTGAAATTTGGCCATCCCTGTGGGGGAGGGGGCAGTTCAGGATGTCCAAAATGTTTGAAAGAAGGACGTCCACACTTTCACTATACCTCTGCTGACACACACACACCTCCCCCTCCCTCCCAGGGACCTGCATACTGCTGCGATGGACCTATGATATTTGAGGCTGGGAAAAAAAAGTTTTTAAAGTTATTTTTTCAGGGTGGGAGGGGGTTTGTCACCACTCGGGGAGTCAGGGGAGGTCATCCCTGATTCCCTCCAGTGGTCATCTGGTCAGTTTGGGCACCTTTTTGAGGCTTGGTCGTAAGAAAAAATGGACCAAGTAAAGTTGGCCAAGTGCTCATCAGGGACGCCCTTCTTTTTTCCATTATCGGCCAAGGACGCCCATCTCTTAATCACGCTCCAGTCCCGCCTTCGCTATGCCTCCGACATGCCCCTGGGAACTTTGGTCGTCACCGCGACCGGAAGCAGTTGGGGACACCCAAAATCGGCTTTCGATTATGCCGATTTGGGCGACCCTGAGAGAAGGATGCCCATCTCCCGATTTGTGTCGAAAGATGGGCGCCCTTCTCTTTCGAAAATAAGCCTGTTAGTCTTAAAATCAAATCCCAGTCCACCATATGGCACTGTGCACTCTGCCACTGAGTCAGTCACCACTAATAATAAAGTTACATGGCTAAATATACATGTGATAAGAAACGGGCCACCTGCTTATGTTTATATCAGACATTCAAATCTCCCATATGCCACTGTATCAAGGATTCTGGGATATAAAAGGGATATAAAATTTATAAAAGGAGACAGCAGAAACACAAAATTCAGATACTAATCAGCTGAAAATTTTGACAAGATCCCCTAACATTACAATATAAATGGAGAAAAGACCTCAGAGAATATGTTATCTGCCCTATAACTTGATCATAGGCCATCTCCATCATAGTCTACTAGATCCGTTCTTATAGTTTTAATCTTTTTTAATATGTATAACTCTTGTTAAATTCTTGTTATAAGTAAAATGTATTGCTTTTATTATAAATACTAGTGCAACCAAGCCCATTTCGTCAAAAATGAAACGGGCCCTAGGAAGGCTTTCGTCTAAGCGATTTCTCCTCTCTCTCCTGCCCTCCCATCCTCCTCTCCATGTCCTACGATTCTTCTTCCTTCCCCTCCCCTCCCCTCCCATCCCCTCCATGTCCTGTGATTCTGAACTCCCCTCCATGTGCAGCGATTCTCCTCTGCCCTGCTGTTCCCTCCGTGTGCTGCGATTCTCCCCTCGCCTCCCATCCCCTCCATGTCCAGCGATTCTCCTCTGCCCTGCCCTCCCATCCGTGTCCCGCGATTCTCTCCTCCCCTCTCCTCCCATCCCATCCATGTCCATCAATTCTACTCTGCCCTGCTCTTCCCTCCCCTCCATGTGCCGCGATTCTGTCCTCCCCTCCATGTCCAGCGATTGTCCTGTGCCCTGCCCTCCCATCCGTGTCCCACGATTATGCCCTCCCCAGCGATTCTCCTCTGCCCTGCCCTCCCATCCATGTCCTGCGATTTTCTCCTCTCCTCCCATCCCATCCATGTCCTGCGATTCTCCTCTGCCCTGCCCTGCCCTCCCCTCGATGTCCCGCAATTCTGTCCTCCCCTCCATGTCCAGCGATTGTCCTGTGCCCTGCCCTGCCCTCTCATCCATTCGTAACATCCTGACGTCAGCTCGCCTCCAGCGTTCCCTTCCCTCTCACTGTTCCATCCTCCTCTGACGTCATTTTGTCTTTACACTAGGGTGGGACAGTGAGAGGGAAGGGAACGCTGGAGGCTTGCTGACGTCAGGATGTTACGAACCCAGACAGCCACAAATTATTATATAGATATGACTGTATTATTGTTATTTTCATTTTATGTTCATTCTACCAATGGGAGTCTTGTCTATGCAAAGATACAAGTCAGGATCCTAAGTCAAAATTTACATATAGAGTAACATCTTCTTTTCTTATCTTACAAAGAAAACACTGTGATCATAATCAGCAGCTTTTGAGTAATATTTTGTTGCTTATTTCTGCTGTTATGCACAATAAGTCTCTTCTTCAGACAGGTTTTTACTTGACAACTCATCAGGGCCTTTGTTTCGCTTACTGCTGCCTCAGGGGAATTTTTCTATAAAAATGAAAAAAAAAAAAAAGATTAGACAAGAGTAATTAAATATCAATTCATAAATATTGGTAATCAGTTACCTACCAGTCCATTCTATTTTATCATGACTCGGATTAATCAGTGTGACAGACATGAAGGCTATTTTTATCTGCAACACCAATGAATAAATCAACTAATCACCACTGTCGATTTTATTTATTCAGATTTGTATTGGTTCATATGTTTGAACCAATGAGAATTGAGTCAGGAGCATATCTGTGAACTTGAAAAGCTCTCCTCAGACATTTAGATCTTCATCTGACCGTACCACTGCATGATGGAACAGCTAAGACACCCTGTTATACAACTATAATCCATGAGGGCAATTTCTAAAAGCCTTTTACTAAGGTAAATGGTAATTTGAACTCTGCCCAACCCCCTGAGGATAGAATGGTTCCTTGAGTTTGTGTGGCTGTCAGAACCTATTGCTTTGCTGTGACTGTGACTGCTGCCCCCTAGGCGACTGCCTAGTTTGTAGTATGTAGGCCGACCCTGTCTTTTACAATGACAGGTGTTGGTGAGAAGCATAGTCCACAGCTCTCTTCAGAGCCCTGCAGTCAAGGGGCCCTATATTCAGCTAGTAAGTGTTACCATTGCACTATGACTAAGGTTTCTGGTTTTAAGCTTTAACCAGTAAACATAAATACAATGCCTCTAGTTTAAAAAATAAGGAGTCATTTTATTAAGCTGCTGTAAGCACTAACAGGGGATTACTGTAGCAAAAAAATGCCTTACCGCTCGGACATCCTCTGGTAATTTTGGAAGTGTTGCGCATGCTCAGTTTAACTAAAATGAGCATGCATCTGACGTGAGGGGAAGAGCAGGGCAGGCAATGCGGCAGAAAGCCAGAGACCAGCAGGGGTTGGGGTTGTTTTTTTAGGGATGGGACAGTTTGTAAGCTGGTGGGACATTTGCAGGAAGTGGTGACAGTTTACAGGGTGGTGGAGAAGGTTTTGCTAGTGGGGACCATTTGCAAGGTGGTAGAATTTATTGCATTTGTATCCCACATTATCCCACCTATTTGCAGGCTCAATGTGGCTTACATAGTTTTGTTAACATTGTCATTGCAGGGTGACAATTACATTTAATATTGTGCAGATGTTAAATAAGGGTAGAAAGAGGAAGGAAAGGATTGATTAAGGTAGTTATATTAGGTGAGAACAGTTGCAAGGTGTAGGTTTTAGGGGTGGAGTCAGTTTGCAAGGTGGGAGCAGTTTGGGGGGCATTTTTTGGATGCAGGACAGTTTGTGTGGTGATGGGGCAATTGCAAAGGGGTAGGTTTTAGGGGTGAGGCAGTATGCGAGGAAGTGGGGTAGTCAGGGTGATAGTTTTTGGGGTGGGAGCAGTTTGTGGGGTGGTGCAGTTGCAGGAGGGGGGTCAATTTTTGGAGGCAGGGGAAGTTGAGGGGGGGGGGGGTTGGAGAACAGTGAACAAGGAGAGGCAGATTGAAAGGAGGAATTCCCTAACTGCTGTGTTTCATTGTATGTGAGTTTCTATGCTACAGAAGCTTGAACAACTTCTCCAGTAGAAATGCATTGGGCCATTATTTTTTTTTTGGGGAGGGGGCTCTTATTTGGCCCATTTTCAAACTCGATGTGTACTTATGGTTACCTTATGGCTTCAGAAACAGGAGGACAGATTGAGCCAGTCTGGATTTTACTTCCATCAATGAAAGTAAAATCCGGACTGGCTCAATCTGTCCTCTTTTTTTTCTGGAGCCATATGGTAACTCTATGTGTACTTTTACAAGTTTTTCCCACATGCCATGCTTCAACCCATTCAGTTAAATTTTTGGAGCGTTATTTTGTCCTCAAACAGACATTCTCAGCCCCTTTTGTATATTTCTTTTCAAATTCTGTTGGATTGTAAAGAATAATAAAGGTCAGTTTTTGCCCATGCTGGCCATTAACCTCTCTATCTCGATGCTCATCTGGTGGTCTCTGCTCATTTCCTGTTTCCTTAGTTGTGCTACATCCTGTCACTAGTTTCCATAGCAACGTTGCCTCCAAACCAGTGTGCGGTTAGTGATGTGTGTATGGTGATGTGGCAACACAGGTGCACACACCCACTACTGTACATTACTGATAAATTGAGTCAGTGAGAATGAGGGACTCCTCATTGTGTAATTGCTCACACTGTGAGCAATTACACCTGCCAGGACCTGCATGGAACAAATTCAGCTCAAATACGTGAAACACCATAGGGCAGGACCTGCACAGACAAAGTATCAGTTTCCTGGAAACTGCCCATTTTCTTTAAATGTGTACAAATATCTACTGATCAGACCAGAGCTTCAGATTGAGCCGTATTTATTTGTACCAATCCTTTGAAATAGTAAGAATACTGTTAGATGTAAGGCATCTTATGAGCCCTTGGTTGTCTATTTCTGAAATGTTCCCCTGGCCTTTGTTTGTAAGTGGTGCAGGGTGAAGGGGACACTGAAGTAATGGATGGGGAGCTTAGATGCATCAACTGGAGTCAGCCCACAAAAGGGACAATCAGGGCCAGAGCCACCAAAGTGTGTTTTATGACCAGAGAGATGGAGTGGAGATGTATCTTTTGATTTGTGTGTCATATATTGCTATGTTATATAAGATTCAATCTTAACCATGGCAAGATCGATCTCTCCACGTGTCTTGTTAAATGGAAGAAAGACTTCAGAAACTCTGCTTTCACTATGGATTATTAATGCTTGTGAATAGCAGACTGCCTCATATTTAATATAAGTAGCTTTCTGCTAAAAAAGAACATGGTGCAGGCTCCTCATTAGTCAGAAAACCTCCTTTGTAAATGTTATTGTTGTCTACAGTGTATTTTATCCTCACTGTTATTCATACAATTAATCTGCACTTATCTGGGCTGTGGCTTCTTCGATTAGGTATGCTCTGTTTCCCGAGGGATTCTTCAGGAGCTATGCCCTCGACTGCTATATCAGCCCTGGAATAAATACGCAGAGAAAGTTGTCAGGAGAGAATACTAGGTGGACTATAGTATAAGGAGTTTCATGTTATATAAGAACAATTATTTTGAAATTAAGATGGTGTAGGTTCCTAGTCTGAGGGGGAGAATACTAGAAGTGTGTACTCCATGAAGTTCATTGATGTAGCTGCCTGGTCCCCTGTGTGTTGAGGCTGAAGAGGAATCCAAGGGTGGGTACACAGGTTATTTTTGGCACCAGCAGCTATAAAATTATAAAATTTCCTCCACAATCTTCTTCCGAAGCACACAGAACAGGTGTAGCAGACCTTTCAGATCAGTGTGGCTGTGGGGTACCCTAGAGGCTACTGCACTAGCAAGTTAGTTAAGCTCTGTGGCTAAAACACATTTGGGGACTAATTTTCAAAACAAAAAAAGTTTTTTAAAAAACCATCATAAGGTGGCAGAAGGATGTTTTTCTCTCAAAAATGTCCAATTTGCAATTTTCTACACCCTAATTTTAGACGTCCAAATTTCAAGGGGAAGTATTTTGGGTGAGACATGGGCGGCACCAAAAATTAGATGTTTTTCTGCAATAATAGAACAAAATGAAAGCATCTAGGGCCAAAATTAAGATGTTTTTGGCTAGACCTGTTTCAATCATGACTAAGTGACCGAAAGGTGCCCTAAATGACCACTCAAGAGATTAAGACAATCCCCCTTATTCCCCCAGTGGTTGATGACCCCTTCCCACCAGTGGCGTAGCCAAGGGCGGGCCTAGGTGGACCCAGGCCCACCCACTTTGGGCTCAGGCCCACCTAATAGCAGCACACTTATGATGTGGCTGGCAGAGATTCCCAAGTCCCACCAGCTGAAAACTCCCGACAACTGTTCCTGCTGCATACTTTGTAAATAGCAGATCTTCGCCTGCAGCAAGCAGTGACTGATCCATACTGCTCGCACCGCCCTCACAGCTTTCCTTCTGATGTACTCCCGCCTATGCGGAAACAGGAAGTTGCATCACTGGGAAGGCTATGGGAACAACATGAGCAGTGTGCATTAATTGCTGCTTGCCACCGGTGAAAATCTGCTATTTAAAAGATGTGAGAGAGGGGGGATGTTTGAGAGACCATATGGCATGCAGGAGAGACCAAATCACCTGTGGAATGGGGCGGGGTTCTTCTGCCCACCCATCTTGGGCCCAGGCCCACCCAAAGTTGGGTGTCTGGCTACGCCCCTGCTTCCCACCCCTTAAAGGGGTGAAAGAAACAGTATGACAGGTTCAGATGTTATGGCAGTCCTATTAAAGCAGGCCCCTGGAGTAGTCTAGTGGTTAGTGCAGTGGACTGTAGAGAAGGGGACTCAGGCCCATATCCCATGCTGGCTGGTACACTTGGGGTGGAAAGTGTGAGCTCTCCAAAATCCTCCAAAAATCTACTGTACCTACATATAGGTGACACCAGCAGGGACAAGGTTATTGTAATGGTGTACAGTTGGAAACACTAGGTTTTTGGTGGGTTTTGGAGGACTCACCATACAATATAAGGAGGTAACGGTGAGATGTGTACCTGGGACCTTTTATGTGAAGTCCACTGCAGTGTCTCCTAGGGTGCCCCACTGTTCTGCTGGGATGTCTGTGGGCCAGTCTAAGAATTCTGCCTCCCACCCCCACCCATATATCCCAATTGCTTTTTTGTGTGTGTTTTTCCCTTGGACATTTTTTTTAATGGTCCTAAAAGATAGACACACTAAGACAAAAACATCTAGCAAATGGACATTTTCAAAACAAAAAGTTGGACATTTTTCTGGTTTGAAAATGGCTATGTTTGCTATTGGACTTTTGAATGTTTTTTGGAAAACGTCCTAAATCGGATTTAGGTGTCATATCAAAAATTCCCCACCGTATATCCTAAAAACTTTTATCGTAATGCATGCAAAGTATTAAGGCAGACTTACATATTACTGGTTACTGTCAGATAGGCACACTAAGGTTAAAAGCATAAGCGCATACTGTTATTACTGTAATTATAATAAAATCCCTATTTATTTGGCTCTCCAAAAATTTACAAATATATACAAAAAAAAGCTAGAAATACAAGACAAATATATCATACAAAGAAAACCAGTTGGAAAAATCATCAAAAATTTTCAAAGGATTTATTAACTTTTAAAAAATGTTATTTTTATTGATTTTTCTTCAGAAGGTTATTACAATAAGTATTCATAAGGATTTATATCTTTTGGCATCCTCTGAACATTGCTCCCTCCTTCAGGCTTATACATCTTTCACACCTCTTAGCAGACTGGACAATAGTACCATGAGGTAGCCACTAGGGACAGGAGTGAGTGGGGTTCACTGTCCTCCCCCCCCCCCCCCCGCTGTACCACCAGAGAATTCAGGCAGGCTATCCTGACTGGGGGGGGGGGGGGGGTCTATCCTTGTTGGGGGGTAGGAGGGGGTTTAGCTTTGTCAGGGAAGGTGAGAGGGGTCTCTGGACCTATGGTGGGTGTGAGGGGGTGTAGACCTTGCTGGGGGGGGAGGAGGGGGTCTGGGCCTCACCAGGGGTGGGGGGAAAGGACCAAAGCAGTATGTGTGTGTGTGGGGGGGGAATGGAGGAGTACAGGACACCATTTTATTTTGAGACCTGTATATGCGCCAGCAACTGCCGCATGCTGATCACCTCAAGCTGAATATTGACTGGCTTGTTCTCCAATAAGGTGCTACTTCTAGGTTGGTCAACAGCCTCTCTCCTCTTTATCAGTTATTCAGCTGCACTTCACTCCTTTCCCTTTCTTTTGGTAGGCAAACAGATCTTCTGTGCTTAAATTACATTTCTATCCACTCTCTCCTGTGGCCCTTTGTTTCCCAGCGCTTCCTTTCTTTTACATCAAGTAGATCAGGCAGCACCTGAGACTTAAGTCTTACCTCCTACCTCTTGCAGAGTCTCAGAACTTACCCATTCCATTACTCTGCAGCCTTCAGTCCTTTCCTTGATGAAGAGTGGAGGAGTAGCCTAATGGTTAGTGTAGCAGGCTTTGAGACTGGCAACCTGGGTGTGATAATGTTTGCTCCTGCAGGCATGGAGTCCTTATAAAACACACAGAGGGTAGTGCAAAGGTCAAAAGGAAAGGCTTTATTCTACACCACAGGAAAGATAAACATGCCTGTTTTCTCACAGGCTTCTCACTCTTAGTAAAGTCTGTCAAGCATAGTCCTGGAACCTTGTCCCTGACAGGTTCCACACTTCATTATAAAGTCACATACACAGTCACGTCTTAACTCTAAAGTTCAAAGACACTTCTCCTACCTCCTTGAACTTGACCTGCTAATAATTGCATGATTATGGGAATCATCTGCACTCAAGTTGTCACTTGCTTGCTCGTTCCCTTGGAAACCTCTGTACTGGGGCCTCCTTGGAAACCTCTGTATCGGGGCCTCCCTGAACTGTTCAGCCTCGGGGCTTTCAGCCTAGAAGAAGTCACTAGACCACCAAGGCATTTAAAATAGGCCCAGGGACGGTCTTTGAGTGGTGGGAAGATGGAGAGATTGTGGTTGGGGGGTGAGGATGAGTGGCTGGCCAGTCCAGGAGGATCCGCCCTCTGCTAGGGGAGGGGGTGTGGCAAGTGGTGGCTGGTGGCTGGACCGGGATGACACACTCTCTGCATGGGTGGGTGAGGTGCCATTTTCAGTTCTGTTTTCATTTTCAGCCAAAACTGAGCAGCAAATTTTGGCTGATTCGGTTTCAGTTAAAACTGAGAAGCCCGGCATCGGTTGCCCTCTACTCTGAGCTTCAGTGAACAGTTGTGGACCAGAATGGCAACCCCTGAGCTTTCTCCTTAGCCCCTAGAACAAGGAGCCAATGGGCCCCAGAGAGGGGTAATCCACATCCTGTAGTTCTACATCTCTCCTGTTGTGGACTCATTTGGGAAAAGAGGTCAATGACAGCCCATGTCAAACAATCCAGATTGAGAAGTATTGCAAAAAACAAAAACAGTCCCATACCCAAACCCCACTACTTCACCTGAAAAAAAACAGTAAGATGGCTGAAACGAGAAAGGGGTAAATTTGACCCCTTCAGTTTTTCTAGGTGTGCCCACTTACATTATATATATACTAGTAAAAACGGCCCGTTTCTCACACAAATGAAACGGGCGCTAGCAAGGTTATCATGTAATGGCGATTATGTTTTTAAGGGAACTGTTAGGAGAAACGTCCTGTCACGATAAGTAATAATTGGGAAGGGTGTATAATGAGTAATATGCTCCAGTGGTATGAGATACGGATTGTTTTAACTATGTTTTTTTTGTTTTAATCTTTCTTATTTTTGTGATTTTTATTTATAGTGTTTTTTAAAAGATAATGAGTATGCAGACTCCTTCAAGCTGCAGTAAGCATTAATTTGTGCTTACTGCAGCTTAAAAGGGTTTACATTACATTATACTTTAAGCTTATAACCCGCAGACACCCACATAGTTCATTGGATTCACACCAAGATAAGAATAATTGAACCATATGTTCAAATAACAAAATCAATTACAGGTAATAATACAGGAAGAAAGCATCAATATACGATAATTTCAATTGATACCAGATAAAACATATTTATGGAATAAAAATGTCTTAAGCATCTGTATAAAGGTTAGTTTCTAATTTTCCTAATCCCCAATGGTACAGTGTTTCATAAAGAAACAGCATGATAGAGGAAAGAAGAAGATAAAAATTTTACAGACTTCATCTATTTTTATAGTTGAATAGCAACTAGATTTAAGACCCATCTGCTGAGTCACCAAAGTTATCATATAAGGTGAAACCTCACCATATAAGATCTTAAAAATCATGACCTCCATTTTAAATTGAATCCTAGCCTTGACTGGCAATCAATGTAGTCCACACAAATATCTACCTGAGGCGTCCTGTGGTAAAATCCGGATGTAGGTGTACTACCCATACACTAAAAAACGAATTGTATTTTTTTGGGTGAGGGGGCGTGTCTGGGGGGGTGGAGAGTAGGTGTGTCTGTGCTAATCAGTTAGCACAGCCATACTGTCGTGCGCTAATTAGTATGTGATTAGCGCATGAGCTGTTACCACATACAAAAGAGGTGGCAGTAAGGGCCACACACTAATAGCAACAGTAGCACAAGGCCATTAATGCAGAAAATAGAAAATCGGCCACTTTTTGCCGCAGCTTTGTAAAAGAGCCCCTTAGATTCCTACCTTGAGGCTCTTACGGTTGCTCCAGGCTAGGAGTGAGCAGCAGGAAAATTCGCATTCTGTGTCATTTCTGGGAATTTTTATTTTATATAGGTTTTCTTGGCCATTTTGTCATTAGGGGATCGATGTCATTAAGAGTGTTACAATGAGTATGAACTGTTTACAAAGAGTGCACATTATTATTGGTAAATGAAAAAACCTCCCACAAAATGTCATGTCTTTTCTGCTCATTTTTGCTTGTTAATGACATGGGATATGTCACTCATGTCCCATATCGTTACAAATGACAGTCCGTGCCTACTTCAGGCACCTTCTCTTAAATTCCAGGAACTCTGACCTTCAGCCCTGGACTCATACAGAAGAGAGGTAAAAGCTGCCAAGTTACCCAGCTCCAAGAGGGAGATTTTAGGCCAGTCTTGGATTTCAGGCAACCCTATCCTAATGCATTATGGGACTTGCAACACTGATTTCAATAGATGGGATCAACGACTATAAATACCACACTGCACTGAAGATGTAAGTTCAGAACCAGGACAAGAGAAAAAAGTCTCCTGCCTGGAACTGGGCAGTTTGGCAGCTCCGTACGTGTGTTCCAGAAATGAAAAGTTGTGAAAGAGCCTTTGGGGCTCATTTTCAAGGCACTCAGACTTACAAAGTTCCATAGTAACCTATGGAACTTTGTAAGTCTAAGTGCTTTGAAAATACGATTCTTTGTGATTTGTGTGACAGATGCTGGGTTCTGTGTGAAACTGTAGTCATCACACTTCTTCCATCTTCTCCCTTTTGTCTACCTACCACACACAGCCTTAAAAGGTTTTCTCAGTCATTCTCTTCCCCCTCTTCTCCCTGAGGTGGAGGTGGCAGCAACAGGAATACACTGTCCTCTTCACAAGAGTGACTGTTTATAAAACTTACCTCCCTCTCTGCAAGCCACAGAATGAGAAAGAATCCCCTTGATTTCCATCTGTATCTTCAACTTGGGCATTTCTTGCAAAGGGTCATGCAGAGCTGCTGATGAAAAGAGGTGGAGCTGGATTTCTATACCTCTTGGAATAGAAATGAATGCCAACAGAAGGCATTCTCCACTGTCAGTAAAGAGCGACTAAAAATGAGAATAATTTGAGAGATAAAAAAGCAGACAAGAAGTGAAATTGTGAAATACAATAGATGGAGCATCTCAATAGGCCATTACTGAGTTTTTGGAATCCAGACTCTGTAGAGAGGGTGCTCTATAGATGTGTGATGAGAAAATGTTTGAAGAGAGATGGTATGAGTAGGGTGAGAGGTGAAGAAACATCTTTTAGGAACAAAACGTTGTGGTGGATCCAGATTTTTCAAGTGGATTTGATAGAGAGGAAGCGGAGAATGGTGGATGGTAAAGGGAGGAAGGGGTTTCAGGGATATGGAGCATCAAGATGAATCACACCAGAACTTCCTTTTTCTGACTCCCTCTTCAGGCTGGGACAGCCACCACTCGAGGTTATCCGACAAAGGGAGGCAAAATGGCTGGATATGACATCACACTGGGAGAAAGCCATGTCCAGGAAATACAAGAAGGTGAGAAATTGAATAGCAAAGACCCTATTAATGGAATCCAGTAAAACTTTCTAAGGCACTGGGTTTCCCCTATCAAACCTCTCTAGTGGAGTAGTTAATTCACGGCAGTGTGTTTTTTCTTAAAACATTTGGAGGTACATTTCCAAAGACTTAGGGCCCTGTTTACTATGCCACGCTGTAGGCGCGCTAGCAGTTTTAGCTTACGCTAAAAATTAGCATGTGCTAATGCTAGAGATACCCATGGGTGTCTCTAGCATTAGCATGTTCTAATTTTTAGCGTGCGCTAAAAACGCTAGTGCACCTGAGTAAACCGAGGGGTAGATTTTCAAGGTTTAAAGCCTCATTTACATACAACATAAAAACTGGAATTGAGACATACAGGTCAGAAAATACTTCGTTCCAGTGGTATTTTAGAAACAGATCTGCTGGTGAAGAGGCTTCTCTAAAATACCAGCAGCAGTGCTTGCATATTTGCTGGCACATGCAACGGGAGCAGCTGGCTTAAAATATACACATTGAGGCCAAATCGCTGGAGGCAGCCCAGCTAACTTCTGCAGTTGACAGCGAACCTGGAAATTCAATGCTGGGCCGTATCCAGCGACCGACGTTGAATTTCCGAGGTTTTATTTAGCCGCTATTTATGGGGGTCTATCTGGCCGCTAAACTTAGCTAAATATTAGCGCTTAGCCAACTTAAGGCTATTTAGCCAGCCAGGAGCTGTTCCTGGCTGGTTAAATAGCATTGAATATCATGTGTAGCTGCTCCATTATACACTTATATGTGTAAGTGCTGCCAATTAAGAGACAAGGCTGCTAGAGAATGACACGGGGATGGGGACCAGCGGTAACCATGGGGATGGGGTAGGGACAGATCCCACAGGGGTGGGGTGGGGATGGAGACAGATCCCACGGGGAAGGGGCAGGGATGGGGACAGAGCCCTTGAGGATGGGGAGAAACTTTGTCCCCGTGTCACTTTCTACTTCGAAGCTTGTTAATCAACTGGACTGTTATTTATGTTTGATTTATGCAGACGACAATATTTTGATTTTTTGGAAAAACAAGCAAACATGCTGGCCACAACCAGCAAAATTTGCATGGGGGATCCTGTACATCCTGCTACCAGCACATCTTCTAAGAAGACATCATATCAGTGCTTCATAGGGCATATTTCTCCTCTCTAGGGCATACAGGCAGGGCCGGTCTTAGCAAGTGCGGGGCCCTATGCAGACCAATTTGATGGGGCCCCACCCTAGCCCCGCCCCCACCCTAACTCCACCCCCCACCCTAGCTCCAGGGCCCGCCACCCCTCCCTCCGAGCTCCAAGGCCCCCAGCTCCAGGGCTTGTCGATCCTGCAGTCAGTGCCAACTGAAAGCCATGTCTTTTTCACAAACACAGATACACCCTAATCCACTATAGAATAAGTAATCATAAACTTTCTATTTAGACAAAAAATAAAATGAAACCCCAAGATGCCAGACTCTGCATACAATGCGACACCACAGAAACAGAAAATGTCCCCTAGTACTGTGCAAAATATAAAGACAGCAGATGTAAATTTGAAAAAAACTAACAAATACCAATCACCACTTTACAAATTAACAAATAGAAATAAAACAAATATAGAAAATAAAATACCATTTTATTGAACTAATATATTTAACTTTCAGAGGCCAAAACATCCTTCCTCAGGTCAATACAGTATAGTACTGTTACAGTATCCTATCCTGACCTGAGGAAGGGGGTTTTGTTCTCCGAAAGTTAGCCAAAATGTATTAAAAGTAGTCCAATAAAAAGATTACCTTGTTTGCATGTTCTATTATAAACATTTATTAACATATCTACAATACTACTTTATCCTAAAGCAAAAAATTTAAATATATATTTTATTTACAGTTTGTTGTCTCTGGTTTCTGCTTTCCTCATCTTTTCACTGTCTTCCTTCCATCCAGCATCTGTCTTCGGTCTCTCTCTGCCATCCAGTGTCTGCCCTCTCTGCTGTCCCCTCCATCCAATGTCTGCCCTCTCTTCCTGCCCCTTCCATCCACATCTGCCCTGTATCTCTGCCCATTCCATCCACCATCTGCCCCTGTCTGCCCTCTCTCTCTCCCCCATCCATTCACTGTCTGCCCTTTCTATCCCTTCCATCCACTGTCTGCCCTTTCTCTCTGCTCCTTCAATCCACCATTTGCCCTCCCTCTCCCATCCATCCAGGGTTTGCCCTCCCTCTTGCTCCCCCATCCAGGATCTGCCCCTCTCTGCCCCTTTTTTTCAGCCCTCAGTTCCAGCCCCACTATCCCACCAGTCCCCCATTTCAGCCCCAGCCCTTTTCTCCCACCAGTCCTGAGCTTCAGCCCCCCAGCCACTTCTCCCTGTCCCCTTTTCAGCCCCCAGTCCCCCGTTTCAGCCCCTGCCCCTTTTCAGTCTCCAGCCTCTTATCCCACCTAACCTCCTTTTCAACCCCCAGTTCCAGCCCCCTTCATCCACATGCCTTGTATTAGGGCCCCCCTTTTCAGAACCATTCTCCCACCTGACCCACGCATACCCCATTTTCCCACCAGCCCCAGGCATGGCCCCCATTTTCCCATATTGCCCCTTCTCAGACCCAGTCCCCTTCTCCCATCCAAGAACCCCAGTCCCCTCCCCACCCGTCCCCTTCAACCATCCAAGAACCCCCTCTCCACCTCAGTCCCCTTCTCCCATCCAAGAACCCCAGTCTCCTCCCCACCCGTCCCCTTCTCCCATCTGAGAACCCCCTCCCCAGTCTCTCCCATCCAAGAACCCCAGTCCCCTCCCCACCCGTCCCCTTCAAGCATCCAAGAACCCCCTCCCCATCCCCTTCTCCCATCCTTGAACCCCCTTCCCACCTCAGTCCCCTTCTCCCATTCAAGAACCCCAGTCCTCTCCTCACCCGTCCCCTTCTCCCATCCGAGAACCCCCTCCCCAGTCTCTCCCATCCAAAAACCCCAGTCCCCTCCCCACCCGTCCCCTTCAAGCATCCAAGAACCCCCTCCCCATCCCCTTCTCCCATCCTTGAACCCCCTCCCCACCTCAGTCCCCTTCTCCCATTCAAGAACCCCAGTCCTCTCCCCATCCGTCCCCTTCTCCCATCCAAGAACACCTTCCCCAGTCTCTCCCATCCAAGAACCCCAGTCCCCTCCCCACCTGTCCCCTTCAACTATCCAAGAACCCCCTCCCCACCCCCTTCTGCTTCTCCCATCCATGAACCCCTCCCACCTCAGTCTCCTTCCCATTTGAGAACCCCCTCCCCACCCCACCCTTCCCCCACCTGAGAGCCCCACACCCTTCTCCCATCTGAGTCCCTCCCCACCTACCAGCTCCATTCTCCTGCCGCCCAGGCCCACCACCCTCACTGCCTTTAAAAAAAACCCAATTTGAAGCGCAGGAGTAACAGGCAGCAGCGCCTCGCGTCTACCCTTCTACTAAAAATCTCTTCGACGACGTCATTGGGCCTTCCCACATTGAGTCCCGCCCGCCCTCACGGTAATTGGAAGTTACCTCAGAGGAGGGCGGGACTCAATGTGGGAAGGCCCAATGACGTCGTCGAAGAGATTTTTAGTAGAAGGGCAGACGCGAGGTGCTGCTGCCTGTTACTCCAGCGCTTCAAATTGGGTTTTAAAGGCAGGACAGGACGAGCAGCGCCGGGAGCGGACTCGGAGCACCCCCCACCCACCACCACCCGCTGACATCTGGGGCGGAGCGCCCCCACCACGTCGCCGTCGCGCGTTGTTGAACTTGGGAGGGAGGGAGAGTGGTGCTCGGGCGGTCGGGGCGGGGCGACCTGAGGCGCGCTGCGCGGGGCCCCCCTGAGCGCGAGGCCCTATGCGGTCGCCTCGCCTTAAGACCGGCCCTGCATACAGGACAGGTTGTGTTTTGTACTCCTGGACCTTTTAACAGGGTGGATTAGGATTCCTTGGGGTAGTAGAAGTCAGCTATTGTTGGGGTTGGAGGGGTAGAGGGTGGTGGTGGTGGGAGACTTTATTATAGCTGCTCATTGTTATTATTGTTTCTATTTGTAATTTATACACAACAGTTGCACAGCATATTGTTCCTTTTTATACTTTAATAAAAAGATTTAAATATAAAATCATAGGTGTTTGAGGCTTCTGCAGCTGAGAACAGAGCCCACGGGGATGGGGTGGGACAGGGACAGAACCTGAGGGGATGGGGCGGGGATGGAACAGGGCCTGCAGGGACGAGACGGGGCATATGGGGACGGGGTGGGGATGGAGACAGAACCCAAGATGGGGTCAAATTTTATCCCCGTGTCATTCTCTAGAAGCTGCATTTTTAATGTGGTTTCATGTTTGGAGCAGGAAATAAACTACATGAGATTAAGGTCTGGAGAAGTAACCTAATGGTTAGTGCAGTGGCCTGAGAACAAGGGGTACTGGTCAATTCTCACTGCAGCTCCTTGTGACTCTGGGCAAGTCACTAAATCCTCCATTGCCCCAGGTACAAAATAAATACCTGTATATAATATGTAAACTATTTTGATTGTAACCACAAAAAAGCAGTATATCAAATCCCATCCCCATCCCAAAATGAATCCCTTAATCCCTCATATAAAGCTCTGGCCAAAACAAGCACATTTTAAAAATAATGTTTAGTCCCACCCAAACCACACCCCCTTAGGATCTCTACATGTAAATAGTTGCTTTCTGAAATAGGCAATTTACATGTTCTAAATGCAGCTATTTACACTTGGATATGTTTCTAAAGTAATGGAACACTCTTTCGCAATAGTGCATGCGTACGCACAGTAATTTATGTATGTGTGATAGTTTGGGCATGTGCGCACTATTGAGAAAGAGAACACATTCATTCTTTCCAAAGAGTGCACTATTTGCAAAGAGAGTGCACTATTATCTGCAATCGAAAAATACAAAATGTGTTTTTTTTTCTGCTTGTTTTCGGTGGTTAACGACATGCATTGATGTGGGATATGTTGACATTTCCTGTGTCAGTACAAATGACAGCCCATCCTCAGTATGTAACGTATCTTTTAAAAAGTTACACAGCAGCCTTACTACTGCAAATCGAC
This sequence comes from Microcaecilia unicolor, assembly GCF_901765095.1. Taxonomy (NCBI): domain Eukaryota; kingdom Metazoa; phylum Chordata; class Amphibia; order Gymnophiona; family Siphonopidae; genus Microcaecilia; species Microcaecilia unicolor. Next base: position 648,516,316 of record NC_044031.1, on the reverse strand, counting down.
TTCAATGTACATTAAAAAAGCATCATAAAAGCTGACAACAATAGCTGACTTCAAGGCCAATTATCTGGAGACTTAAGGCTTGTCCTGTCAGTCATCAGCTTGCTAGTTTAAAACAGGAGCTCAGTAAGGTAAAACAGGAATTAGATGCACTTAAAGCAGCTTCTAAGACTACACAAAACCATGCAGCACAGAATCAAACCAAATTCACACCACTGCTTCCAAGGATAAAACCACCTAGGAATAGATGGTTCACATAGGCTCAGGCAGACTTCGCTATGTGCACCAGAGGCATCCGCCCTCACAAGTGTTGCCCCTACAGAATTCTTTTGCTCCATTACAGCATGATGATGATCCTGAAAATAGAACTGAGGCAGAAGAGAAAGAAATGAAGTTGGAACAGAAGGATATGAAGGTACCCAAAGAGAAAAGACAACCCCAAATCACAAATGTTGAAGCACATACCAGGAAATATACATGGAAAGCGATGGCCACAAATGCTCGCAGTCTAAGCAATAAAGTTCATGACCTTCAAGCCCTGATGTTGGAGGCAGACTTAGACATTGTTGCAATCACGGAGACATGGCTAAATGGTTCCCATGAATGGGATGCAAACATACCAGGCTATAATCTGTTTAGGAAGGATAGAGAGAGTCGTAAAGGTGGAGGAGTAGCTCTATATGTGAGAAGTGATATCACGGCGACCAAAATGACAGGTACCTGGGGAAAGGAAGAAGCGATATGGATCACCCTAGAAAGAGAGGATAGAACCTCTATACACTTGGGTGTTGTCTACAGACCTCCGAAACAATTGGAGGAATTAGATAAAGACCTGATCGCAGATATTCAAAAGTTGGGAAACAAGAGAGAGGTGCTGTTGCTGGGAGATTTCAATCTGCTGGATGTAGATTGGAAGGTTCCGTCTGCGGAATCGGAAAGAAGTAGAGAGATCGTGGATGCTTTACAAAGCGGTTTGCTCAGACAAATGGTGACGGAACCCACGAGGGAGGGATAGCATGTCAAATATGGGGATAGCGTGTCAAATATCCGAGTGGGTGCCCTCCTGGGCAGCAGTGACCATCAAACGATTTGGTTTGATATTACAGCTAAAGTGGAGAGCGGCAACTCAAAACTCAAAGTTCTGGATTTCAAGCGTGCTGGCTTTAGTAAAATGGGGGAATACCTGAGGAAGGAGATGATGGGCTGGGAGGAAATACGAGAAGTGGAAGGACAGTGGTCCAGGCTGAAAGAAGCTATAAATAGGGCCACGAACCTTTATGTAAGGAAAGTAAATAAAAGCAAGAGAAAAAGGAAACCGATATGGTTCTCCAAGCAAGTGGCTGAGAAAATAAAGGCTAAAGAGTTGGCGTTCCAGAAATACACAAAACTCAAGAAAAGGAACACGAGGAGGAATACAGGATGAAACTGAAAGAAGCCAAGAGAGAGATACGTCTGGCGAAAGCGCAAGCGGAAGAACAAATGGCTAGAAATGTAAGATGGGGTGACAAAAATTTCTTCAGGTATATAAGTGAAAGGAGAATGACTAAAAAGGGAATTGTGAGACTAAAAGATAATGCGAACCGCTATGTGGATAATGAAGAAGAAAAAGCAAATTTGCTAAATAGATACTTTTGTTCTGTTTTCACAGAAGAAAATCCTGGAGAAGGACCGCGATGGACTGCAAAAAGTACAAATGAGATTGAAGTAGATAGAGCACCGTTCACGGAAGAGAGTGTGTATGAACAGCTTGAAAAGCTAAAGATGGACAAAGCCATGGGACCGGATGGGATCCACCCCAGGATATTGAGGGTGCTCAGAGAGGTTCTGGCGGGTCCTCTTAAAGATTTGTTTAATATATCCTTGCAGACGGGAGAGGTTCCGATGGATTGGAGAACGGCGGAGGTGGTCCCTCTTCACAAGAGTGGTGATAGGGAAGAAGCTGGAAACTACAGGCCGGTAAGCCTCACTTCGATTATTGGAAAAGTAATGGAAGCAATGCTGAAGGAAAGGATAGTGAAGTTCCTGGAAGCCAATAAGTTGCAATATCCGAGACAACATGGTTTTACCAAAGGGAAATCGTGCCAAACGAATCTCATTGAGTTCTTTGATTGGGTGACAGGAGAATTGAATCAGGGACGAGCTATGGACGTAATCTACTTAGATTTCAGCAAAGATTTTGACACGGTTCCCCACAGGAAGCTCTTAAATAAACTGGATGGGCTGAAGATAGGACCTGAAGTGGTGAACTGGATTAGGAACTGGTTGACAGACAGAAGCCAGAGGGTGGTGGTGAATGGAATTCGCTCGGAGGAGGGAAAGGTGAGTAGTGGTGTGCCTCAAGGATCGGTGCTGGGACCGATTCTGTTCAATATATTTGTGAGTGACATTGCCGAAGTGTTAGAAGGTAAAGTTTGCCTATTTGCGGATGATACTAAGATCTGTAACAGAGTGGACACCCCGGAGGGAGTGGAAAACATGAAAAAGGATCTGAGGAAGCTAGAAGAATGATCTAAGGTTTGGCAATTAAAATTCAATGCGAAGAAATGCAAAGTGATGCACTTAGGGAATAGAAATCCTCGGGAGACGTATGTGTTAGGCGGGGAGAATCTGATAGGTACGGACGGAGAGAGGGATCTTGGGGTGATAGTATCTGAGGATCTGAAGGCGACGAAACAGTGTGACAAGGCGGTGGCCGTAGCTAGAAGGTTGTTAGGCTGTATAGAGAGAGGTGTGACCAGCTGAAGAAAGGAGGTGTTGATGCCCCTGTATAAGTCGTTGGTGAGGCCCCACCTAGAATATTGTGTTCAGTTTTGGAGGCCGTACCTTGCGAAGGATGTAAAAAGAATTGAAGCGGTGCAAAGAAAAGCTACGAGAATGGTAAGGGATTTGCGTTACAAGACGTATGAGCAGAGACTTGATGACCTGAACATGTATACTCTGGAAGAAAGGAGAAACAGGGGTGATATGATACAGACGTTCAAATATTTGAAAAGTATTAATTCGCAAACGAACCTTTTCCGGAGGTGCGAAGGCGGTAGAACGAGAGGACATGAAATGAGATTGAAGGGGGGCAGACTCAAGAAAAATGTCAGGAAGTATTTTTTCACGGAGAGAATAGTGGATGCTTGGAATGGCCTCCCGCGGGAGGTGGTGGAAATGAAAACGGTAACAGAATTCAAACACGCATGGGATAAACATAAAGGAATCCTGTTCAGAAGGAATGGATCCTAAGGAGCTTAGCCGAGATTGGGTGGCAGAGCCGGTGGCGGGAGGCAGGGATAGTGCTGGGCAGACTTATACGGTCTGTGCCAGAGCCGGTGGTGGGAGGCGGGGCTGGTGGTTGGGAGGCGGGGATAGTGCTGGGCAGACTTACACGGTCTGTGCGCTGAAAAGGACAGGTACAAATCAAGGTAAGGTATACACAAAAAGTAGCATATATGAGTTTATCTTGTAGGGCAGACTGGATGGACCATGCAGGTCTTTTTCTGCCGTCATTTACTATGTTTCTATGTTACTATGTTTTGCAGTAATCAAAGAATGTGGATAATGGTGCTGCAGCTCTGTTAAGAGTATTTAAATTCTGGGATGATACTAAAGATGCATTTCAGCATTTTCTCTTCATACCTTAGGAAGCTCTTTTGTTACGTACAATGAAGGTATCCAGTTTCTTGATTCCTAGCTAATTGTGCTTTTCTAAAACACAACAAAGAAAAAGCAAAATCCCTGCAGTTCACCCCTGGACTGTCATCCTGTTCACAGTGAATTTCTCTGCCATAGGTATAGTCAACATGAGTGAGCCCAGCAAAGTGTCGGGACCTCCTGTTGCTGGGAGGACTGCACTTGTGGCTGTATCAAAATTTGAGAGGCAGCAACATGCTAGGAGGTCAGCAAACACTGTTCATACCTCCAGCAGTGTTTAATCCCCCATGCAGCTGGGCAGCAGGAGAAGCACCTCATGTCCTGCTGCTGTGGAGCCATGTCTTGCAGTATAAGCTGAAGATCTTCTGGCTCTTATAGTAACATAGTAGATGACGGATAAACTTATAAGTGCTACTTTATGTGTATACCTGACCTTGATTTGTATCTGCCATTTTCAGGGCACAGACCATAGAAGTCTGCCCAGCACTAGCCCCGCCTCTCACCACCGGCTCTGCCACCCAATCTCTGCTAAGCTTCTGAGGATCCCTTCCTTCTGAACAGGATTCCTGTATGTTTATCCCACGCATTTTTTAATTCTGTTACCGTTTTCATCTCCACCACCTCCCGCGGGAGGGCATTCCAAGTATCCACCACTCTCTCCATGAAAAAATACAGTACTTCCTGACATTTTTCTTGAGTCTGCCCCTCTTCAATCTCATTTCATGTCCTCTAGTTCTACCGCCTTCCCATCTACAGAAAAGAAGCTTGGCCCTATGACAGTAAGTGATGACTTATTTGTGTTTGGATTTAACTCACACCTTTTCAGTGGTAGCTCAAGGTGTTACATTTAGGTCCAGTAGGTACTTCCCTGTCCCCACAGGGCTATACACTCTATATTTATAACTGAGGTAATAGAGAGTGAAGTGACTTGCCCAAGATGTCAAGGAGTGGCAGTGGGATTTCAACACAAGCTTCCTGGTTCTCAGTCCATGGTCAAACCATTAGGATAATCCTCCACTGAAGAAGCAAGACCCTCTCATGGGACACTAGGACCTAAACTTCCACCTTCCCATCCAGATTATTAGTAAATTAGATTCTGCACCAAAGCACTGTTTATCTGGGGAGGAAAAGTAAAGTCAACTGGCAAACTGATGACATCACAGACCACACAACACTTCACAATATGGAACACTTGTTGCTAGGAAACTGGACAGAACCTGCCTTTACCTTCACACCTGCAGCCTGGAGACCGCTCAGAGAACCTTCTAGATAGAGGAGCAAAACATAACCTGGTTCCTGGCTGTTCTGCTTCTTAGTAGGGATGTGCATTTGTTTGAAATGATTTATCATTTCATGTCAATGACAAATGAAAATGAGCAGAAAAACCATGAAATTGGGAATGTATGCCATGGCGGGTTGCGGGGAGAGCAAGCTGGATGTGTACTATGGGGTGTGGGAGAGGAGAAGAAAATTATATGCCTATGGGTGGGGGGGGGGGAGAAGGAGTAGTGTTAGGTGTGTCTTAGAGGGTGAGGGGGGAAGAAGGAGAAGTGGGGGTATGTTCTGGGGGAGAACTTAGGAACAGACAGAACTGGGTATGTTAGGGAGAGAGAACAGGGGAGGGCAGAGAAAGTTGAGGGGTGAAGAGAAAAAAATGTGGAAGGCAGATAGTTGCTGGGGGATAGAGAACAAGTTGAACAGAGAGATGATGGGAGCAGGGGGAGAAAACTGGGATTTGTCCTCCTTGGAGAACTGGGCAGAGAAAGCTGGGGGCTGAACCTATCTGGGGAGTGGAATGAGTTCAAAGTAAGAGAACTGGGGAGGGTAGAACCTGGGAGGGAGTCAGGACTTATGATGGGGGAATTCTGTGGAACAATATTTAAATTTTGCACGTAACTTTGAAAATTCTGCATACAATTTTTAAAATGTTAAATTCTGCATACGTTCTGTGTAAAATTTGGGACAGAATTCCCACAGGATTAGCATACCCCCATACCTCCTGTCCCACTCCCTGACTAGAGCTCTAAGGTGAACCCACAGATCACGCTACCTTGGGCAACATGGTATTATAAGGTCTTAATTTCTTCACCAGGAGCTCATTAAATCTAGTTGTGCCACTGCTGAATTAGAAATTTGCTTTAAGTATGAGTTGTTGCTTCTTCATACTCTTACTTTGCTTCCTTGTGCTGTCCTTTGTTGTTGACATGTTTTCTGTTTTCGTTAGGTGAAAATCCTGTGTCGGAAGGGAATCCCTTCTTCCCTGCGAGCTCGCTGTTGGCCTCTTCTCTGTGGGGGATTGACAAACATGGTAAAGAATCCCAAGAAATACCAGGTAACACAACTTCAGCTTGAGAAGGGATTTACTCTCTATGAACTGAGCCAAAATCAACAAAATTATTTTACAGTTCTAGAACTGTGTTAAACAGCTGAAGCCTGAACCACTGTACTGCTTAATCCTACCTTTGTATAACTAAGTCTGTACACATCATTAGAGATCCACAGGAGCTCCTCTCACCTGTGATGTGTAATTCAGAGTGAGACGGAATCTTCCAACTTGAGTTCTTTGTGTTGCATCTGTCACACCTCTGTGCTAATTACCTTGAAGGTGCTCTGAAGTTCCCTTCCCTTCTTCCTCCAGCCAAAGCCAGAAATCTGAGCCCTGAAGATCCTCTGGGCAAGGAGGGTGGGAAGCAATTAGTTGCTAAGAGACTGATTGAGGGAGGACCCTGACTCAGAGCTACTCTCCCCCTCCCATCTCCTCTGCTCATTATCTTATCACTGAAACCTGATCCAGTACTGATCTCAACAGCTTGAAAGGCAGACCCTCTTCTTAAGTCAGTGAAGAGAGGGAAGCAATGATTAGTAGCCCACAGCGAAATGAATACCTTCAAACTACTCCTAATAATCTACTCCTTAACACTGATCCACTTAACACTAACCACCCCTCTTGCAGAAAGTAACATTATACGCATACTATACAATCATCAAAGATTGATCAGATACACCACACCTCATCAAACTGACAACAAAGGAAGAACACCAAATGCGGACTACCACCACAAAATGCAAAGAAGGGTCCAAACAAAATCACCTCAACAAAGAAACGACAACTGATAAAAGTCCACACAACACCAGACGCAGAAGACCCATTCCAAACAATCCAAGTGGGCTACATCAATGCCAGATCTGCAGTAAATAAAACAGCAATATTAACAGACTGGATCATGGCAGAAAACCTGGACCTACTCTTCATCAATGAAACCTGGATCCACGACCAAAAGGACCACATAATCCTAGACCTGTGCCATCCAGGATACAAAATCACACACTGGACCAGAAAGGAAAAGAGAGGTGGAGGCATAGCACTAATCTATCGATCCCACTTTACCACTGAAACCACTGCCGAGTCCATGACACCTCAACTTGAAATTGCCTCAATCAGAATCCACACCCTACGCAATCATTTGAATTGTGTCTTGTTTTACAGACCTCCAGGTAATTGGAACGAAGGCCAGACTAACTTCATGGACTTCATTTCAAACACATGTGTAACCAACTCCAATGTACTAGTATTAGGAGACATCAACCTTCACTTAGAAGACCCAAACTCAATCAACGCACGAGAATGTAAGGAATTCCTCCACCTATGGGATCTCAAATGGCCACAAATGCAAGCAACCCACGTCAAAGGGTACACACTTGATCTTGCCTCACACAAACTTTCAACAGACCAGAACCTAATAATAACAGATATTAAATGGACAGAAACACCCTGGACTGATCACTACAAATTAAATTTATCCCTACACTGACAGAAGAAGGGATCACACCAAATACAAGAACACACATCCTACAGCACAAGAGGTCAAGTAGACACGAAAACATTCTGGCAACAGATATACAACAATGAATGGACAGCACAAACAGACTCCATATATTACCTCATGGAATGGGATAAAAGATGCAAATGCATACTAGATGAAATAGCACCCTTACGAACAAGAACTTGACGTAAGCATAACTCGATACCATGGTTCAATGATGAACTGAAAAAGCTAAAAACACAATCCAGGAAACTCAAACTAGCATGGAGAAAAACAAAAGACGAACACACACTCAACACATGGAAACAATCACAAAGAAAATACAAATACGCAATAAGACAGACCAAAAGATCATACTAAAAAACTAAAATAGAGACAGATTACAAAGACACGAAGAAATTATACCAACTCGTGAACAAACTCCTAGACACCAACTTGGTCACTACATCGAATACAGACATCCCATCTGCAGACAAACTTGCTAAGTATGTCAATGAAAAAATTGCAAACCTATGCAACACGCTACCTCAGGACAACACTGACATTGAAATCTTCCTTAATGAGTTGGACCCAACCACGGGAGAATACCCGGCTGACCGAACCTGGTTAAAATTCGCCCTCCTTAACGTCAATGCAGTTGCACAGGCGATCAGCAGGTTCTCCAACACTCACTGTAAACTACATACCTGTCCCAACTACCTAATGAAATCCGCCCCTGACCGCTTCATAACAGACCTCACATCCCACCTAAACTACATGCTTCAGCAAGGTGTCTCCCTAAGGAAAACGGCAATATCCTACTCACTCCGATACCAAAAGACACCAAGAAAAAAACAAATGAAATCACTAACTACCGTCCAGTAGCATCAATTCCGTTGTCAGTCAAGCTGATGGAAAGCATGGTAGCCAAACAACTTACAGATTAAATAAACAAATTCTCAATATTACACGAATCACAGTCAGGTTTTAGCCCCCTCCACAGCACAGAAACAGTACTACTCACTCTCCTAGCCAAATTCAAGCAGGAAATAGCAATAGGCAAAAACATCCTCCTCCTCCAATTCGACATGTGTAGTGCATTCGACATGGTAAACCATAATTATTATTATTAGCATTTGTATAGCGCTACCAGACGCACGCAGCGCTGAACACCTGACACAGAGAGACAATCTCTGCTCCACAGAGCTTATAATATATTAATAAGATTACTAGATAAGTTCGGGATTGGTGGAAACATACTTAGCTGGATCAAGGGTTTCCTAACCACAAGAACATATCAAGTAAAATCAAACTCAAACATATCATAGCCGTGGAAAGCAGACTGCGGAGTACCACAAGGATCACCGCTATCACCGATCCTCTTCAACCTAATGATGACCCCACTAGCCAAGTCCTTATCCAGCCAAGGCCTTAACCCTTTCATCTATGCAGACAATGTCACAATATTCATTCCTTACAAATGTAAACTGACTGAAATCACCAACAAAATCAAGATCAGCTTGAACATCATGGACTCTTGGGCAAATGCATTTCAACTAAAACTAAACAAAGAAAAAACACACTGTCTCACCCTCTCATCCCTACACAGCGCGGACAACCCCACTATTATCAACACCCCAGATTACACCCTCCCTATCTCAGACAGCCTGAAAATCCTCGGCGTTACAATGGACCGCAACTTAACACTAGAGAGCCAAGTGACATCCACAACAAAGAAAATGTTCCACGCAATGTGGAAACTCAAACGCATGAAACAATTCTTCCCAAGGAGAACATTTCGCAACCTGATACAATCAATGGTACTAAGCCATGTAGACTACTGCAATGGAATTTATGCGAGATGCAAAGAACAAACCTTAAAGAAACTTCAGACCGCTCAAAACACGATAGCTAGGCTTATCTTCGGAAAAACGCAATTTGAAAGTGCAAAACCCCTTTGCGAAAAACTACACTGGCTCCCAAGCAAAGAACACATTGCTTTCAAAATCTGCACTCTGGTTCACAAAATTATCTACAGTGAAGCTCTGGGATACATGACAGACTTGATCGACCTACCAACTAGAAACACATCCGAATCAACACGAACATACCTAAATCTGCACTACCCAAGCTGCAAAGGACTCAAATACAAATCAACTTACGCGTCAAGTTTTTCCTACATAAGCACACAACTGTGGAACACATTACTAAACACCTTGAAAACTAAGAACGACCACCTAAACTTCCGTAAAACACTAAAAACTAACCTGTTTAAAAAGGCATACCCTACCAATCCAACATAAATGCCTGATCTTTGCAACACAACAAAACTAAAGAACGTAATGGACAAAACACAACTCTTCCGTTGTACAATTCCCTACTGTGGCTGTGCCACATGAACTTTATCTTACCACAACATCACTTTGTATTTGTTTACACCAGAGTCTGCAAACACCTCTCCGGTACTATGTAAGCCACATTGAGCCTACAAATAGGTGGGGAAATGTGGGATATAAATGTAACAAATAAATAAATAAATAAATAAATTCATCATGTGAAAGAGCAAATGCAATGAATTCTATATGTTGGGTGCTACATGATCGCAATGTTGATTCTAATATATATTGCCTGCAACCCAATACATCAATATGGAGATGTCAGTTGACTCTGTCACATGTCATCATGCCAGCTAATCAGACTGACCTTTCATTCATCCATGTCCAACAGTGATGGAGTTTTAGCTATCTTCCTCTATCTTTAGGAGCTGGATCAGGCACCAGGGGAAAAGCAGTGGATTGAGACTATTGAGAAAGACATTCACCGCCAATTTCCCTTCCATGAGATGTTTCTCTCACCGGAGGGACACGGGTAAAGTATATACAGTCATACCTTCTCAGAGGAATTCTGCTGGCTCTATGAGAAGCACATCACATTCTGCAACATGTATCACTCCTTCCCTCTCTGTGATATGCACTGCACAAGTAACACATATGGGACTAGATTCTATATATCACGCCTAAAAATTTGGCGTCAAAATGAAATTCACTTAAGCATATTCTATAAAGTACGCCTAAATTTAGGCGTACTTTATAGAACAAGCCTAAAGTTCTGCGCAGTTTATGGAATACGCTGAGCACCAGTCCACACAACTAAATTTAATCGCGGCCAATTACACCAAGTAAAACCTGGTGTAAATCCCGATGCCTAAATTAGGTGCGGAGTGGATATTTTCTATAACAACGTGCATAGATTTTAGAGATGCCCATGGCCCGCCCGTCCCTCATCCCCTTTTCAACTATGCAACTTAGAATTTACGTGCATCACATTACAGAATACACTTAGCAGGTAGTGCGCATACATTCTAATTAATGTTAATTAGTGCTGATAATTGGTTGTTAACAGCAAGGGCAGATCTTAAGGAGACTGGAGAGAAGAGGTTACATGCAACATTTAAACTATGGTTGTAAAGGTTGCAAAACCAAAACAGGAAGCAGCTTGCATTAGCTTAAAGCTATCAGTACAACACACACTGAACAATACAACACACAGCTGTGGGGGCAGAGCACATATTGTATTTAGTTCTTTAAGAAAAGTGGTAGGATCAGTTCATATTTGTGAGTTGTAAGGAGGAGCTCCTTTTCCAGGATCTGTCTTTTTTCCCCCTCATACATCCTAATCCCTACATTACACCTGGGTACCTGCTGCTTGTTCACTGTCTACAAATCAAGCATAGGAAAAAAAGAATTAGAACTTGTCAAGAAAATGCCATGTTTCCACACTATACTTTGCTAAGATGATTTCAACAGCTGGAGAACAGATCAGGATCAAGATGGCTTCCAGCATGGAAGCTGAACTCAGAGAGGAGTGTTTGTGTAAGCCATTTGTTGATCATTTTAATTATGTTTGTTTGTTTTTTTGAGGCAGTCAGCAGGGGCTACTTAAGGTCCTGAAAGCATACACGGTGTACAGGCCTGAGGAGGGGTACTGCCAGGCGCAGGGCCCTGTGGCAGCTGTGCTACTCATGCAGATGCCTGTGGAAGTAAGTAACAGCCCTTTATTTCCAAGTTCTTCAATGGGGTGAGGGGAAATAGGTGGGGCTACTGGATTTCATAAGTACATAAGTACATAAGTAGTGCCATACTGGGAAAGACCAAAGGTCCATCTAGCCCAGCATCCTGTCACCGACAGTGGCCAATCCAGGTCAAGGGCACCTGGCACGCTCCCCAAACGTAAAAACATTCCAGACAAGTTATACCTAAAAATGCGGAATTTTTCCAAGTCCATTTAATAGCGGTCTATGGACTTGTCCTTTAGGAATCTATCTAACCCCTTTTTAAACTCCGTCAAGCTAACCGCCCGTACCACGTTCTCCGGCAACGAATTCCAGAGTCTAATTACACGTTGGGTGAAGAAAAATTTTCTCCGATTCGTTTTAAATTTACCACACTGTAGCTTCAACTCATGCCCTCTAGTCCTAGTATTTTTGGATAGCGTGAACAGTCGCTTCACATCCACCCGATCCATTCCACTCATTATTTTATACACTTCTATCATATCTCCCCTCAGCCGTCTCTTCTCCAAGCTGAAAAGCCCTAGCCTTCTCAGCCTCTCTTCATAGGAAAGTCGTCCCATCCCCACTATCATTTTCGTCGCCCTTCGCTGTACCTTTTCCAATTCTACTATATCTTTTTTGAGATACGGAGACCAGTACTGAACACAATACTCCAGGTGCGGTCTCACCATGGAGCGATACAACGGCATTATAACATCCGCACACCTGGACTCCATACCCTTCCTAATAACACCCAACATTCTATTCGCTTTCCTAGCCGCAGCAGCACACTGAGCAGAAGGTTTCAGCGTATCATCGACGACGACACCCAGATCCCTTTCTTGATCCGTAACTCCTAACGCGGAACCTTGCAAGACGTAGCTATAATGTTAATTGCAGGGACATTTTGAGGATATTTGTGGTAGGAATTAAGGATGTGTTCTTGACCCCACACTGAAACGGAGGATATTTTGGTTGCAGGCTACAGTAACATATTCACTTTTAATTTAGAAAAAAAACACTAGAGGAAACATCTATAATTCTTTTCCCATTTCAGAAAAATAATGAGGCCTAGGTTAGAGCTATAGAAGCGCAGAGGATAGGAATGGGACACAGAGTTTCCATTCTAGGACTGGGTATCTCAGGAGATTGGCACGAGGATAGAACCTCTCACTTCCTCTCACTTCTAAGACCAGATGACTCAGGGTGTAAGCACAGGGAGAAAGAGTCTGTCACTTCTAGGCCTGGATGGTGCAGGTGATTGGCATAATGTTATAGAGCCCCTCACCTCATGGATCTAACGGCTCAGGGTGTGGGCAGAGGGGTACAGAACATGTCACTTCCAGATCAACGGTTGAAATCTAGTTCAGGTCAATGATCACTAAAGTCATACCATTCCAAAATCTACAGTACAGTAAAGTCTCAATTATCCAACCTAAATGGGACCAACCTCGTGTCAAATAAATGAAAAGTTGGATAATACGGAAAACAATGGTAACCCCTCAAACAATGCAGAAACAAAGGCAGTAAAAGCAGGGTCTCAGCTCACAACGGTGGTAAAAGTAGGGTCCTGGGTTTGGAAAACGGAAAGAGAAGACAAACAATGCAGAAACAATTGCAGTAAAAGCAGAGTCCCAGCTCACAATGGTGGTAAAAGTAGGGTCCCAGTTTCGGAAAATGGAAAGAGAAGCCGCGTGATGTCACCAGGGGTCTGTTGGATACGCTGGATGGTTGGATCAGCAAAGGTCAGATAATTGAGACTGTACTGTATTTGATGGTCTTTCTGAAACATATTTATGGTCCAATCCAGCTTTCAGAGGAAATATTTTCCCCCATCAAGAACACCTTCATCACATCTGGCAATGAATTTGCATTTTAACCCGTTATATTTGCAGGGAGACTGAAATTCTTGGAGGCATATTCTTCAGAACAGGGGTGAAGCACGAAGGAGCAGATGCCACTCAAAGGTTGCAGGCACTCCCTTCCTTATGGTGACACAGGAAATGTGAGTCAGAGGGTATAGGAAGCAGCAGAGTGCAAGGGCCACTTTGGGCTCAGGCCTACACGGCCACGACACACCCTTGCTTTGGCTAGTGAGGATCCCCAAGCCCTGCCAGCTGAAGACTTCTGGCATCTCTCTCTCTCTCCCCTCCCATTCCCCACCCACTGACGATATCGCATCTCCCCCTGTCTCTCAAACCCCTCCCCCCGTATACCTTTTAAAAATTCTCTACCCTTCTGGCGGTCACTGGTAGCAGGCAGCAATTTACAAACACTGCTCATACTGGCCTTAGAGCTTTCCCTCTGACACGATCCCACTTCTGTGCCAGAAGGAAGGCTCTGGAGCTGGCAAAAGCAGTATGTGTAAATCATTGCTCACTTCTTGCAACCTCTGGAAAGGAAGTTTTAAAAGGTACATTGTGGGGGGGGGGGCAGTTTGAGAGATGGGGTAGAGATTTCATATCAATGGTAGGGGAGAGAGGGAGTGAGAGAGAGATACCAGTTCATGTGTGGGACGAGGAGTGGAAGGGAAAGGGATACAGTAGCAAATCTCCTGGACCGGATGGTATTAATCCCATAGTACTGATAGAATTGAAAAATGAACTTGCGGAACTAATATTAGTAATATGTAATTTATCTTTAAAATTGAGCATGGTACCAGAAGATTGGAGAGTGGTCAATATAATGCTGATTTTTTAAAAAGGTTCCAGAGGACATCCTGGAAATTATAGATTGATGAGCCTAACATTGGTGCCGGGCAAAATGATAGAGACTATTATAAAGAACAAAATTATAGAGCATATTCATAAGTATGGATTAATGAGACAAAACCAATATGGATTTATTGAAGGGAAATCTTGCCTTACCAATCTATTACATTTCTTTGAAGGGTTGAACAGACATGTGGATAAAGGTGAGCTGGTTGTTGTTGTGTATCTGGATTTTCAAAAGGCATTTCACAAAGTACCTCATGAAAGACTCCAGAGGAAATTGGAAAGTCATGGGATAGGAGGTAGTGTCTTATTGTGGATTAGTGGATTAAAAATTGGTTAAAAGATAGAAAACAGAGAGTAGGGTTAAATGGTCAGTATTCTCAAAAGAGAAGAGTAGATAGTGGGGTTCCCCAGGGGTCTGTGCTGAGACCGCTGTTTTTTGTTGTTTAATCTCTTTTATTAATTTTTACATTTATATCATAACATAAATGTTAGAAATATATGAAAACTTTTACATGAAAATAATTCAAAATTATTCTAGAAAATTCCCCTTAATTTAGTCCACAATATGTTGATCCAAGTACTAGGAAAGAAAGAAAAAAATCTTACAATACATTATCATTGAAGCGGTAGGGAGCTGACTAACACTCGCAACCAAATACAGCGTAATTATCCAGTTGATGCTTCCAAGGAAACCTTTGCCCTTTCTTTAGAGGTAATAAATTCTAGCAATTTTGGGGGATTAAAGAAAACATAATTAATCTTTTCAAGAGACACAAGACACCTGCAAGGAAATTGTAACTCAAACAAACCTCCTAAATTGAGGACTCTTGGTTTATATTCCAAGAATTCTCTCCTTTTTTTGTGTATCCCTTGCTAAATCAGGAAAAATTCAAACTTTAGCACCCAAAAATAGCTCATTAATGTGACGAAAATAAGAACGCAAAATGCTATTTCTGTCCGGCTGTAAGGCAAAAGTCACTAAGAGAGTAGTTCTTTCCGTTACAACATCTAAGGAACTTTCCAGAAGTCAGTTAAGTTCATATCACCCTGTGGTTGTTCATTAGAAGGTCTTGAAAACCATGTTATATATTGGGTCCTAACTATGGGCGGGTAGCCCTCAGCTGGAATCCGCAATATTATCACAAAGTACTTCTTAAGCATATCTAATGCAGGTATTAAAGGTGATTTTGGAAAATTCAAAAATCTCAGATTATTCCTCCGACCTTGATTTTCCAGATATTCCATCTTAAGAGTCTGAGAATCTCTCTTTTATGAGCGTAGAGGTAACACTTTTCAATTGTACCACTTCTCTTTCTAATTCCTTAGTTTTCTTTCTTTGATCATGAGCATTATCAGATTCTGATTCAATTGCTTAGGTTCTGTAATCTCTCCCTTAAGGGAGCAAGATAATGTAGAAAGAGTTATGTTCAAACCTTGGATTACATCCCAGATCGATTCCATCGTTACCACAACTGGTCTCATCAAACCTTTGGTTGTGGTTGCAGAGCCCTGAACGGGAGTAGAGGAAAGCTGAACCTTCTGCATTTCCTCTGCTGATATTCTCCCCGGGAATAAAGGGCAAGTGGGACCTCCTCTCTCTACAAACGAGAGCTGACCCATTTCGGGCATCCCCGTTTGTTGTGAGCAAGTGCAAAGTGATGCATGTGGGAAAGAGGAACCTGAACTATAGCTACATAATGCAAGATTCCAAGTTAGGAGTCACCAACCAGGAAAGGGATCTAGGCATTGTCGTTGATGATACGTTGAAATCCTCTGCTCAGTGTGCGGCAGCTAAGAGAGCAAATAGACTGTTAGGTATTATTAGGAAAGGAATGTAAAACAAAAATGAGGACGTTATAATGCCCTTGTATTTGCTCCATGGTGCGATCACACCTCGAGTACTGTGTTCAATTCTGTTGCCGCATCTCAAAAAAATATAGTAGAATTAGAAAAGGTACGGAAAAGTGTGAAGAAAATGATAAAGGGGATGGGATGACTTCCCTATGAGGAAAGGCTGAAGCAGCTAGGGCTCTTCAGCTTGGAGAAAAGATGGCTGAGGGGAGATATGATAGTGGTCTATAAAATAGTGAGTGGAGTGGAATGGGTAGACATGAATCGCTTGTTTACTGTTTCCAAAAATACTAGGATTTAGGGGGCATACAATGAAGCTACAAAGTAGTAAATTTAAAACGAATCGGAGAAAATTATTCTTCACTCAACTTGTTATTACTACTACTTATCATTTCTATAGCGCTACAAGGCATACACAGCGCTGTACACCATACACAGAAAGACAGTCCCTGCTCAAAGAGCTTACAATCTAGATAAGACAGGTAAACAGACAGAACAATAAGGGTAACAGACAGAACCATAAGGGTAAGGAAATAAAGAGGTGAAGATAAAAGGACAGGGCAGGTGAGTGGTGGTTAAGAGTCAAAAGCAGGGAGGCTTCCGGTTGGGGAATGAAGCGGTGAGACGGAAGATCGCACTGCTCCGGGACTTTGAATAAACTGCACTCGCAAACAGCGTCCGAACTCCATAAAAAATATACGGAAGGCACTGGGAGAGAGGCGCCCCCAAAAAGCCCCACAAAGGAACGGCGAAAAGCGCTAGATGGCGGCGAAATCAGGGCGGAAAGAACCCAAGGAGAGAGCGAAATTTGTGGACGCCAAGATGGCGGACAAAAGCGTGCCAGACTCACCGTCACCGAGCTCCCTGTGGGCAGCTGAAATTACCGAAGAAGTAAAATTGGCGGTAGAGCAAACGGTGGGGCACAAGTTGCAGCTCATCCTAGACAAACTAGACGGGATGGAAGAACGGCATGCAGCATTGGTAACAGATATGCACGAGGCACAGCAGCGCTTGGGGCAAGCGGAAGATGAAATCCGGAAATTAACGGAGGTGCCACCCAGGCATGAATCCCGGTTATCGGAATTAGAATCGAGGTTGGAGGATCTAGAAAATCGTTCTAGGAGGAATAACCTGCGGCTGGTAGGACTGCCAGAAGCCCTGCCTGAAAAAAACCTTGGCGCCTTTTGGAAAGATGGCTGCCGGAAGCGCTGGAGGAACCAGGTCTGGAGGGCAGGCTGAAAATTGAGCGGGCTCACAGGTTAGGACCACGAAGAGATACCGCAGACAGACCAAGGGTGGCTATATTGAAGATCCTAAACTACTCCCATAAAGTTGAAATCCTGCAGAAGCTGAGAACCGGGAAGCAGCTGGAGTACCAAGGCAGAAAAATCCTGTGCTTTCAGGATTATTCCTTAAAAGTATCAGCGGCCAGAAAGGAGTTTGCTCCTCTTTGCTCCAAACTGTTTGGGCTTAAATATAAGTTCAGCTTATTATATCCGGCTCGACTGAAGGTGATCAGCAATGGGCAAGTATTGTACTTTGACTCCTTTAGAGCGGCGAAGGAATACATGGATAAGTTGACCATGGACACAGCTGGAATACATGGGCAAAACAACGGTTGATGCATGGTGGAATTACAGAATTGACGAGCTACAAGAAGCTTTGTTGGCGGGAGGAGAGGTGGCGGAGTGGAGATTTTCGTTTGGATGTTGCACCCGTTGGTGCAGGCTGGGCATGCGGATATAATACATACATATTTGAACTCATGAAAGAGCAAGGTCAAGTGACCAGGACAAGAAGAGGGGGTTGAACCCTCGCAGACATTATGAGAAGTCCCAAGCCCTGAGAGGGAAGTTCGAATGCCAATTGGCATGGAAGGGGTAACGTATGAGGGGAGGGAGAGGAAGGGGAGGGGTGAGGGAAGTCCGGGGGGATGGATGGGTGGGGGAGGGGGGGGGAGGGGAGGGGGAGGGAGACGGAGCGGGGGAGGGGGGAGGCAGGAATACGAATGTGGGTGCAAGATGTGAGAATGTGGAGAGAAGGAATAGCTGGCTTCCAACATAGGAAAGTTGTAGAACGAGGTTGGGGAGTACACCTGGCGGGTGGAAGCTGGGACGCCCTCTGGGGGAGTGAGTTACAGGAACAACTGACCAGAGAGTGGGATATGGTGGGGGGATGCCAGTGTTAAACATCGTAACTTGGAATGTAGGAGGTATACATTCCCCCATCAAGAGATATAAAATTTTAAAAGCACTCAATGATCAGAAAACAGCAGTAGCCTTCCTTTAGGAGACTCATCTATCTAAAACGGAGCATGAGAAATTGAAGCGCTGGTGGGTGGGTGAAATTGTGGAGTCACCAGCGGTAGATGGAAAAGGGGGGGGGTGATTATCTTGTTCCGGAAGGGATTCCAAGTGCAAATTAAAAAACCAATTAGGGATAAAAGGGGAAGGTTTGTATTGGTGTCGGTGGAATTGGACAGGCACCCTCTACTGCTATGCAACATTTATGCACCTAACAAATTTGAGAAGCAGTTCTATAGGCAACTTATCTGCAGGATGCGGGACATAGGTGAGGGGCCAGTGGTAATGGGAGGGGACTTTAATGAGGTTATGGACCCCAAGATGGACCGGTCACACCCAACAGCACAGGAGCTGTCTAGAACTTTGCGAGGTCTTGGGATGTTAGGGGAGGCCCTGGACGTGGTGGACGTTTGGAGAACTTTGCACCCGCTAGAGCAGGACTTCACGCATCTTTCACGTGCACACGCTACGCTTTCCCGTATTGATTATATACTAGTAGGCAGGGATATCTTTACTCGGGTAACGGCGGCTACAATAGGTCCCATAGCGATATCTGACCACGCATGGGTCTCTATGGGATTACATTTGGATAGGGAGGGGAGGAGAGAATTCCTATGGCGTTTTCCCGCATATCTTTATAGAGATAGTCAGTTTATGCAGCACCTGAAGACATGTTGGGCTAACTTTCAAGGGGATAATGCGGGACATAGGGACGATCCAGTACTATTCTGGGAGACCGCTAAGGCGGTCCTCAGGGGAGAGACCATAGCATACGTGAGCTTTAAGAAGAAGGTGAGACAGAAGGAGGTGATGCGATTGGAGAGAAGGGTGACTGCATTAAGGAGGCAATATGGAAAGGTCCACTCGCAGGAGCTGAGGTCACAGTTATTAGAGACACAGCAGGCGCTCAATGAGCTGTTGCATCACAATGCGCAGAAAACAGCAGTATATTATAAATACCAGCTATATCGATTTGCCAATAAGGGAGGGCGATTTCTAGCGAGGCTCATAAATAGAAGGGAGGGCCCACGAAAGGTACTCACTATGACAAACACTCAGGGGGTTAGGGTGCACACTGATTAAGATGTAGCTGGGGTATTCAAAAATTTTTATGAGGAACTATATAAACCACAGGGGGAGATTGTAACACCTAGTAGAGCTTACCTGGACAGTGTAGACCTACCCCGTTTGGACAGAGAAGAGCTGCATATCCTAAACGCTCCCTTAACGGAGGACGAAGTAGATTGGGTGATAAAGCAGAGCCCACTCGGTAAGGCGCCTGGGCCTGATGGACTCAGAAATGAATTCTATAAACTGCTTAGATCAGAAATAGGCAAGGTACTCTCAGAGATCTTTAATGTAATAAATCGGGAGGGAAGGATGCCCACACATCTGAATCAGGCCCATATTACAGTACTATTAAAGCCTGGTAAACCGGCACACCTCCCGGACTCCTATAGACCCATATCACTACTGAACACAGAGACCAAGTTATTGGCTAAGATTCTGGCCAACAGGTTATCCCAGTTTCTACCGACTGATTGAGGAGTCTCAGGTAGGTTTTGTTCAAGAAAGGAAAATCGCAAAGAACATGAGAAAGATCCTGGGGGCGCTGGAATGGGTCAGAAAAGAGGGCCAAGAAGCTATGTTAATTAGTTTCGATGCAGAGAAGGCCTTCGATAGAGTGGACTGGGGGTTCTTGTTTGAGGTACTGCAGGCATATGGCATCGAGGGGTTTTTTGCGGATGTAGTGGCAACACTTTATAACGGGCCTATGGCGCGAATCAGTGTCAATGGGCTGTGCTCAGAATGGTTCTCTATTGGGCGGGAAACTAGGCAGGGATGTCCCTTATCACCTCTGTTATTTGTACTGACCTTGGACCTGCTTTTGAGGGAATTAAGGAGGAATGCGGACATAAAAGGAGTGAGTATTCAGAGTAGAGAATTCAAAGCAGCGGCCGTTGCAGATGATTTGCTGGTTTTGATCACAGAACCCCAAACGTCATTGCACTACTTAATGGAAAGCCTACGAGAATATAGAGAGTTCTCAGGGCTCAAACTCAACTTGGCCAAGTCGGAGGCTTTGGCTAGTGAGGGGGTGAAACAAACAGTCTGGGATCAAGTCCCCTTGCGGCAGGCGACAGAAGCATTCAAATACCTAGGGGTGCAGATGCCGCTTAATCCAATGAAACTGTATAGTTATAATATTCCCCAGTTGCTTAGGGATACCAAAACACAACTATCTGCGTGGGCTTCGCTACCACTGTCCTTTATGTGTAGAATACATTTATATCGTATGGTTATATTCCCGAAGTGGCTCTATGTGCTGCAAGCATTGCCGCTCAGACTGTTGAGGAAAGACTTGAGGAGATTACAAAGCCACGTGGTGCGGTTTTGCTGGGCGGGGAGAAAACCAAAAATGCGATGGCAACATTTACTTGGAGCCCAGATGAGGGGTGGAATGGGTATGCCCGAGATGAGCGATTACAATCAGGCCTGTCTGTTGAGACACTTAAGGGACTGGATCCTGGGAATGTCCACCTATACAGATCTTGGATGGGAAAAAGCTTACTTTAAGCCCTGGTCTATGAGTTATTTGCTGCATGCAAAAAGTGAGGGACTTCCAAAGCAGGTTAGGGATAGTGTGCTTTTAAAGCCCATGCGACACGCTTGGCGGATTTTATCAGGATATTGGGGACAGAATCTGGAGAGTAGTGGGTTGCTGTCAGTTGTGGGGAATGCAGACTTCCTGGCGGGAAGAGATAGTCGGGTCTTTAGAGACCTGGAGAGGAAGGGTGTATCCCTGCTGGAACACTTTGTTCAACCCGATGGGAAGGTAATACCATATACGGAGTTCTCTGGGAGATATGCGGGAGGACCTATGACAGAACTGGCATATATGCAGTTGGCGCATTATATCTGGGGTCTGCCCCAGTCCACTCTATCGACGGAATTTGGGGGGAAGGTTAGGGAATTTCTAGCCGGAGATGCAGCGGGACAGGTGTCAGTATCATGGTTCCATAAGGTTCTGAGAGAATTTAAGCCTCAGAGGGATGTTAGCGAGGTGGTCGATCGCTGGAGAAAGGAAGCAGGGGGGAACATAACAGAAGGGAAGGTTTTAACAGCACTCAAAAGAATTCCGGAGGTGGTGCACAGTGCAGAGTTGCAGGAATGCCATTTCAGATCAATACACAGGGCCTATTTTTCAGGTAAGCAGGCATGGCGAGCAGGGGTTAAAGACTCGGATAAATGCAGGAAATGTGGGGCGAGCATGCCATCGTTAACACATGGGATGTGGCAATGTAGGGCCATTCGGAAGTTCTGGGCAGCTCTTGCCCGATTTTTATCGGGGATTCTAGGGCAGCGAGTACCCATCTCATTCGATCAAGCACTGTTCAGTTCGGGAGCAGTGTGGCCAATGGGGAGTCGAGAGGAGAAATTGTTCCTTAGTAAGTCCTGCATCCTGGGGAAAAAATGTATACTCAACCATTGGATTTCAAGCACCCCTCCATCCTATTGGTATTGGAGGAATAAATTACATGCACTGATGCTATGGGAAGCACAAGGGGCCCGTCATTCTGGGAACAGGAGGAAGTTGTTCATTAGAGTATGGGGAGCTTACTTAAACATCATTGCACCTAGATCCAGAAGCCAGGTGATGAATGTATTGGGATGAATGTGGAGTGAATGAGATGGCGGGGGGGGGGGGGGGGGGTGTCTGAGCTCTGGGGGGATGAGAGACCTTATCCTATTATACCAGTTAACTGCAGGGAGATATATGCTCATTGAGGGGCGCGTTAGGGATCACTTTGTGATCAATCAATGGCATCTTCATGAAGGCTGGCTGAATAGAGGATTGGGGGGTACTAAGGGAAAAAGGACCCCTCATCTGGAATTTGCTGTTGTCCACACTTGAAAGTTGCCCATAGTGGAACGACACATATACTAGGGCAAAACGATCTCATAATTGGCTGGGCAAACATCTACCCTGGGGACTGGGGGATGGGTAGGGCAGGGAGGGGAATGTTAAAGGGTGGCACTGGGGATAAAACACTGCTATAGTACTATCTTGTTGAATATTAGGGGGGGGGAGATAACAGACAAAGCTTGCTGACTGATATTAATGTTCTGTTGTGGGGGAACAAATTTTGATGTTTGACTTTATGTACATCACACTTGTTGGAGATGATTGTCTGTTCTGTCATCAATAAACAAATTGTTGAAACATAAATAGTTGAGGGGGAGGGTTAAAATGTAAAAGTTTGATGACTATCAATAAGGATGAGTGCCAGTGGTGTTAATGTCAAACATGATATTAATGTGTTATAGTAAAGTTGTATTTTCTGATTTGTCATCAATAAAAACCGTTGAAACATAAAAACGCTTGATGGCACGTAGTAACTGTATACATGTATGTAAGATATCACATTTATTGTCCTGTATATTATGGATACTGACTATGTACTGTGAAATATTCCATCAATAAAATTGTTGAAATATAAGAGTCAAAAGCAGTGGTAAAGAGGTGGGCTTTAATTTTGGACTTGAAAACGGCCAAAGACGGGGCTAGACATACAGGCTCAGGTAGTCTATTCCAGGCGTGAGGTGCAGCAAGATAAAAGGAATGGAGTCTGGAATTAGCAGTAGAGGAGAAGGGGACAGATAAGAGAGATTTATCTACAGAACGGAGTACCCGAGAGGGGGCGTAGGGAGAGACAAGAGTGGAGAGGTACCGGGGAGCGGCAGAGTGAATGCACTTATAGGTCAATAAGAGAAGTTTGAATTGAATGCGGAAACGAATAGGGAGCCAGTGAAGTGACTTAAGGAGAGGGCTAATGTGAGCATAGCGACTTTGGCGGAAAATGAGTTGCGCAGCAGAGTTTTGGACTGACTGAAGAGGAGAGAGATGGCTAAGAGGGAGGCTGGTGAGAAGCAGGTTACAATAATCAAGACAAGAGGTGATAAGAGTGTGGATAAGGGTTCTGGTAGAGTGCTCAGAGATGAAGGGACGAATTTTGCTGATGTTATAGAGAAAGAAACGACAGGTTTTGGCAATCTGCTGAATGTGAGCAGAGAAGGAGAGAGAGGAGTCAAAGATGACCCCAAGGTTACGAGCTGATGAGACAGGGAGAATGATAGTGCCATCCACAGAAATAGAGAAAGGGGGGAGAGGAGAGGTAGGTTTAGGGGGAAAGATGAGAACCTCGGTTTTGGCCATGTTAAGTTTCAGATGACGTTGAGACATCCAGGCAGCGATATCAGATAGGCAGGCTGAAACATTGGTCTGGATGCTGGTTGAGATTTCAGGGGTAGAGAGGTAGATTTGGGAGTCATCAGCATAGAGATGGTATTGAAAGCCATGGGATGATATCAGAGAGTCAAGGGAAGAAGTGTAGATGGAGAACAGGAGAGGACCGAGAACAGAACCCTGAGGCACACCGATTGGTAGAGGGATAGAAGTGGAAGAGGATCCACCAGAGTGTACACTAAAGGTGCGAAGCGAGAGGTAGGAGGAGAACCAGGAAAGAACAGAGCCCTGGAGTCCAAATGAAGAAGCGTATCAAGGAGTAGGCTGTGATCAACAGTGTCAAAAGCGGCGGATAGATCGAGAAGGATGAGGATATAATAGAGACCTTTGGATTTGGCCAGGAACAGGTCGTTGGAAACCTTAGTAAGTGCAGTTTCAGTTGATTGAAGAGGGTGAAAGCCAGATTGGAATGGGTCAAGAACAGCTTGAGATGACAGAAAGTCAAGGCAGCGGCGGTGAACGGCGCGTTCAAGTAATTTGGAAAGGAAGGGGAGGAGGGAGGAGGGGGATGGGTCGATAGTTGGAAGGACAGGTAGGGTCAAGTGAAGGCGTCTTCAGGAGCGGTGTGACCACAGCATGTTTGAAGGCATCAGGAACGGTCGCAGTGGAAAGAGAGATTGAGGATATAACAGATAAAAGGGGTGAGAGTAGGAGAGATGGAGTTAAGAAGGTGGGTAGGAATGGAATCAGAGGAACAGGTATTTCATTTTGAGGAGGAGAGAAGATGTGATGTTTCTTCATTAGTGACTTCAGGAAAGGAGGAAAAGGACGGAGGGGTTGAGGAAATATGAGAACGGACAAGGGGCGGGACAAGGGGAGGGAGAGGTGGGGGTGGTTTGGTACAGAATTTGAGGTTTATCTTCTGAACCTTGTCATGGAAGAACTCAGCTAGGGTCTGGGGAGATAGTGAGGGGGGAGTTGGGGGTGAAGGCACCTTGAGGAGAGAGTTTAGTGTGGTGAAGAGAAGTCGAGGGTTTGAGCCGAGAGAATTAGTCAGCTGGATGTAATAGTCCTGTAATTAAACTTTGTACTTCATTGCCAGAGAATATAGGTAGTAAAAGTAGTTAGCTTATCGGGGTTTTAAAAAGGTTTGGCTGGCTTCCTAAAGGAAAAGTCCATAGACCATTATTAAAATGGACTTGGGGAAAAAACCACTGCTTATTTCTAAGATAAGCAGCATAAAATGTATTGTACTTTTTTGGGATCTTGCCAGGTACTTGTGACCTGAATGGGCCACTGTTGGAAACAGGATGCTGGGCTTGATGGACCCTTGGTCTGTCCCTGAATGGCAATACTTATGTACTTATGTAGGTGAGGGAGGAGGGGGCAAAGAGAAAATTTCATGCCCACCCATTTTGGACTCAGGCGCACCCAAAATTGACTATCCGGCTACACTCCTGGGGCAGGTTAATGACTCTGTGGCATGCACTGGAGTTTCTTTAATTGCTGCCACAGATCTGGCAGCAGCAGCAACAGAGAGGGTGGTCAAAGCCTGGAAGGCCCTCCCAAGGGAGATGGCAGAGTTAAAAACAGCGACAGAATTCAAAATGGCATGGGATGAATGCAGAGAATCTCTAATTAGAAAATGGATGGTATAAAAAAAAACTAAACTTGAATGGATCCATGTGTATGGATGTGTCAAGTGACGCTTAGATGGTGACTCTGGCTGTGATGAACTACGGCTGGAGCTGGGAGGCTTGTATAGACTGTGATCCGTATATGGCAATCCAGTTTAGGATGGGCTGGAAAGAGCTTCGACAGCAACTTCAGTAGCTGGAGCCTGAGGACAGTGCTGGGCAGACTTTTACGGTCTGTGTCCCGCAAATGACAAGACAGATAGGCTGGTGTAGGCTTCGACACCAACTTCAGTAGTTGGAACTTAAGAACAGGGCTGTGCGGACTTCTATGGTCCATGTCTCAGAAACACCAAAGATCAAGTATTTTATATCACATTCATTGTTGATTTAATCATGAATTGATAATAAGTGTGACAGTTGGGCAGACTGGAAGGACCGTTCAGGTCTTTATCTGCCGTCACTTACTATGTTACTATGATGTTTCTGGTGAAATATGGACTTGGGGAAGGGAAGGAAGGAAGAGACAGAGAGGTACAGGACCACTTGGGGGTAGGGAAAATAGAGGGAAGACAAAAAAATGTTGGACTTTGGGGAAATGAGGGACAGCTGATAGACTACCATTGTAGGGGAGGAGGAGCCAAAAGAAAAAGGAGAGACACTGGATCACATTAGGCAGGGGAAAGTAGAGAAAGGGGAGATGATGGATGTGAATAGGGAGATAGAGAGGAGAAGCTGGACTCAGAAGGATTAAATACGGAGAAAGAAGCAAGATGCTAGACAGGAAAAGAGGGGTGATGCAAAATACTGTACTTGGGGAGGGAAAGAAAGAGAGTGAAAATGCTGGCTGGGTGAAGAGAGAGAGAAAACACAGGATAGAATCAGGTACTGTTAAGTACCACAGTGCATGTGGGATGTAAGTTTTATTTATTTATTTATTTACTTATTTATTAGGGCTTGCTATTCCACTTTTGCTAACCAGCAGTTCAAATCCAGGATTGGCCAAAAAAGCTCAGTTCCCAAACTGGGTAACTTATCAGCACACGATGGGTCTGTTGGTCCATGTCAGCTTTCATAGGGGTCCTTTTACTAAGCCGTGTTAGGGCATATGTGCACCCAACGCACTCCAATTCCGAGTTATCGCCCGGGTACTGCGTGTGCCGGGTGTTTATTTTATTTTTGGCACGTGCCCACTACACGCGGTTAAAAGCATTTGACGCACATTGACCCTTACCGTCCAGTTAACATGTGAGACCTTACCGCTAAGTCAATGGCTGGCGGTAAGGTCTCAGACCCAAAATGGACGCGCGTCAATTTTCATTTTGCTGCACGTACATTTTCGGTCAAAATTTTTTAAAAAGGCATTTTTACAGATGACCTTAAAAATGGATCTGCGCATGTCCAAAACACGCGTTTACACTACCGCAGCCCATTTTTCAGCGCACCTTAGTAAAAGGACCCCACTGTGTCTGTTTCTTTGTTCCTGTGCTAGAGTGAAACAGCCACCAGATGGAGTCAGATCCCACAAAAATGAACCTTGTAAATCACAACAACAGAGTGGAAAACATCTTTAACTCAGCAACCGGAGTGTCTCCCCTGTGGTATAATCTGAGCTCTGACTGTCTTCTGTAGAGCTCTAATTCTCGGGGGGGGGGGGGGGGGGGGGGGACAGTTTCAGCTAGTCTTGAGTTAGCCCCATTGCATACATGGATCTGTACTTCAGATATCCCAACTGAGTTCCCTAAGAAAGGCAGCACCGTATCACCATGCATGGACTGGTTAAGTCTTTGATGACCAAACCAATCTGTAACCCTGTGTCTCCTGTGCCATTCTGCCCATCCTATGATATAATTTAAGCACCTGAAGAGCTCCTATCCTGCAATATTTACTACTAGTAAAATAGGCCCGTTTCTGACACAAATGAAAAGGGTGCTAGCAAGGTTTTCCTCGGAGTGTGTATGTTTGAGAGAGTGTGTGAGATTGACTGTGTGAGAGGGAGTGAATGTGTGTGTGTGACAGAGAGAGAGTGAGACTGCTGGGTGCGAGTGTGTCTCCTCTATCCCCCCTCCAGCCGCCTAGCGATTCTCCTCTCTCCCCTGCTCCCCCTCCAGCCACCCACCGATGCTCTTCTCTCCCCTACCCCCCCCCCCAGCCACCCAGCGAGTCTTCTCTGTCCCCTGCTCCCCCTCCAGCCACCCAGCGAGTCTCCTCTGTTCCCTGCCCCCCCCCCCCCCCCTCCAGCCACCCAGCGATTCTCCTTCTGTTTTCTCATGTGCTGGCAGAATTTCAGAATGGGTTGCTAAATTCTGGAATGCCCGTATGAGATAGGAGCACTCTACACAATCTTTCCCAATGAAAAGGAAGTCATCCAGGTAATGTATGATATTGTCTTTCACAGCTATTTGCTCTGTTGCCCAATGAATGAAAGAGCTGGACTTCTCAAAATATGCACCTGATATCGCACAGACCATTGGGATATGTTTATCAAAATAATAAGCACCCTTAAATTTGAAAACCAATAGATGAAAGGAGTCTGGGTGAATTGGCAACAAGTGAAATGTAGATTCTATGTTCACTTTGGCTAACAGCATTAGTATCTAGAGCAGGCTTGTTCAACCTTTTTCTATCAGGGGCTATTTTATATTTTGTAACATTTGGCGGGCTAAAACATGCACTGTTATATTGTGCCACATGTGTCGTGAAATAGTGGTAAAATACAAAGGTATGTTGTCCCCTCCCCAGCCTTCATCTAGTCTCTCTCTCTCTCTCTTTCTCTCATAGTAACATAGTAGATGACGGCAGAAAAAGACCTGCACGGTCCATTCAGTCTGCCCAACAAGATAACTGATATTTGCTACTTTTTGTGTATACTCTACTTTGATTTGTACCTGTGCGCTTCAGGGCACAGACCGTATAAGTCTGCCCAGCACTATCCCCGCCTCCCAACCACCAGCCCCGCCTCCCAACCACCAGCTCTGGCACAGACCGTATAAGTCTGCCCAGCACTATCCTCGCCTCCCAACCATCAGCCCTGCCTCCCAACCACCGGCTCTGGCACAGACCGTACAAGTCTGCCCAGCACTATCCCCGCCTCCCAACCACCAGTCCCGCTTCCCACCACCGGCTCTGGCACAGACCGTATAAGTCTGCCCAGCACTATCCCCGCCTCCCAACCACCAGCCCCGCCTCCCGATCTTGACTAAGCTCCTGGGATCCATTCCTTCGGCACAGGATTCCTTTATGTTTAACCCCCGCATGTTTGAATTTCGTTACCATTTCCATTTCCACCACCTCCCGCGGGAGGGCATTCCAAGCATCCACTACTCTCTCCGTGAAAAAATACTTCCTGACATTTTTCTTGAGTCTGCCCCCCTTCAATCTCATTTCATGTCCTCTCGTTCTACCATCTTCCCATCTCCAGAAAAGTTTCATTTGCGGATTAATACCTTTCAAATATTTGAACGTCTGTATCCTATCACCCCTGTCTCTCCTTTCCTCCAGAGTATACATGTTTAGTTCAGCAAGTCTCTCCTCATACGTCTTGTAATGCAAATCCCATACCATTCTCGTAGCTTTTCTTTGCACCGCTTCAATTCTTTTTACATCCTTAACAAGATACGGCCTCCAAAACTGAACACAATACTCCAGGTGGGGCCTAACCAACGACTTATACAGGGGCATCAACACCCCCTTTCTTCTGCTGGTCACACCTCTCTCTATACAGCCTAACAACCTTCTAGCTACGGCCACCGCCTTGTCACACTGTTTCGTCGCCTTCAAATCCTCAGATACTATCACCCCAAGATCCCTCTCTCCGCCCGTACCTATCAGACTCTCCCCGCCTAACACATACGTCTCCCGTGGATTTCTATTCCCTAAGTGCATCACTTTGCATTTCTTCGCATTGAATTTTAATTGCCAAACCTTAGACCATTCTTCTAGCTTCCTCAGATCCTTTTTCATGTTTTCCACTCCACTCTCTCTCTCTAATGTAACCCTTCCCCCATGTCCTCACCCAGTCTCTTTCCCCTCACCTGGCTTCAGCTGCAGAAGAAGCAGTGGAATTCCTGGCTCCCCACTGTGACACGGGTTGGTCTCATGATTTGAAGTCTCATGAGACTTGAAACCACAATACCAATCTGAACTTCTGGTTCCACATGGCTCAAACTTACAGAGAGCCGAGTAATGGGGAGTCAGCAGGAATCATGCTGTAAGCACCATAATAATTGCTAAGCTTCTGAGAGTCACAAAAAAGCACTTGATGGGCCGGATTGTGGCCCACGGGCCATAGGTTGGACAAGCTTGATCTAGAGCATGCAGTTCTGTAATAGCATTGTCATGCAGAGGAATATAGTTATGAAAGTGTTGACCATGCCACCCTAGGGGGAAGACAGATTCATTCTGAATTTGCTGGGCTCCTTCTTGGAGACCACACCTAGAAGTAGTCATACCCTGGAAGGGTGGCTGAACAAATGGGCCTGCCACTCTGCCAAGGATTATCTCTTTCTGCAATCTTTCTTCTGCTACTGCTTCAAGTTGGTATACAGAAGCAGCATTATGACAACTTGGCCCACTCTGCACCTAGGGCTCAGGTAAGAAATGGGGAAACCATGCAAAAAGCCAGCATATATAAAATCAGCCTGTTCCTTGAACAGGTATCTGTGGAGCTAGGGCACCATAGCAGGAAGCTTAACTGGTGTGGGTGCTATAGTCCTCAGGAGGACGTCATTGGGATAAATGGGGGATGTCGGTCCTTAATAAGCCTGCATTGAAGTTCTGGGTATGGGGAGCCACAGATAGACCATACATACCTGAATCTACATAGGGACCATGTGCATTGACCTGAATTATTCTCCTTGCAAACCTGCCTCCTGGCAAATTTCACACTACCCCGGGCTAATAGTCCCCCACTACTGGCAGATGTGGAAACCTATCCACTTGAAAATGTCTGTAATGGGACATCTCATCCAGCCACATATCCACAACTGGTTCATGTGATAGACTTGTCCTCAGCCACTCTTTTCTTGAATAGTGTGCACTAATGAACATGCTAAATGCTAAGGAGCCCAGTGTATACCTATGGGCTTCTTAGCATTTAGTGTGTTTTAATTCCTTCTGCATGCACTAACCTTTAGTAAAAGGGCCCATGAAAATGGCCTGAGCTGAGGTTCTTTTCAATAACAATGCTTATAAAAATGTGAAATACTAACACTCAATTGGCAATGGATTTATAAATCTGAGGCTAACTGTCCTTCATCTCAGAGTCACGAGAAGTACCTCTGGAGCACTGTTCAGTGTTCACCCTCCCCCTCATGATCCCTTAAGACTAGAGTAAATAGGTCTATGTATTCCCTCCGCCGTATTTAATTTTCTTTGGACACTACTGGATAGAGTACTGGGGCTCTTTTGTTGCGGGTCATTTTATCGAGGGCTGTTTTGTCTTTGAGCTGTTTTGTCAGGGCTATTATGACTGATCATCCCTAAGCTACAATACCAACTGAATTTCAGATTCAGCACTGACACTGGACCGGGGTTCGGCTGAAAATGTCTGCATTTTCGGTTGAAACCAAAACTTTCTTCCCCCTCCCCTCTCATTCCACCTGGCAACCCGTAGGCCCTCTCCTAGGAAGCCCTAGTGGTCTAGTGGCCTCTTCAGGGTCGCTGCTCTGTTGCACTGGCTGCTGAGACTTCCTGCTGCAGTCTTTCGAGACTGCTACAGGAGATCCTGGCAGTCATTTTGTGATTGGAATCAGCATGGGCAGGAGACTCACTGCTATCTGTGCTGGTTCCAATTGCAAAAACACAAAATGGCTGCCAGGACCTAGACTGCCTCGGGAAATCTCGGCAGCCATTGCGATGGAGCAGAGGCATGGGACAGGAATGAGTGGAGTTCGTTCCTGCCCCCCAAGAGGCTACTAGATCTATGGGCATAGTTTGATTTTTTCATTTGTGGGGGCAAAGGATGGGGCGGGGTACATTAGCATATTCATTTGCATACATTTATAGTTCATACATATTCATTAGGGCTATTCCTAAAAAAATCTCTATCTCCCTCCCTTCCTTCTTTCCTCCTTACCCAGCACTCCCTCTTCCTCTTCCTCTTCCTCTCCAGTAGCATTTCCCCACCCCCTTTCCCATACCATGCCTGTGTTGACCTTAGAAATGCATAGGCTCTATATGTAGAAATGCAGTACTGAGGAGGCAAAATGGCTGACAATTGACAGCAAATAGTTTCTTACCTTCCAGAGTAATGTCTTCAGATGGGTAGTTAGTTCCATGAGTTATAGGAATGAACCTCACTCATAAATCAGAGTGCACTGCTTGGTGATTATCTCAGTCTCCGATGTATTGCCAATGCTCTTCTCTATTCTTTTCATTGTGTCAGATCTTCATCTTCTAATCTACTCTTAGCTATTTCCTGCTCAAGCTGTTGAGAAGTTTTCTGTTATTATGGAAGGTTTCCTTTGCACATTTGCCCTTCTCAAAAGTCATCCTAAAACTGGTCTTCACTATTTGTAGAACTATCATGACCATCTTAAGAGCTGTACAGCTTCAAAAATCTAAAATCATACCTCTGGAACTGAAGCAAAACATAGCCCAAAGAGTTCATACAGCATGCAATAGAGGCCATTTTTTGTGTGTAACAATCATAACAACGAATATATAGTGAAAAAAGCAAAATTTAACAATGTAAACGCAAACTAGTGTGGGAGAAGGCAAACCCAATATAATATATATCAACCCAAATAAAGGAGTTTGACTCTTGTATGTACTGATAGTATGGAGGTGTCCCTTTAAATTGGTGAAAAACAAATAGACTCACCCTCAAGACTATCAAATCCTAACAAAACGAACCTCAAATCTCCCAGCAAGGAACTCCGCAAAAACATTGTCAATCCCTTGTACAAATGGGAGTAGAATACCATCACAGGCTCTGTCTAAGAGAGAATGGAGAAAAAACCCCCAACGTAAAAACTCATCAACTAGATGAGAAAACCGTATGGGATGAAAAAACTCTCTTTCTCTCTTAAACTTTGTATATAACTACTATATTCAAACGAACACCAATATACCCAAACTATCCCAAAAGAACTGACATCAGCCAGTAAAGGACTCCCTACCTACCTAAGTTCCATACAGGGGGAAAAACTAGAAGTTAAATAGTTATGCAGCTTCAAATATATATAATGATTTTCAGCAGTATTTTTCAGCAGTATTGAGGAAAACCCTCTTTCAAATGTCAAAGATATACTCATGCAAGAGAAAAAATACTTAGCTTAGATCGAGTGAAGCAACTTCAAGAAAACCCTCAATCGAAAGGACCCCCCACATAGGAACTCCGGAGCCCTGAGTAAACGCTGCGGCGAAAAAAACCGCCAAAAAAACCGCCACCCCTTCAACAAGAGCGCCTTGTTTCGCCACCCTCGTGGCTGCCTCAGGAAGGGCGCTGTATGGAACTTAGGTAGGTAGGGAGTCCTTTACTGGCTGATGTCAGTTCTTTTGGGATAGTTTGGGTATATTGGTGTTCGTTTGAATATAGTAGTTATATACAAAGTTTAAGAGAGAAAGAGAGTTTTTTCATCCCATACGGTTTTCTCATCTAGTTGATGAGTTTTTACGTTGGGGGTTTTTTCTCCATTCTCTCTTAGACAGAGCCTGTGATGGTATTCTACTCCCATTTGTACAAGGGATTGACAATGTTTTTGCGGAGTTCCTTGCTGGGAGATTTGAGGTTCGTTTTGTTAGGATTTGATAGTCTTGAGGGTGAGTCTATTTGTTTTTCACCAATTTAAAGGGACACCTCCATACTATCAGTACATACAAGAGTCAAACTCCTTTATTTGGGTTGATATACAATGTAAACGCAGTCATCTTTCTTTCCTGTTGGCATAAACATCCACAATCTTCTCTGGATTTAGCTTACTACTACTACTACTTAACATTTCTAGAGCACTACTAGGGTTACGCAGCACTGTACAAATTAACAAGGAAGGACGGTCCCTGCTCAAAGGAGCTTACAATCTAAAGGACGAAATGTCAAGTTGGGGCAGTCTAGATTTCCTGAGTAGAGGTGTAGTGGTTAGGTGCCGAAGGCGACATTGAAGAGGTGGGCTTTGAGCAATGATTTGAAGATGGGCAGGGAGGGGGCCTGGTGTATGGGCTCAGGGAGTTTGTTCCACGCATGGGGTGAGGCGAGGCAGAAAGGGCGGAGCCTGGAGTTGGCGGTGGTGGAGAAGAGGTACTGAAAGGATGGATTTGTCTTGAGAGCGGAGGTTACGGGTAGGAACGTAAGGGGAGATGAGGGTTGAGAGGTAAGGAGGGGCTGCAGATCGAGTGCATTTGTAGGTTAGTAGCAGAAGCTTGAACTGTATGCGGTACCTGATTGGAAGCTAGTGAAGTGACTTGAGGAGAGGGGTGATATGAGTATATCGGTCCAGGCGGAAGATAAGACGTGCAGCAGAGTTCTGAACGGACTGAAGGGGGGATAGATGGCTAAGTGGGAGACCAGTGAGGAGTAGGTTGCAGTAGTCAAGGCGAGTGGTAATGAGAGAGTGGATGAGAGTTCGGGTGGTGTGCTCAGAGAGGAAAGGGCGAATTTTGCTAATGTTATAGAGGAAGAAGCGACAGGTCTTGGCTATCTGCTGGATATGCGCAGAGAAGGAGAGGGAGGAGTCGAAGATGACACCGAGGTTGCGGGCAGATGAGACGGGGACGATGAGGGTGTTATCAACTGAGATAGAGAGTGGAGGGAGAGGAGAAGTGGGTTTGGGTGGGAAGACAAGAAGTTCGGTCTTGGCCATGTTCAGTTTCAGGTGGCGGTTGGACATCCAGGCAGCAATGTCGGATAAGCAGGCCGATACTTTGGCCTGGGTTTCCGCAGTGATGTCTGGTGTGGAGAGATAAAGCTGGGTGTTGTCAGCATACAGATGATAGTGGAAGCCATGAGATGAGATCAGGGAGCCCAGGGAAGCGGTGTAGATTGAAAAAAGAAGGGGTCCAAGGACAGATCCCTGAGGGACTCCAACAGAGAGCGGGATAGGGGTGGAGGACGAACCATGAGAGTGAACTCTGAAGGTACGATGGGAGAGATAAGAGGAGAACCAGGAGAGGATGGAGCCCTGGAACCCAAAAGAGGACAGTGTGTTGAGAAGTAGGTTGTGATTGATAGTGTCAAAAGCTGCGGATAGGTCGAGGAGGATGAGGACGGAGTAATGACCTTTGGATTTGGCGAGGAACAGGTCATTGCAGACTTTAGATAGTGCCGTTTCTGTCGAGTGTAGTGGGCGAAAGCCAGATTGAAGCGGCTCGAGGATGGCATGAGAGGAGAGAAAATCAAGGCAACGGCTGTGAACGGCGGCGCGTTCAAGTAATTTGGAGAGGAAGGGTAGAAGGGAAATGGGGCGGTAGTTGGAGGGACAGGTAGGGTCAAGTGATGGTTTTTTGAGGAGTGGTGTGACTACAGCATGCTTGAAGGTGTCAGGGACAGTTGCAGTGGAGAGAGAGAGAGGTTGAGGATATGACAGATGGGGGGGGGGGGTGATAGTAGAAGAGATGGTGTTAAGTAAGTCCGCTTCAATGTGAAGAAGAGCCAAACCTGAAAATCTATCTTCTCTCATAGTTGAACGCATCCAGTTTCTAATCCGTCTCATTGCTGAAAAACTTTGTTCTGATGTAGCTGTTCCAACAGGGAATGTTATCGCTAACCGAATGAGTTTGTAGTAGTTAGGATATATTATTGGAGTCACTTCTTGAAGTCTTTCAAAGGTGACTGGAGTTTGAGAATTGTTAAGAATATTTATTTCTGCAGCCACAAGATGAGGATTTATTTTTAGAAGATCTCCATATTTCTGTAAGAGTGGATGGGTGCCAGTTTTGTCACACCTTAAAACAGAGTCACAGGCTTCAGCAATTTTCATTGATTCTTTTGAGAATCGTCTGTCTAATTCAGAAACTATGGCATCTAAAACAGGGAAGTACAACTGCTCACGTCACCTATTTCTTTCTGTGGTTGATGTAATTTGTGTTTCATCTTTACTTAGTGTCTGCTCTTTGTGTTCTCTTTGACCCAGAGTTGTTGTAACAAAGAAATTGGTAAGAGCTACTGAGGTTTTACAAGCTCTTTTTCTTTTTGTAGAATCCTCATCTGATACTGCAATTTTGTGACTTTGACAGAATGATGCCATGATTTCTTTCCATAAATCATTCCAGTCATCAGCTTGTCTGCATTTCTCAAAGTGTGTTTTCAGTTTTTCTATGAGAGAGGAAGCTTTTCCAAGTGTGATATCAGTGCTCTGAAGTCCTTTATGGGCAACATGAATAATCTTCATTATGTCTTCAAAGATAATCAAACATGAAATGAATGATACTGTAGTCATCTCTCTATATAAAACGCACCTCCAACGTTCTATTGAAGCCTCACTCTCCCAACGTTCTAAAAGTGAAGTGGCAAAGATCGATTCTGCGCAATGAGTAAAAGTGAAGTGGCAAAGATCGATTCTGCGCAATGAGTGGTGAACTGGCTAACATCGATTTGGCTCCATGAGTGTCTGCCCCGCCCACACGTCACAACGTGATGACGTCGAGGGCAGAGCAATGACACTCACCCAATCAAACAGAACGCCACCCACAGTCCACCCTCAAGCCAACCCGCATCTACTCCTGAGATCCGTCAAACTGACACGCCAACCTCCCCCCCCCCCCCCCCCCCCCCCCCACACACACACACAAAACACCATCTTCTCAACTAAACAACTGCCTGCCTGCAACGGATCCCTCCGGTTTCATCAAAACTACAACTGCCTACAAAGAGTGCCGTGCTGGAGCATTGATTGGTGGATCTGTCCTTAGGAGGCGGCCCGATTGGGCAACAGAACGATGATTGGTGGGTGGAAGAACGGAAAGGGGCATACCTGATGGCATAGAGAGCAGTGATTGTTGAATGTGACCGTGGGGGCGGGGACAAATTGTCAACATAAGACTGATGGAGATGTAATTGGGTGGATTGGCATCTGGTAGACGGGCTGAATGAATGCCAGGGGAAGAAATGATTGATGCATTGTGTTCTGGGGCTGGGGCCGGGGCCGGCCCGGACACTGTGTTGCTATCCTAAAGAGCTGTGTACAGTACAGTAAGCTTTGACGTTTTTCTGCTAATCCGCATCGCAATGCCTTCTCGCCTCTTTTTCGACCTGCTGTTCGGTTGTTTGGTGCTTACTGCCCTCGGGGGCAGCAGCAACAACAACAACAAATATTCGCTGGAGGTGAATGAAAAAGAGACGCAGCGTGGGCCAACCGAATTCCGCCCTCTAAAAGTGAACCAACTGTGGGAGAAAGTGCAATGGCTGAGTGGTTGAGGCTGGTAGAACTCTCTCACCCGGCAAAACAAATGGTAACCTGCTCTCTGTGTTCACGCTCATACACACTTGGCTTTTTCTCCCGCTGAGTGTATTCTGTGTGTGGCCAATTAAGGTAGGCACATGTTTACTTTTCAGTAGGATTGAGGTTTAAGCAATTCTGATTTATTTTGGTGGAAACGGACTAGGAAAAAGGCGGATCTTGCACATTCTTTCTTCTCAGAAGTACCGCTTTTCACAGGATGCGCCATTTCAGCCGCTACAGATGTCCTGGATCCGCTGGACAGACAGCATCTCTCTTTCACACTCACAGGCACACACTCCCTCCCCCAGCCTCCAAGTGAAACAGTAAAAAACAACATCTGTCTCTCACACACACCCACAGACCCCCCACAACCCCCCCCCCCCAAAAAAAAGACACATACACTCATACAGAACAACCGTACCCTACCCCACAACGGTATCTCACAACCACACTGAATCACTCTCTCTCTCTCACACAGCCTCGCTGTGTCTCTGTCTGTGACACACACACTCAATCAACATTCTGTCTTTCTCTCTCCCACACACTAACTCGGCCACCACACACACACACACACAGTCTCTGTCTCTCACACACACAGTCACACACACACACATACACTCTGTCATACACACACACACTCACACATTCACTCTCTCTCTCTCACACACACACAGTCACTGTCAAACACACTCTGTCAAACATACACACTCAAAGGAAAACCTTGCTAGCGCCCGTTTCATTTCTTACAGAAACGGGCCTTTTTTACTAGTGTGATGATAAAGGCCACTTGCTTCCACAGACCACTTTTCACCTCTTTCTGTCAGATCGTTTAGACAATTCATTATGGCAGCATATTTGATTATTCTATATCTAAACCAACCACTTACTGATCCCTCTGAATTGATTATATTAATAATATTATCATTATTGGTCATTATATTTTACTGCTTTTTATTATGTGTTATGTAAATCATTCTACAAACATATCTTCCATATTTCTTACATAGTATTATGTTAAATTAGAACAAACCTCTTAACTCTGTTCATAATTATATCTTTTGCAATATAATGTAAGCCACATTGAGCCTGCAAATAGGTGGGATAATGTGGGGTACAAATGCAGCAAATAAATAAATAAATAAATAAATAAATTGTGTTTTAACTGCAAAAACACTTCTCCACTTATGTGCCCAGCGTGTTTCACTTGGTTGCACAATCTCTTTCTGCTTTACACCTAATGCTTTCTGCATGCCAATAAACTTTTGATGATTGGTTGGCTCAGCAAAGACAGAGTAAAGTTTATCAAGTACAGTTAGAAATCCCACAATACTACGATTTACTCTGCAGTATTCTACAAGCACTAAGTTGAGTTTATGTGCCATGCAATGAATGTATACTGCAAACTGGTGGTCTTCATTCATCCGCTTGCTGTACTCCAGTCACATGTGCTGACATAACACAAGCACCATCATAAGACTGGGCAACAATTGGAATATTTTGCATTCCACTTGTTTCCAAACCTCTCTTGATGGCAGTATAAATCCCATCTGCATTTCGGAAAGATGAGCAATCAATAAAGCATAGAAATCTCTCTTTAATCTCAAGTTTAGAAAGCTGTTCTGTCTTAAAAGACCTGGCCTCATCTGCCATTATCGCAAAGAAGCCTGTTTCATTCACTGCCTCTACAATTTGTTTGCAAACTAAATCTGCACAAATCTGTACAATTTCATTTTGGGCTTGTGTAACTAAAATAACAGTCCTGCATTTTTTGGAAACTTGTATCATAGTTTGAAAAAAAATCACAGATTTCACGAAAAATTCCTCTAAAATTGGAATCTCTTCCTTCTTCATGGCCTCGGAAAGGTAACCCGAGTTTTGAAAGTAATTTAATAATATTACACACCTTGCAGAGGTAATCCCTGTTTCTCTGGACTGCATTCTTAGGACTCTCAGAAAGCTTTGCTGCTACTGATCCAGCTTTTTCACTCTGTTTGAAGCTCTGCCACTTCTCCATGCTTTTCACATGTATTTGAGAAATCCATGCTTTGTCAGTTTTTCTGAGATTTTCTTCCAATCTTGCACACCTGTTTTGATGAATGAGTCCTCAGCATAGGCTGTTTCTGACTGGAAGTGTCGACAGGGAAAGCAGAATGCAGCATCTTGCTCAATGGAGTATTCAACCCAGGGGAATTTTGCATAATGGAAAAATGAAAATGAACGGTTATACTTCCCAAACATTCTTTTCGGAAAATCATGCAGATGTGGCTGATTTGGTCCATTACAATTTTCTCCAAGGTCTGAAGAAGCAGCTGGGCTTCTTATATCAACTGTACTTGTACTCGGTGCATCTAAGGAGAGTAGCACTGATGTGGATGCAGCCAGGGCTTGCTCTGAAGTTGATGCTAAATGCTCATGGGAATCAAGAACTGGTAGTTCAGCACTTGCTTTCACAAAAAACTTTCTAATATCCATTTTGCATTTGATACGTCAAAAGTTTACTCTCTGGCATATTTAGAGAAATCCAACAGGTTCAGAATAGAAGTACTAGATTTCCAAGAGGAAGGAAATCTAGTACTTCTATTCTGAACCTGTTTTAGTGATATTCAATTATTTATTTTCTCCTCCACCTTGTAAGGCACTGCCTACCCAAGGAGGAGTGGCCTAGTGGTTAGGGTGGTGGACTTTGGTCCTGGGGAACTGAGGAACTGAGTTTGATTCCCACTTCAGGCTCAGGCAGCTCCTTGTGACTCTGGGCAAGTCACTTAACCCTCCATTGCCCCATGTAAGCCACATTGAGCCTGCCATGAGTGGGAAAGCGCGGGGTACAAATGTAACAAAAACAAAAAAAAACAGTGTTAGACTTGTTAAAGATGGACCAACAATAAAGAACGACAACGTGGATGCAGTCAGCAGCTCACAGGTTTGCTTGCTGTGTTTTGAGTGAACGGCGACGGCTGCGCGGGGGAGTGAAAACAGAGATTTTCCAAATGGCTTCCTTCCTTCTCTAGTCGCAGCAAGCAGGCAGGCTCGCCTCGACTCCATCCTTCACTTCCCTGCCCTCTCAGCGTCCCGCCCGCCTGAAAGGAAATAACATCAGAGGAAGGCGGGACACAGGGCAGGGAAGCGAAGGACGGAGTCGAGCCTGCCTGCTTGCTGCTTTTACTACTGGCACCCTGCCGCCCGCCAGTTCACCGCTGCTACTTCGGGTAAGAAGACTAAGTGACTAAGTCATTTGGGGGGGCAATGCCCCCCTCGCCTCCCCAATCTATGCCCATGACTAGATCACCAGGGCTTCCTAAGCTAGGCCCAGGGAGGAACTACGGGTGGTCAGTGGGATGGGGGGGGGGAGACAGTGATCAGGGGACAGAGCGAGGGGGCCACTGGTAGGGTGGGCTCAGGAGAGGGGCTTTATTTGTCAGATGTGGGGGAGGAAGCAGGGGGGACAGTTTCAGTTTTAACTTCTGCTGAAACCGAGCTGACAAATTCGGTTGCAGATTCAGTTTTGGCAGAAACTGAAGATCCTGGGTTCGGCTGGGCTCTAGCCTCCTTCTTGGTATAACTGATTTCCAAGCATCTGTTAACAACCAGTCTCCCTCGAAAGTACAAACTGCTCCTTCTGCTGGTACATTCGCTTCTCCTTTTTCTTTTATTTAATGGTATTACTGATAATAATATCTTAATAGTTATAAAATTTTCAAAGTCTGTTTTTATTCTATTTAAAATTAAAAGTATGCGCTTTGCATTATTACCTTGCATTCATATGTTGGCTGTCTCTTCCCCTGATGTCTCTCTTCATGCAGTATTCGTATTTTTGCTATCTCAGGGTGATGCCGTCAGCTGTTCATGTTGCATTCACAACTTTGGCTATCTCAGGGTGATGCCTTCTCCTTCCTGAGGCCTCACTCCATCTGTTTGTGCTGTGTTCGTACTTTAGGTTAAGATTATGATCAGCACAGCTGTACCCTGATTTCCTTAACAAGGGCAGTAGGTTAAAAAAATCTTTTCAAAACTTCAGCCAGTGTCCCAGAGGAATGCAGTGATGCAGAAAGTGGAAGTGGAGGTGGTGATTACTACTACTACTTATCATTTCAATAGCGCTACTAGACATACGCAGTGCTGTACACTGGACATGAAGAGACAGTCCCTGGTTGAAGGATCTTACAATCTAACTAGGATAGACAAACAGGACAAATAAGGGATAAGGGAATTACAACGGTGGGAATGTTAAAACATGGGTACTGAACAAGTAAGGGTTAGGAATTAAAAGCAGCATCAAAAAGATGGGCTTTTAGCCTAGATTTGAAGACTGCCAGAGATGCAGCTTGATGTACCAGCTCAGGAAGTCTATTCCAGGCGTATGTGCAGCAAGATAAAAGGAATGGAGTCTGGAGTTAGCAGTGGAGGAGAAGGGTGCAGATAAGAGAGATTTACCCAGTGAATGTCTGGGAAGGAGTGCAGGGAGAGATAAGGGTTGAGAGGTATATTCTTCAGCCTGCCTGGAAGTACCCAGTTAGGTCTGTAAAAAGCTAAGAGGCCAATGTACAGCATTTTTCAAAATGTCGACTGCAGCAGTTACTGGATTTATTTATTTATTTATTTTTATTAATTAAAAAAATGTTTTAGCTTGCAGTATCTCCAAATCTAGGGTAGTGCACAAAAAACATACATCATTAAACTCACACACAAAATAAATACAAACCTACTGATATTCAGCACTATTTAACCAGCCAGGAATGGCTCCTGGCCGGTTAAATAGTGTTTAGCCAGCTAATTGCTAATATTCAGTGGGAGATATCTGGTTATCTCCACTGAATATTCACAGTTAGTGCATAGGGGGAGATTCTATATATTGCACCTAAAAACTCAGTGCCAAAATAAGTGTCAACTAAGCATATTCTATAATCAACGCCTATAAGAACATAACATAAGAGTAGCCGTACTGGGTCAGACCAATGGTCTGTCTAGCCTAGTATCCTATTTCCAACAGTGACCAAGTCAGGTCACAAGTATCTAGCAGAAACCCAAATTGTGGCAACATTCCATACTACAAATCCCAGGGCAAGCAGTTGCTTCCCTATGTCTGTCTCAATAGCAGACTATGGACTTTTCCTCCAGGAACTTGTCCAAACCTATTTTAAACCCAGATACACTAACTGCCTAAAACTACACGCATCCATTTACACCAACGAAAATGTGTCATAAATCCCAGCACATAGATTTACGTGCACTGGGCCATATTTTATAACTACACGTGTAAATTTTGGAGCGCCCACAAAACATCCATTTCCCTGCCCATAACCACACCCCTTTTTGCCTGTGCGCTTTAGAAGTTTGTGGCACTTTGTTACAGAATACACTTAGCGAGTTGTGCACCTAAATTCTAATCATGCCAATTAGCGCTCATTATTGCTTGTTCAGTGCTGTTAGTGCTCGTTAGCTTGCTAAGCTTGTTAAATTACGCACATTGTTACAGAATCTGCTTGAATTTCGCCGTGGATTTCTAGGTGTGTTATATAGAATCCCCAGGATAGTGGCTAACCAGCTAAATCGCACAATACAGCCGATTAGCACCAATATTCAGCGCTAGATTAAGCGGTTAAGTAGGAGCACATAACTAGCAGTCCTATCTTTAACCACTAGCAACTTAACTGGTTAGCACTGAATATTGGCTTAACCAGTTATGTTCCAGTGGCCAAAATTGAAACCGGATATTCAATGCCAATCACCAGAAATGGTTCAGCATTGAATATCTGGGATCAGCGCCAACTCCGGGACTTATGTGGCTGCCTCCCACCGGTTGAATATCGGCCCCAAAGACAGCAATAAAGTCATAAATCAACATCAATGAATATCACAGCTGTACCAAGCAGGGGATGAAAATGATCTCAAAAGCGCAACATTAAGAAAAGGCTTGTTGAGAAAAAAAAAAGTAAGCAATGACTGATTCAGGTGTAAACTCATAAGTACATAAGTAATGCCACACTGGGAAAAGACCAAGGGTCCATCGAGCCCAGCATCCTGTCCATGACAGCGGCCAATCCAGGCCAAGGGCACCTGGCGAGCTTCCCAAACGTACAAACATTCTGTACATGTTATTCCTGGAATTGTGGATTTTTCCCAAGTCCATTTAGTAGCGGTTTATGGACTTGTTCTTTAGGAAACCGTCTAACCCCTTTTTAAACTATGCCAAGCTAACCGCCTTCACCACGTTCTCCAGCAACGAATTCCAGAGTTTAATTACGCGTTGGGTGAAGAAAAACTTTCTCCAATTTGCTTTAAATTTACTACACTGAGGCCATGTAGAACCTGGCGCTGAATACCTGGAGTCAGCGCTGAATGGCACAGCTATCCAGTTTGTGGCAATATTCAGGCCATTGGCGGATAAAGTTAGGACAACCTTTTTGTTAACCTATTTTTTTGTTCATTAAATTTTGTGAATATTTTTGAATATACAAACAGTACAAATATATGAACAGCAACATTATAAAAACAATGGTGTTTTTTCAGTTGGGTAGATGTAGAAGTAGGTAGTTTCTGTTTACTGGGCTGGCATTTCTTGAGAATAGTTCAATCATGTTAAGCATATATTCGGGTGCCATTCCAAGTAGTATCTTGAAGATTAGGGTGCTACCTTTGAAAAATATTCTTGCCTTGACTGATAACCAATGTAGTGTTTCAAGCAGTGGGGTTGCTCTTTCATATGTCGAATTCTTGAAATCAGTCTTTTTGCCATGTTTTGGACTGTTTAAGCTATTTAGTGTGTTTTCCTTGACCCTACGATGTAGGGCCTACTTATACTTGCATTGCAGTAGTCTAGTTGCGATAGTATCGTTGATTGGACCAGTATCTGGAAAGATTCTCTAGGGAACTAGTCTCTATTCTCTCAGTTCCATAGTGTTCTGAAGGATATGATGTTCTTGCTATTTGATTGTCCAGTGTTAGATGTTTGTCGAGAATGATTACTAGTATTTTAAATTGTGTTTCAATGTGATGTGTTTGTTGGTTGATTGTGAATTTTTGGTAGGACTTTTCATTCACCTCTTCCCCTTTTTTTCAGCAAGCATTCTGGTGTTTGGTGCAGATCTGTGAGTATTACCTGCCGGGGTACTACAGCCCAGAACTGGTGAGTCACTGCCCTTCATATCTCTAATCGTAACCTAAACCTAGCCCTCATCATAGCATTGGTTCAACCCTACCCTTCATGTTAACCCTAGCTTTATTCCTAACCCCTACCCCTACCGCTAAACCAACTCCTATGCTTAACTTCAGGCCTATACTTCTAATCTTAACTCTATGTGAGTGCTATCTACTACTACTACTGGTTGAAAGATAGGAAGCAGAGAGTAGGATTGCGTGGCCAGTATTCTCAGTGGAGGAGGGTAGTTAGTGGGGTCCCGCAGGGGTCTGTGCTGGGTCCGTTGCTTTTTAATGTATTTATAAATGACCTAGAGATGGGAATAACCTAGTGAGGTAATTAAATTCGCCGATGACACAAAATTATTCAGGGTCGTCAAGTCGCAGGAGGAATGTGAACGATTACAGGAGGACCTTGCGAGAGACTGGAGAATGGGCTGCAAGTGGCAGATGAAGTTCACTGTTGAAAGTGCAAAGTGAGGCATGTGGGTAAGAGGAACCCGAATTATAGCTACGTCTTGCAGGTTCCGCGTTAGGAGTACGGATCAAGAAAGGGATCTGGGTGTCGTCGTCGATGATACG
This sequence comes from Microcaecilia unicolor, assembly GCF_901765095.1. Classification (NCBI taxonomy): domain Eukaryota; kingdom Metazoa; phylum Chordata; class Amphibia; order Gymnophiona; family Siphonopidae; genus Microcaecilia; species Microcaecilia unicolor. Next base: position 648,471,979 of record NC_044031.1, on the reverse strand, counting down.
CTGAAACCTTCTGCTCAGTGTGCTGCTGCGGTAGGAAAGCAAATAGAATGTTGGGTGTTATTAGGAAGGGTATGGAGTCCAGGTGTGCGGATGTTTAATGCCGTTGTATCGCTCCATGGTGCGCCCGCACCTGGAGTATTGGTTCAGTACTGGTCTCCCGTTATCTCAAAAAGATATAGTAGAATTGGAAAGGTTTACAGCGAAGGGCGACGGAAAAATGATAATGGGGATGGGACGACTTTCCTATGAAAGAGAGGCTGAGAAGGCTAGGGCTTTTTCAGCTTGGAGAAGAGACGGCTGAGGGGAGATATGATAGAAGTTGTATAACATAATGAGTGGAATGGATCGGGTGTGGATGTGAAGCGACTGTTCACGCTATCCAAAAATAATAGGACTAGAGAGCATGAGTTGAAGCTACAGTGTGGTAAATTTAAACGAATCGGAGAAACTTTTTCTTCACCCAACGTGTAATTAGACTCTGGAATTCGTTGCCGGCGAACGTGGTACGGGCGGTTTAGCTTGACGGAGTTTAAAAGGGGTTAGATAGATTCCTAAAGGACAAGTCATAGACCGCTATTAAATGGACTTGGAAAAATTCCGCATTTTTAGGTATAACTTGTCTGGACTGTTTTTACGTTGGGGAGCGTGCAGGTGCCCTGACCTGGATTGGCCACTGTCGGTGACAGGCTGCTGGGCTAGATGGACCTTTGGTCTTTCCCAGTATGGCACTACTTATGTACTTATGTACTTATGTACTACTACTTAAATTTCTAGAGCGCTACCTAGGGTTAAGCAGCGCTGTACAATTTAACAAAGAGAGACAGTCCCTGCTCAAAGAGCTTACAATCTAAGAGACAATGTGAACGGTCGGTCCGATAGGGGCAGTCAAATTGGGGGCAGTCTGGATTCACTGAACGGTAAGGCTTTAAGCAAGACTTGAAGACGGGCAGGGAGGGGGACTGGCGTAAGGGTCAGGAAGGTTGTTCCAAGCCTAGGGTGATGAGGGAGGCAGAATGAGCGGAGCCTGGAGTTGGCGGTGGTGGAGAAGGGTATTGAGAGGAGGGATTTATCCTGTGAATGGAGGTTCCGGGGCGGGGAACGTAAGGGGAGATGAGGGTAGAAGGCTAGTGAGGGGCAGCAGACTGAGTGCATTTGTAGGTAAGAAGGAGAAGCTTGAATTGAATGCGGTATCTGATCGGAAACCAGTGAAGTGACCTGAGGAGAGGGGTGATATGAGTATATCGGTTCTGGCGGAATTGAGACGTTTGCAGCAGAGTTCTGAAACAGATTGAAGGGGGGATAGATGGCTAAGTGGGAGGCCGGTGAGGAGTAGTTGCAGTAGTCCAGGCGAGAGGTAATGAGAGCGTGGACGAGAGTTCGGGTGGTGTGTTCAGAGAGGAAAGGGCGAATTTTGCTGATGTTAAAGAGGAAGAAGCGACAGGTCTTGGCTATCTGCTGGATATGCGCATGAGAAGGAGAGAGAAGGAGTCAATGATGACTCCGAGGTTGCGGGCAGATGAGACGGGGAGGATGAGGGTGTTATCAACTGAGATAGAAAGTGGAGGAAGAGGAGAAGTGGGTTTGGTGGAAAGACGATAAGCTCGGTCCTTGGACATGGTTCAGTTTCAGGTGGCGGTTTGGACATCCAGGCAGCAATGTCGGATAAGCAGGCCAATACCTTTGCCTGGGTCTCCGCGGATGTTTACCAGGATTTTACAGATTAAAGCTGGTGATTGACACTTAATTCACACTGTGCACAGTCCTTTCAATATCCCTGCAGTGTACTGGTGGTTGTGTCAAAAGCAAGTTGTCCCTCAAACTAATGATCTGGTCCTGCAGGCTACAGCAAGACCAGTGTTTCCCTCTTTTAATCTTTTCGAATATTGGTACGAGATTATTTATTTTATTATTTATAAAAGCTTGATATGCCGCATATCACACCACTGTTCTGCTATTCAGTTTACAAAAGTTAAAACAGTATAAGAAAGGGGGAAAACAGAAAAACCAAGGGAAGCAGAGGTCTCCTAACCAGGTGTATCAGTGAGTTGGAAAGAAGAAATTTGATGCTGTTTTAATATACTATTGTACTGTAGTCCTGATATAGCTGATGTAAGCCACATTGAGCCTACAACCAGTGGGAAAATGTGGGATATAAATGCTTTAAATAAATAAATAAATGCTGGGTATATGTGCAGTGGAAGAGCCAGGTCTTAATTTGTGTTTTGAGTTTAATAAATGAGAGTTCAGTTCTAATGTTGAGTGGTAACATGTTCTGCAAATAGGGGCTTATATAGGAGAAAGATGCATGCTGGGTAGTTGGTTGTGATCTGTACAGCTTTTATGTTACTGTTATGCAGGGCTTTTTTTGAGGGGGTACTCGGGGGTACTGAGTACCAGCACCTTTTCCAGTGTCTGCTAAAATTGACCGATGGATCACAAGTTTTAATGAAAGAGCTCAGGCTCAACACACCAATTCTGCCGTCATAGATTCTGTGACTGATTGCAGGGGGCCTGGCTATTGTGGGGTGAGTCCCTCAGTGATCATCCCACCCCTGAAGGGTGGCCTGGCATTTGAGTACTGGCACCTTTTTTGCTAGAAAAATTGCACTGCTGTTATTTAGATTGTTCTGTGGCTATATTTTACGTAGTTAGGGTGTCTTTTACTAAGGTGCTCTAGTGTTTTTAGCTTGCACTAAAAATCAGCTGGTGCTCTGAGCGTTTAGCTAGTGCACCTTTAGTAAAACACCCCCTTAGTTATTTACTTGTGATGCTAGATATACTGTGAATCTCACCAGAAAGTGCTACTGAGTGGTTTACAATTAAAATATAATAGAAAGTAAGAAAGGAGATGACATCAAGTGCTCCTCAAGTATAGAGAAAAGACGGTGAGATAAAGAAGAAAGCAATGCACAAATTCCCCCTGATTCTAAAAACTACTACTACTACTACTTAACATTTCTAAAGCGCTACTAGGGTTACGCAGCGCTTTACAATTTAACATGGAAGGACAGTCCCTGCTCAAGGAGCTTACAATCTAAAAAGTGGACTGCTCAGCTTTATGCTTAATGTGCAAGGTTGCATGCACAATTTATCGGAAAAGGCCAGTTGCGCACACAACTTAATTCAATTGGCTGTTAATTGGAGTTGATCAAGAAATCTCGACAACCAAAGGTTGATTGAAGTGACTTTATTGGCGCCAAATGGTGCCAATAAAGTCACTTCAATCAACCTTTGGCTGTCGAGATTTCTTGGTCCACCCCTACTTCTTGGATTTGTCTGTTGGTATAAATGTGGGGGATGCTTTACCCTGACCTGTTGGTTGCTGCTCTGACATGTTAATTGGAGTTAACAAGTTATTGGCTTTAATTGGCACCATTTAGCAGGCATGCACTTAACTGCCCTTAGTCGCTATTCTATAAGTTGTGCGCTGAAATCCCAGAGTGTATAACTTCATAGGGGCATGGACATGGCAGGGGTATGAGCTCATCGGCGGGGTATCAGGCAGTAAGGCATGCAGGTTAATACTAGTATATATGCATCTAACTGCCTACAGTTAGTTGTGACCACTTTCACTAGCCTTTGAACTGGCCAGCGGTGGCATTACCATAAGGCCACCTGAGCTAGGGGCCTCAGGCATTGCTCTTCCTGGAGCGGCATCTCCCCATTCCTTTCTCCACCCCCTTTTCCCGAGTTTATCTTCTTTTCCATTTTCCAAAAGACGGCAGCGGCCAGCAAATTCCCATATCCTGCCCTGCCGCCAGCACCATCCTCTTCTTTTTACTGTGGCTTGCCTCTCTGATGTAACTTCCTGTTTCCTCAGAGTGGGCTGCAGTAGAGAAGAGGCCGATGCCAGCAGGCAGGGCAGCGTATGGGAATCGCTGCTGCCGTCGCCTTTTGGAAAATGAGGAAAAGAAAGTAAACGTGAAGAAGAGGGTGGAGGAAGGAAGGGAGAGATGCCAGACCATGGCACGGAGGAGGGGGCGGTGGCATGTCATCCCTGCCTTGGGCGGCATCTTGCCTTGGGCTGCCCCTGCAGCTGGGCATAGGTGCTGATACCTAATGTTAGGTGCGTAGATCAAGACTTCAAGACCTTTGTGATTCTATTTACTATGTAAGCGCATTGAACCTGCTATCCGTGGGAAAGCGCGGGGGATACAAACGTAATAATAAATAAATCCCATAACAGAGGCCATTATAGAATTCTCGCTCGGCACACATCATCCTGGCACCTCAGTTTTGCCAGCACAAAAAAGCATAAAAGGGCCTCCAGAACTGGAACAATGGTACAATCTTTAATAAAAATGGACCCGACAAGGGGCGTGTTTCGGCGCTCAACCGCACCTGCCTCAGGGGTCAACTGCAATAAGTCTTTGCAGGTTTTAAAGCAGATTGTACCAAACTCCTTACAATCGCTGTCACCGATCTTCTAAAAAAACTGCCAAAAGTGTACTTTTGGACCCTCTCTTTGGCTGACCTCAGTTTTGGCGCCATTTGTTGAATTTACCCGTATTACTCTTCTTTGATTTATGGACTATGAATATGTAAAGTGCTGATGTCTTTTTATTGTACCCATGTTGATGTGTCCAGGAAAAGCAGGTAATCACATTTTTACTAAATAAATATAGGCAAGGCTGGTAGCAAGTACTGAAGAGAAAGGCAGATACTGTGTTACCCTCTCATCTGCTGCTGTCTTTCTCACTGTAGGATCCAGTGCTCAAATTAACTTCCACAGACTCAGTTTTCACTCCCTGCTGGGTTTTCCCTCTCAAACTCCTTCACATTCCTTCATATATCACATACTGAATTTTCCAGCCTTTCCTGCCCATAATTCTTTCTCCCAAGATTGGAACTCAGTGGGAACACTTGGTAAAACAGCAAGAAAATCTGTTGTAATAATGAGAGATTATGCTCCCAAGAAAAAAAAACAGGCCAAGCTCCTTCACTTTGCAGAAGATGGCATATGTATCACATTTTCAAAACGTTACCAGATACAGGGAATCATGCTGATTATAACAAAGCTAAGGACAACTCTGACAAATACTCTCCAAGCCTTTTCTGAATGTAGATTTGCAGCAACCCGGTGTTCTTCCAAGCCTGCCAACAAGGAAAAGAAATGAAAAGGCAGATGAGTTTCTTTTTAGCTTTTAACACCTGGGGCCCAATTTATAGAGGTCTATAAAATAATGAGTGGAGTTGAACGGGTAGATGTGAAGCGTCTGTTTACGCTTCCAAAAATACTAGGACTAGGGGGCATGCAATGAAGCTACAATGTAGTAAATTTAAAACAAATCGGAAGAAAATTTTTTCTTCACTCAACGTGTAATTAAACTCTGAATTTATTGCAGAGAGAGATGTGGTAAAGGCGGTTAGCTTAGCGGAGTTTTAAAAAGGTTTGGATGGCTTCCTAAAGGAAAAGTCCATAGACCATTATTAAATGGGGAAAATCCACTATTTCTGGGGGTAAGCAGTATAAAATGTTTGTACTTTTTTGGGATCTTGCCAGGTATTTGTGACCTGGATTGGCCACTGTTGGAAACAGGATGCTGGGCTTGATGGACCTTTGGTCTTTCCCAGTATGGCAATACTTATGCACTTATGTAAGCCGCACTAGCGTTTTAGTGCACACTAAATGCTAGAATCGCTCCTCCTCCGGTACTATGTAAGCCACATTGAGCCTGCAAAGAGGTGGGAAAATGTGGATACAAATGCCAACAAATAATAGTACAATAAAAATAATATGTTCCTATGGGCGGACTTTGGTTTAGTGAGTGCTAATCATTAGTGCACACTAAAGATGCTAGTAGACCTCTTAGCACGGCTTAGTTAAACAGAGCTCCCTGGTGTCCTCCTGCTGATCAGGAAATAAGGAGGAAAATTATCAGAGGGTCTTTATCTTCTAAATTGGGATGACATATTCTGAGAGACCTTGATTATCACATTTGTCAAAACCATGGTGACCATGAGAGCAAATGAAGACTCAAGAATTAAACAAAAATACTTCTGTAGCCAAACTGAAAATACTTCAGCTGTTTACCCTGCACTCTTTTCTTTTCCTGCTCTTGCCACTTTCCAGATAGCGTCAGTCTGAAAGACCTGCTGTCGAGTGGGTACAATTGGTGTGTGTGGGGGGGGGGGGGGGGGGGGTCCTCACCAGGTACTCACCCAGCTAAAGATGCCACCTGCCATGGTGGTGGAAAATGGAAAGAATTCCAGGCACAATTATAATGATCTTGATAGAAACTCCAGGTTGATGCCCTGGTGGGTGAAGATGCTTACACTTACTTCAAACACTTGGGTCATAGCAGCCAAACACAGCTCAAGAAATAAGATACATTTTCCCAATTAATGTCATTAAATATAACACCAGTATGTATCTATGCCTATGGGTATTCAAAACCTCTTCCCAAAAATGATCTGCGTAACATTATATATTTACTGACAAATAATCCTAATAATATACAAATTAATGATAATTGTGCTCAGAAAAGTGTTATATGTCAATAAATTTCACCATGTCAAAGGCACCTTCTCAGTCACTGCAACACTTATAAGGCTATTAAATTTACTGATATAAAATTTGATTCCTTTAATTGTCTTTAAGTGTGCTGATTTATCCTCAGTTCGTGCCTTCTTCAAATTCTCAAATCAATCAATGTATCAAATCCATTCATATCTTTTAAATAACAACAATTTCTGAAATCCCCAATATGGATCCACATTTCACCACATTTTTCAAGATTTAGTACCTGCTCTTTTAAGTTCGCATTTACCCAAGTCATATCTCAGATCATGCTGCTGTGTCAGTTACTAAAGACCAAGGTGGTTTGGTAACAGGAGTTGGCATGATCCTATCTGGTCAAACCAATATTCAGACACTATTTCAGCAAGGTCTGAATGTCAACGACAAAACAGTAAGCTGAAAATTTAATCTGAGGTATTTTTCCTCCAATTAGTTAGGGTGTTTAAAAGTTCAATGTATGATAATATAATACTGTATTGGATTTCACAACAAGAGGTACATGAATAGGGTGAAACTTTCAGCTTACTGTTTTGTCATGAGCCTATCTGGCCCATTATGTGGGTTGAAACCAGTAGACGGAGTCCTATCAGTTTAATTGTTTTGGGTTTACCAAGATGAAATCTAGGTTTTTGGTGGAATAGAGTATGCTTAGCTTACAAATATGAAATGAAAGCATCTGAAAAAACAAGAAAACATCTGGCTGTAAGGAAAATTTGGAAATCTGTAGAGGGCTCTTTTATTTATTTATCACATTTGTACCCTGCGCTTTCCCGCTCATGGCAGGCTCAGTGCGGCTTACAAAGTAGATGTTTCAATGTATTGCAGAGAGAAGTACAAGCTGTAGTAAAGCTGTAATAACGTAGAATGATAAAAGTAGTTAGGTGATAGAACAAGAGAAGGGGTAGTAGAGGTGGGAGAGGTAGGGAGGGGATGAGTTGTATTAGTCGGGGGATTTGTTGTTAGAGAGTAGGGGGAGGGAAGAGGTTGTGGGAAGACTGGTGGGAGGGAGTCTAGTTCATTGTCATTAACGCTTGGTTGGGTGTTGAGTGGATTGGTACGTAAGTTTAAGTTGGATCATTTGGGTAAGCTTGCTTGAAAAGGTGGGTTTTCAGCAGTTTCCGAAAGGTTAGGTGATCGTTGATTGCTTGAATGGGTCTTGGTAGGGCATTCCAGAGTTCACTGCCTAAGACATAGAAGTTGGATGCATAGTAGGTTTTGCAGTTGGGAAGGTGTAAGTTGAGATAGGTACGCAAAGATTTTGATCCGTTTCTGGGTGGAAGGTCAATTAGTTTGTCCATGTAGCTTGGGGATTCTCTGTGGATAATCTTGTGAAACAGTGTGTATACTTTGAAGTTTATTCGTTCTTTGATAGGGAGCCAGTGGAGCTTTTCGCGTAGAGGTGTTGCTTGCTCAAATCATGACTTACCAAAAATGAGTCTGGCTGCTGTGTTTTGGGCAGTCTGGAGTTTTTTCAGGACTTGGGCCTTACAATGAAAATACTATTGCAGTAGTCAGCGTGGGTAAGTACTGTGGATTGTACCAAGCTGCGGAATGTTTTAATGGGGAGGTATGGTTTGACACGTTTCAGCACCCACATCATATTGAACATTTTCTTCGTGGTGGCTATTGCATTTTTTTCAAGAGATAGATGGTTGTCTAATATTACTCCTAGAATTTTCAGGTTGTTGGATATGGGGATCGTGACGTCAGGGGTGCTAAGAGTAGTTTTACTAATAACTCTAACTTTAATCTTTGCATTCCATTTGTACAATCTGACTGTAATGAAATATGGAAACCTATAGACATTCAGGGGCCCAGGGCAGAAACTAGGGAGGGGCCCTGAAAGCTAGTCTTCAGCCTATGTTTCCTTCAGCTTGAGGCAGGCTTGATGCCCCCTATGGTATCCCAGGGCAATTGCCATTGTTTGCACCTCCTAACACCAGCCCTGCCTGTAGGGGGCTCTCTTACTATAACTCTAACTCTAATCCTTGATATTCCATTTGTAGACAATCTCTTTTTGTTTTGTTGGCCTGACTTGGATTCATTTTGCTGTATTTTTCTTAATAAAGTACTATTTTTCCTCTTATGTGTTTGTTAGATCTGTGAACCATGTATACTGATCATAATGCACAATCTAGATATTTTTTTCCTTTGTCAATTATATAAATAAAATTTTTAACTGGAATCAGAAGACAGACAAGAGTAGATGTTAATATTGAAATACGTTTAGCTTAATCAGAGATATCTGTTATTGGCATTTTATTAAATAAGAAGGTATATGAGCTGAAAACTTTCAAACAGAAGGTTGAAACCCCCCTGTAACTCCTAAAACCTAATCTTAAACCTGACCCTTAATTAAAAAGAAACTAAAAGATGGACTGGCTCAAACTACTGCACAATGGAAGTCTTAAATATTCCCATTGATACCTGTTTGAGCTAACATATATTTAACTGTGAGTTACTATGTAATTCTGAGCAGCAGACAGGCCCCACAATTCCTGCACATCAGCAATGAGTGATTAAGAGGGGGATTTACATACAAAGGCCTTATTCCAAAAGAGTTTTCTACATTCGTACCAATGGAAAGTAATGTAATGCTTAGCTAATCATTCTGCAAACAGACCTCTTTGCACTGTGCAAGATAGGTGCTTGCCAGGAGATGCAGGAAGGGAAAGATTGATGAAGATTTCTAACATGTGCTGTCTAGTAATGAATTCTGAAAATTCAGATACTCCGCATGCAGATTTCTTGTGTCTACGAAAGTCAAAATAATACTAAGGCCCAAATTTTATGAAGAAAGGATAGCTTTTTCAAGATTTGGCATAGCTCCTAGAAGTAAAACGCCTTTACAAATATGGTATTGTAGGTATTGGAGACAGACAGAATGGGAGGTTCTTCAAGGGTGAGCCATTCTTAATTAGTCTTCACCTCACAAGGGGGGCTGGAAGTTTCCTTAGTGAGCTGCTCTGGCTATGGGAGGTTCTACAAAGAGAGGACACTCTCAGCTGTTTTCCCCCTTGCCCTATGCAGGAGGCCGTGCAATTGGACAGTGAAGTTTTCTTCAGGCTCCTGAAAAAGACCTGCCCGGTGGCTTACAGACACCTGAAGAAACACAGCGTGGGACCCCTGCTTTACCTCACGGAGTGGTTCTTGTGTCTCTTCAGCCGCACTCTTCCATTCCCCACAGTGCTGCGCATCTGGGATGCCTTCTTCAGTGAGGGTAAGCCTTACCCTACTTATCCACAAACTCACAGCTCTTTACTTTACAGCCTATTTATATCAGAAGAAAGCATCACAGTCCATTACACAGTTGTCTACAGCAGTGAAGGGATGTTTGTAGAGGAAAACACACATACACAACCTGGGTGCTTGAGCACTATCAGAAAAAGAAGGCGCCGTTACATTCCTGCTTGCGTTCACAGGGTATTTTTGTGGGGCTGCTAGTTTATATCCATAGCACCCAGTTGGCAGCAATCAGCATTTTGCTGACCGTGTTAAAGCTGGAAATTCAATGCCGGGCCATGTCCAGGCACCGGGACTGAATATCCGGGTTTTGCAGAGGCAGCTAATGTATAGCTGGTTAAGTGCAACATTCAACACTTAGGGGCCTCTTTACCGAGGCCGCGGGAGGGCCTATGTGCGTGCAGTGCGTGCCAAAATGGGACTACCGCCAGGCTAAAGCACCCCCTGGTGGTAATTTCAGATTTGGCGCATGAACTTACATTTTTTTTATTTTCTACCGCGCGCAGCGTTTCTGGCGACAAACTCAGACCGTAAATAGGCGTGTGCTAGTTTTAATTTTAGCGCATGCCCAATTCCTGGCCCATTAAAAAAAATGCCCCTTTTCCCAGATGTGGTAAAAAATGGCCCGGCACACACCAAAAACACATGGCCACACTACCGCAGGCCACTTTTTTACCATGGCTTAGTAAAAGGACCACTTAAGTGGCTATGGGTTACCACATAAAGATGGGACTGACTTTTATGCAGTCCTATTTATGTGGTTAACTTGGCCGGCTAAATGCTGACTCTGCCCCCGGAACACCGCCCCCCCCCCCAAAAAAAATAGCCAGTTTGCAGTTTGGCACTAACCGATTATTTCAGCAGCACTAACCAGTCAAGTGCTGCTGAAAATTAGCAGTTAGCCCCAGTGGCGATCCTAGGTCGGCTGCCACCCAGGGTGGATCGCCGATGCGCACCCCCCTCCCCCGGATGCAGCACGACACCCCCCCCCCCCCCCAGCGCATCAAATCCCCCCCCCCCCCCCCCCCCCCGGGTGCATTCTTGGCTGCTGGGAGCAGCCGCGGGGCTCTGAGCGCCGCTGGCTCCCTGCTCCCTCTGCCCCGGAACAGGAAGTAACCTGTTTCGGGGCAGAGGGAGCAGGGAACCAGCGGAGCCGACAGGCATGCGGCTGCTCTCTGCACCCTTCCAGTGGCGCGCACCCGGGGCAGACCGCCCCCACCGCCCTGCCCTTGCTGCGCCGCTGGTTAGCCCCAACATGCAATTTTAACAGACCGGGAGCCATTTCTGGCTGGTTAAATTGCATTGAAGATCAACCTGATATTTTCTTGATACAAATCTTGTACAAAAAGTCCAGGGTCACCCAAGAACAAAGAGATGAACATAATCCCCCAAATTATATATATTGCACCTTAATTTCCATTTGGAAATCAAAGCGTATTCTGTAATAATGAGCGAAACTTAATTAGTCAACTAGCTAATCAGCGCTATCAATTGGACGTTAACAAGCAGTTATCAGCATTAATTGGCATTGATTACGATTTATGCACACAACTCGCTAAGCGTATTCTGTAATGTGACGCAGGTAAATTCTAAGTCGCACAGTTGAAAAGGGGGCATGGTTATGGGCGTGGAATGCATGTTTTTTATAACCTCTGTGCATTATTATAGAATACATGCTCTCTGCACCTAATATAGGCGTTGGGATTTATGCCAAGCAAAACATGGCCTAAATAGATGTGACCAAATTTGGTCACGTGGAGAGGCGCTCGGCGTATTCTATATACCACATGGAAATATTCTATAAAATTTAGGCGTACTTTTTTTCCATGTGGATTTTTCAGGCGCCATATATAGAATCTAGCTCAAAGTAACACTAGTATGTCGCAACGAAAATGGTTTACTGAAGGGAATACAGAACCCGATTGCATGACTGCCAACAGAGTTGATGCTAATTTATATCAAAGGTGCTAAGTTACTGATGACATTCATGCTATGACATTATATGTCAGTCACTCCAGCGCAGAAATCCTTTGTTTTCATAGTATCATCCAGTACGACTTGCTTTTCAGTACTTTCTTTGCATCAGCAGTCTGTGTGATTGCCAACGGAGTTACTTCTAATTTACACCTAAGACTGAGGATTACCTGTCCATCAACACTGTTTAGTATGTTTTGAAGAAAGTTGAATCTATAATCCTAATACAGACAAATATTGAAGCATAGCTGCTTCCGGTCTGTGTTCCTTCAATAAACCATCTTTGTGCCATATTAATGTTACATTGTGTTCATTTGGAGCATCCTGGACTTTTTGCACCAGGTTATCTTGTTGATCACCACTTTTGTTTAGCCTCTCCATCTGACTTGATACAAAGCTTTTCAACATTTTTGAGCGTGGCAAATTGGCAGACGTAGCAGAGTAATATAGTCAGTTCCATTCAAATTTTGTGAGTTGTGTATGTTCTTTTGTGCCCTTGAAAAGTATTGGATTAAACAAAACAACCTACATCTATAAGAAAATACTCCTTGTAGTATCCACAGACCAAAAACAGTAGTTTAGTGGGGCCCATCCCAATAGAAATGCTGGTTTCACTTCTGCAGACTATGGAAAGTTCTGTTGGTCTGTGTATGGCAAATACAACACCATAGGGTTGGCATGAGGCAGAGAGACAGAGCACACCCAGACAAGTGTGAAAGACAGACACAGGCACAGTGTATGTTTGTGTATTGTGTGTGTGTGAAAGAGACAGAGAGAGAGAGAGACACACACACACACACACACAGTATAAAAGAGAGATAGGTACAGTGTGTGTGTGTGTGTGTCTGTGTGAGAGAAAGAGAGATGCACAGAAACACAGTGTAAAAGACAGGCACAGTGCATGTTTTGTGTGTGTGGGAGTGTGAGAGAGAGAGAGAGAGAAAGAGACGCACACACACACACACACACACACACACACAGTGTAAAAGACAGAGAGACCGAAAGGCACAGTGCAGGGCTGTTGAGAGACACAGCCAGGCACGGGACAGGCCCCCCCCCCCCCCCCAACCTGGGCTGCCGCCACGCCTCCCCACACACAAACACACACTTGTGCTGCCACCTCCCACACTCGAGCCGCTGCCCCTACCCCCTTACCTTCCTGTGTCTCATCACTGCTTCTCCCTCGTTCTGTCATCTCCTGCTCCTGTGTGCCGGAACCTCATGATTGCATTAACGCGATAACCAGGGTCACCCGGGTTATCACGTTAATGCAATCATCCCGGTCCTGGCACGCGGGAACAGGGAGAGAGACAGACCTGGAAGCAGGCAGACAGGAAGAAGCTTCTAGTGCTCCCTGGAAACCTTGCCAGTGCCAGGCACCCTCTTGGAGGCCAGGCCCGGGAAATTTGGCCTCCCCCGCTCCCCGCCCCCCTCGGTGGCCCTGGCACAGTGTGTGTGTGTTTTGTGAGAGAGAGAGAGAAAGAAATAAATAAAGAGAGTGAGAGAGAGAATATGCACTTTCTAGATTGGGGAGAACTGGGACAGATGGACAGAGCAGTGGTTCTCAGCCATGTTCTACAGGCTCATCTAACCAGTCTGATGCATTTCTGTTTTCATCTTGGATAGCCTGAAAGACAATCAAGTTAGGTGTACCCTCAGGACAGACTTGGGAGGCACTGAGGGTGTACAGCCTATAATAAAAGATGGCTGGGACAGACAAACAGAGGATGCCCTGGAGGAGGGGACGCATGTGGCAGCCAGACTTTGTTTAACCTATGTTCATCCCTTCTTTTCCCATCACACTTCCTTCGCTGTAGGGGTGAAGATTCTGTTTCGGGTTGGCCTGGTTCTGGTCCGGCTGGCACTAGGATCATCGGAGAAGCTGAAGGATTGTGGCGGGGTGGTGGAGACATTGGAAAAACTGCGCGGTATTCCACCACGGCTGCTACAAGAGGATGTTTTCATCCCAGAGGTGAGGACAAAAGCACTAGTGCCAGAAAGTAAGAGGCTCTGAGCACCAGGACGGGAGAAGGAAACTAGGGAGCGAGAGACTGTCCGACCAATATTCAGTGCTATTTAACCAGCCAAGAATGGCTCCTGGCCGGTTAAATAGCATTTAGCTGGCTAACCACAAATATGCAGAAGGAGAAAGCTGGTTATCTATGCTGAATATTTATGGTTAGCGCATAGCAGCTAACCGGCTATATCACGCAATATAGCCGGCTGTCTGCAAATATTCAAATGCTGGCCAGCTAAATTTAGTGGCCAAATCAGACCATCTAAATAGCAGTCCTATCTTTGCCCTCTGTTAACTTAACCAGCCAGTGCTGAATAGTCACTTAGGGGCCCTTTTACTAAGCCACATAGGCGCCTACGTGCGTCAATTTTGAACTACCACCAGGCTACCATGTGGCCCCACGTGTCCATTAAGTGCACCAGACATTTTTCAGCATGCAGTGGGGAACCAGGTGGTAATCGACATTGTATGCGCATAGACCATTACCGCCTGGTTAATGCATGAGACTTTACTGCTAGGTCAAAGGGTGGCAGTAAGGTCTCAAGCCCAAAATGGGCGTGCGCCAATTTTTATTTTGCCACACATCCATTTTTGTCCAAAATTTTAAAAAAAGGCCTTTTTTGCAGGTGCACTGAAAAATGGACCTGCACGCATTCAATACACGCATCTACAACAGCGCAAGGCTTTAGTAAAAGGACCCCGTAGCTGGTTAAATCTGAGCCAGCCAAAAAAAAAAAACAGAAACGGGCCGGCATTGAATATCCGGGGTCAGTGCCAATCGCGGCATTTATGTGGTCTGCCTCTCGCAGTCTGAATTTCGGCCTCTGTTTGTGCAAGAAGTGAAAGATCTTGCCAGGTATTTGTGACCTGGATTGGCCACTGTTGGAAACAAGATGCTAGGCTTGATGAACCTTTGGCCTTTCCCAGTATGGCAATACTTATGTACTTATGTAAGATGACTGTGAAAGGGAGGGAGGGAGGGAAGAGGCTAAGTCTTCCTGAGAAAGGTACTGTTTTTGTAGAGATGAGAGATATTGCATCAGAACAAAGGAGAGATCCATTGTCTGTGGGAGCTAATGAGGGGAGGACAGTGTTAGTACCATGGAAAAAAAGCAATGTGAGGCAATTCTATAAAGGCTGCTATATTTGGGTGCGAAAAGGCAGTGCATTGAATGTGAATTCTATAATGGCCTCTGGGTGCCCATGGAATTCAAAATGGCATGGGATGAACACAGAGAATCTCTAATTAGAAAACGAATGGTATAAAAAACAAAACTTAAATGGTTGCATGTGTGTTTGCATGTCGAGTGGCGCTTAGATGGTGACTCTGGCTGCGAAGAACTAAGGCCGGTGCTGGGCAAGCTTGTACAGTCTGGGTCCTATATATGACAATCTGGTTTAGGATGGGCTGGAGAGGGCTTTGACAGAAACTCCAGTAATCTGGAATGTGAGGACAGTGCCAGGCAGACTTTTATGGTCTGTGTCCCGCAAATGACAAGACGGATTTGGATAGGCTGGGATGGGCTTCGATGGCAACTTCAGTAGTTGAGCCTAAGGGCAGAGCTGGGCAGACGTCTACGGTCTATGTCCCAGAAATGTCAAAGAGAGGCAATGATCAAGTATTTTATACCACATTCGTTGTTGGTTTAATCATGACTTGATAATGAGTGTGACTGTTGGGCAGACTGGACGGACCCTTCAGGTCTTTATTTGCCATCTTTTACTATACTATGCCCCTTATGTCATGTAAAAGGCAGGTGTAAATATTACACTTTGAAGTGTGGGACCTGCCCCCCTCTGCGAGTTTTGCGCTAAAGTTCTAAAATAATGCTTATGGTCCATCTGACACCTTACATGCATGACAGTCTTACACACAATACTAGCATTCTATAATCGTAGCATGGAAATGGTGTTTACAGGTTCAGGTTATTTTATTTGATTAGCCGCTAAGGGAAAACCATCAAAGCTGGGTATAATATATAATATAAAAGTTAGGACTACTGTCCAAAAAGAACTCCAACAAAATAAAGGAAAGAAATGGGAAAAGTGAAAGTACTGTTGAGAACTCGTGTCCCCAGCATCAGTGTACAGTCCCCCACCCCACTGCCCACAGCTAAAAAGGACCAATTGAAAGGTCTACATGAAAAGCTTCATGAGAAAGATGCGCTTTCAGAAGCCACTTCAAAGAAACAAATGAACAGGTTCAGGTTATTTTATTGATTAACCGCTTAGGGAAAACCATCAAAGCGGAGTACAATATATGATATAAAAGTTAGGACTACTGTCCGAAAAGAACAACGTAAAGGAAAGAAAAGATAAAACCTGTAAGTACTAAGTTTGTATAATTAGGGGATGTGTGTGCAGGGGCAGGCAGAAGAGATGTGTCATCACAAACTAGTTGTGGTGACAGAGAAACGAGAGTATCAGCAGCGTGGAGAGATGTACCTTGTATATAGGGATGGTGGGATGAGTGTCAATGCAGGGCTAAACAAAAGAACAGCAATCCACACATCACGATGTAGTACAGAAAACAGTGCAGATGACCAAAAGCAACAAATATCAATGGTGTAAGGATAATTTTAATGAGGATCTTCCACCAGACTCAACACAGGCCGTGTTTTGGCCGAATGGTCTGCTTCAGGAGTCTACAGAGTAGTGAATAATCTTGATACTCTGAATCGTTGAAGAAGCAACACATGCCCAAAGAATGCATATAATAAAACAGCAAACAATTAACAAAACCTCGGCAAAGCAACTGAAAAGCCTGGGTCTGAGCAGGAAAGATTACACGCTACTTTGCCAAAGTTTTGTTAATTGTTTGATGTTTTAGTACATGCATTCTTTGGGCGTGTGTTGCTTCTTCAATGAGTCAGAGTGTCAAGATTATTCATTGCTCTGTAGACTCCTGAAGGAGGCCATTCAGCCGAAACCCATCCCATGTTGAGTCTGGTGGAAGATCGTTATTAAAATTATCCTTGCACCATTGATATTTGTTGTTTCTGATCATCTCCACTGTTTTCTGTACTATAGATGAGTGTCAACATCATAGAAAGAGAACAGAGAAATGAGTGTCATTAGCAGGGTGAAAGGGCCCTTATCTGCATGGATGGGAAGATAAGAGTGTCAGCAGCTGGAAGAAAGGCACTGTCCTCCGCATTCTATATATGGCATCAAAAGTTGTGTGTGCAATTTAATTGAGTAACGAGCCAATTAGCACAAATAATTGGGTACTAACAGTCAAATATTGGCTTTAATTGGCAACCATTTGGTTTTATACATGCATCTTGCTAAGCACTATTCTATAAAGATACACTTGCAAATCGTTTAGAGTGTAAATGAAAAAGGAGCATGGCCATGGTATGGGCATGGGCAGATCAGGGGCGTTCACTAGGTGTAGTTCTATAAACAGCTCCCAACTCGGAATAGCTCTCAGCAAGCATTTTTATCGGCACCCAAATAGGGGCCCCATTTACTGAATGTAGTCCTGTGTGTGCATGAGATGGAAAGGACCCCCAGAGAGAGACACTCCTCTTACATCCAAAACAATACCTTGTCTTTGCAAGCAAAGGTGAACCTAGCAGAGTTTGAAGCAAATGAACCTATGTGGGACCCACTCCCATGATAATCATCCCATCTCTCCCCACCTCCTCCAACCCATACAATCATCCCCTTTCTCATACTCCTCACACAATCACCCTCCCCTCCCTCCTATAATCACTCCCCTCCTCATCTGAAAATAACTGGTTAGCGCAAAACTGCATTCTGGGGATGGAGTTGGCATTTGGCCGGTTAAGTGTCGATATTCAACACTTGACTGGCCAGGTGACCCGCATAAATAGGATCACATAAAAGTCAGCCCTATCTTCCCCCCCCCCCCCCCCCCCCCCATTTACTAAGCTGCACTAGTGACTGCCACGTGGCAATGCCGACACAGCAGCCACTAGCACATCTTAGTAAACAGGGGGGTTTATGTGGTAGCCCATAGCTGGTTAAGTGCTCAATATCGCATTTAACAGGATATGCATTAGCCAACTCTGCAAAACTGGATATTCAATGCCGAAGCCCAGACATGGCCCAGCATTGAATATCCGGGTTTAACCTCTGGCAGTGATCAGCAAAACACTGATCACCGCTGGCTGAATATCAGGCCCAAAAAGTTTTAAAACCCCCAAATAAAATAAATCCCATAAACAACACAGGAATCTAAACAAAACCAACATTTTTGGCCTGCACATACCTAACTGGTGGCAGCCCAGGAATGACTATGCCATAGATAGACTGCACACCAGAAGCTGCTGAGGCATGAAAGCACAGAGCCTGTATAAGCAGGGGCCTGGGACAGTCACCCTTATTTGCCTCCCATCGTAGAACATTGTCATATTTGTCATTCTACCTCTTCTATTGGACAGCAGCACTATGAGTATCACAATACCTCAGGAACAGGCTTTAAAACACTAGGAGTAGCCTAACATCTCCCTGTAGGAAAAAGTATTTGGAAGCTCCAAGTACATTTTGAGCCTTGTGTCCCTGATTATTTGGTCTCAGAAAACTTTCATGCATGTTCTAAAGTGATGAGGGAATACCAGGTATAGGCGAAGAGGGAGTAGCTGGAAGGAGAGAAACTGATGGTTGGACAGCTATGGAAAAATTATGTTCTTACCTGATAATTTTCTTTCCTTTAATCATACCAGACCAGTCCAGACTAATGGGTTGTGTCCATCTACCAGCGGAAGGAGACAGAGAAAATAGTTCCAAGTGAACCGCCCCTTAAGGGTATCATGTAGCCTGGAATGTTCAGTATTTCGGATAGCCAAGCAATGGTGCTCTGAAGTCTAGAAGAAAACACAGTTAATACAAACAGGCAAACTCTTGGAGCCAATATGCAGAACCTCACTGTTCCTGCTTGGCCGAAGGCAACTGCAACCTCCCCTCACAGTAAAGTAAGCAGGAGGGAATGGTCCATACCGAGCTTGCCCAAGCACATAGAGATCTACCCCTGAATCCGGGGAAAGAACTCCGTGATCCCAAGTAACAGGAGTCATACAGAGCTGGCACAACAATTGGCAGGAGATTGAATAGAGAAGATGAAGTAGGCAGTGCTGTAGGACATCACACCGTTTTGAAGCGTCGTGGAACAGCCAGGGATACCTAAACAAAACAACACTCTGACAGACATTAGCCAGGGAGGGCATCTGGACTGGTCTGGTATGATTAAAGGAAAGAAAATTATCAGGTAAGAACATAATTTTTTCTTCCTTGTCATCTATACCAGACCAGTCCAGACTAATGGGATGTAGCAAAGCAGTTTCCCAAAGGGGGGGGGGGGGAGAAAATAAGAATGCAGAAGGTTGAAAAATCAACAAAGCTATACACACAGCAAAAACTGATCAGTAGAAAAGGATTCGAATATCCGACCACCAGGCTACCAAAATGGAACAGAGTTAGACACTAGAAAAGGAACTGAAGCTGTAGGATGTAAAACAAACATCCTGAGCAAAAGAAAAACTACGTACCCCGAGAGTAGCAAAAGAAGCAGCAAAGATACTCATGCCAAAGGACCCCCCCCCCCCCTGGAAGGGAGGCAACAGTCATATCCGAGCAACAAGGAGAAGAACTGTCTCTCTTAGACCAGGATCCACTTCTCTGAACCCTGGCAGGACAAAGGCTAACTCCCAAACCTGCCAGTCTGCCTTGAGTACAAGATGGTCGGAGGAGCGACCCTAACAAGTATTAAGAGTACGCAACCCCAAACAGTGTGCCACACTTCATAGAAGACAGGAAGCAAGGCCCAGGAACCACCCAGACCCGCGCCTAGTGAGAGAATCAAACTCCACAGAAGAAGAAGAGACTCCAGAGAACCAACTATATGGAGCGCTAGTCTCTCCAGGAGAACCATGAAGAAAAGGGCAGCAGCATACCAAGGTACAACCGTAGAAAGAGAGTACTCCTAAACACAGCTCGCTCTGGACTTAGGGATGAAAGAACAGAGCCAAGAGAACAAAAGGAGACAAAATGAAAGAGAGTCGAGAGTCACACTGCGTAGAAAAGAACCCCAAGGTGCCAAGAAGACACAAAAGGAGCAGAGGTGAATTCAAACTCTAGACTGGCCCAATTTGACTGCCCTATTTGACTGACTGTACATTTGTCCTTTAGATTGTAAGCTCCTTGAGCAGGGACTGTCCTTCTCTGTTAAACTGTACAGCGCTGCGTAACCCTAGTAGCACTCTAGAAATGTTAAGTAGTAGTAGTAGTAGAAGCTTCTCGCCAGCCACCAAGAGGCTATGGCAAGAAAGATGCCACAGGAATGGCAGCTAACAGAAGACAAGGCAGCCTTGTCTAGCAATCTAACTGCGGTAAGCCACGGCTGCCGAGAAGTTACTATATCCAACCCACAGAAAAAAACTGGGGTTGACCAACAAGGTGAAACAATGCCCAACAGGCAAAGGAAAATACGCTCCACAGTCAGAGACTGAACTGTGCTCAAGGGACAGAAAGGAAACTGAGCATCTCTGTTTTCACTCCCCCGCGCAGCCGTCGCCGTTCACTCAAAACACAGCAAGCAAACCTGTGAGCTGCTGCCTGCATCCATGTTGTTGTTCTTTATTGTTGGTCCATCTTTAACAAGTCTAACACTGTTTTTTTTTGTTTTTGTTACATTTGTACCCCGCGCTTTCCCACTCATGGCAGGCTCAATGTGGCTTACATGGGGCAATGGAGGGTTAAGTGACTTGCCCAGAGTCACAAGGAGCTGCCTGAGCCTGAAGTGGGAATCAAACTCAGTTCCTCAGTTCCCCAGGACCAAAGTCCACCACCCTAACCACTAGGCCACTCCTCCTTGGGTAGGCAGTGCCTTACAAGGTGGAGGAGAAAATAAATAATTGAATATCACTAAAACAGGTTCAGAATAGAAGTACTAGATTTCCTTCCTCTTGGAAATCTAGTACTTCTATTCTGAACCTGTTGGATTTCTCTAAATATGCCAGAGAGTAAACTTTTGACGTATCAAATGCAAAATGGATATTAGAAAGTTTTTTGTGAAACCAGTTCTTGATTACCATGCGCGTTTAGCATCAACTCCAGACAAGCCCTGGCTGCTTCCACATCAGTGCTACTCTCGTTAGATGCACTGAGTACAAGTACAGTACATCTGCATGATTTTCTGAAAAGAATGTTTGGGAAGTATAACCGTTCATTTTCATTTTTCCATTATGCAAAATTCCCCTGGGTTGAATACGCCATTGAGCAAGATGCTGCATTCTGCTTTCCCTGTCGACACTTCCAGTCAGAAACAGCCTATGCTGAGGACTCATTCATCAAAAAAGGTGTGTGAGATTAGAAGAAAATCTCAGAAAAACTGACAAAGCATGGATCTTCTCAAATACATGTGAAAAGCATGGAGAAGTGGCAGAGCTTCAAACAGAGTGAAAAAGCTGGATCAGTAGCAGCAAAGCTTTCTGAGAGTCCTAAGAATGCAGTCCAGAGAAACAGGGATTACCTCTGCAAGGTGTGTAATATTATTAAATTACTTTCAAAACTCGGGTTACCTTTCCGAGACCATGAAGAAGGAAGAGATTCTAATTTTAGAGGAATTTTTCGTGAAATCTGTGATTTTTTTTCAAACTATGATACAAGTTTCCAAAAAATGCAGGACTGTTATTTTAGTTACACAAGCCCAAAATGAAATTGTACAGATTTGTGCAGATTTAGTTTGCAAACAAATTGTAGAGGCAGTGAATGAAACAGGCTTCTTTGCGATAATGGCAGATGAGGCCAGGTCTTTTAAGACAGAACAGCTTTCTAAACTTGAGATTAAAGAGAGATTTCTATGCTTTATTGATTGCTCATCTTTCCGAAATGCAGATGGGATTTATACTGCCATCAAGAGAGGTTTGGAAACAAGTGGAATGCAAAATATTCCAATTGCTGCCCAGCTTTATGATGGTGCTTGTGTTATGTCAGGACATGTGACCGGAGTACAGCAGCGAATGAAAGAAGACCACCAGTTTGCAGTATACATTCATTGCATTGCACATAAACTCAGTGCTTGTAGAATGCTGCAGAGTAAATCGTAGTATTGTGGGATTTCTAACTGTACTTGATAAACTTTACTCTGTCTTTGCTGAGCCAACCAATCATCAAAAGTTTATTGGCATGCAGAAAGCATTAGGTCTAAAGCTGAAAGAGATTGTGTAACCAAGTGAAACACGTTGGGCACATAAGTGAAGTGTTTTTTGCAGTTAAAACACAATTTATTTATTTGCTGCATTTGTACCCCACATTATCCCACCTATTTGCAGGCTCAATGTGGCTTACATTATATTGCAAAAGATAAAATTATGAACAGAGTAAGAGGTTTGTTCTAATTTAACATAATACTATGTAAGAAATACGGAAGATATGTTTGTAGAATGACTTACATACATAATAAAAAGCAGTAAAATATAATGACCAATAATGATAATATTATTAATATAATCAATTCAGAGGGATCAGTAAGTGGTTGGTTTAGATATAGAATAATCAAATATGCTGCATAATGAATTGTCTAAAAGATCTGACAGAAAAAGGTGAAAAGTGGTCTGTGGAAGCAAGTGGCCTTTATCATCACGTGACTACAGTATCATTCATTGCATGTTTGATTATCTTTGAAGACATAATGAAGATTATCCATGTTGCCCATAAAGGACTTCAGAGCACTGATATCACACTTGGAAAAGCTTCCTCTCTCACAGAAAAACTGAAAACACACTTTGAGAAATGCAGACAAGCTGATGACTGGAATGATTTAAGGAAAGAAATCATGGCATCATTCTGTCAAAGTCACAAAATTGCAGTATCAGATGAGGATTCTACAAAAAGAAAAAGAGCTTGTAAAACCTCAGTAGCTCTTACCAATTTCTTTGTTACAACAACTCTGGGTCAAAGAGAACACAAAGAGCAGACACTAAGTAAAGATGAAACACAAACTACATCAACCACAGAAAGAAATAGGTGGCGTGAGAAGTTGTACTTCCCTGTTTTAGATGCCATAGTTTCTGAATTAGACAGACGATTCTCAAAAGAATCAATGAAAATTGCTGAAGCCTGTGACTCTGTTTTAAGGTGTGACAAAACTGGCACCCATCCACTCTTACAGAAATATGGAGATCTTCTAAAAATAAATCCTCATCTTGTGGCTGCAGAAATGAATATTCTTAACAATTCTCAAACTCCAGTCACCTTTGAAAGACTTCAAGAAGTGACTCCAATAATATATCCTAACTACTACAAACTCATTCGGTTAGCGATAACATTCCCTGTTGGAACAGCTACATCAGAACAAAGTTTTTCAGCAATGAGATGGATTAGAAACTGGATGCATTCAACTATGAGAGAAGATAGATTTTCAGCTTTGGCTCTTCTTCACATTGAAGCGGACTTAACAGCAAAGCTAAATCCAGAGAAGATTGTGGATGTTTATGCCAACAGGAAAGAAAGACGACTGCGTTTACATTAAGTTAAATTTTGCTTTTTACACTATATATTCGTTGTTATGATTGTTACACAAAAAAATGGCCTCTATTGCATGCTGTATGAACTCTTTGGGCTATGTTTAGCTTCAGTTCCAGAGGTATGATTTTAGATTTTTGAAGCTGTACAGCTCTTAAGATGGTCATGATAGTTCTACAAATGAAGACCAGTTTTAGGATGACTTTTGAGAAGGGCAAATGTGCAAAGGAAACCTTCCATAATAACAGAAAACTTCTTAACAGCTTGAGCAGGAAATAGCTAAGAGTAGATTAGAAAATGGAGTGGAGGAGTGGCCTAGTGGTAAGGGTGGTGGACTTTGGTCCTGGGGAACTGAGGAACTGAGTTTGATTCCCACTTCAGGCACAGGCAGCTCCTTGTGACTCTGGGCAAGTCAGTTAACCCTCCATTGCTCCATGTAAGCCGCATGAGTGGGAAAGCGCAAGGTACAAATGTAACAAAAAAAAAAAAAAAAGATCTGACACAATGAAAAGAATAGAGAAGAGCATCGGCAATACAGCGGAGACTGAGATAATCACCAAGCAGTGCACTCTGATTTATGAGTGAGGTTCATTCCTGTAACTCATGGAACTAACTACCCATCTGAAGACATTACTCTGGAAGGTAAGAAACTATTTGCTGTCAATTGTCAGCCATTTTGCCTCCTCAGTACTGCATTTCTACATATAGAGCCTATGCATTTCTAAGGTCAACACAGGCATGGTATGGGAAAGGGGTGGGGAAATACTACTGGAGAGGAAGAGGGAGTGCTGGGTAAGGAGGAAAGAAGGAAGGGAGGGAGGGAGAAAGAGCTGTTTTTTTAGGAATAACCCTAATGAATATGTATGAACTATAAATGTATGCAAATGAATATGCTAATGTGCCCCGCCCCATCCTTTCCCCCCCCCCCCCCAAATGAAAAAGTCAAACTACGCCCATGCAGGGGAGGTAGGGGAGGGGAGGGAACCAGGGTCACTGGATATCAACCTAGCTGGCAGATGAGGAACTCAGGCCCACTGAGTATCATCTAAAACTAGCCCCATCACGGCTACCAGCACACCCCTGGCTCCACTGTCACCAGAAGAATCTGGGACAGGAGCAACCAGCCAGCAATCCAGAGCAGCTGCACGATCTGTCCACCATCCCCTAGGAGACAGAGAAAATACTGAATTTTCCAGGCTGCTCGATACCCTTAAGGGGCGGTTCACTTGGAACTATTTTCTCTGTCTCCTTCTGCTAGTAGATGGATACAACCCATTAGTCTGGACTGGTCTGGTATAGATGACAAGGAAGGTTATGTTCAAATATTTCTGGCTCCAGTATAAGACCTGTCTGACCCTGGTTCCCCTTTTTTCCCCTTCAGGTATATGAGATAACAGTGTCAGACCGAGAGATTGAACGTGAGTGCAGGTCACAGCTAGCGAAGATGAAAAAGACACGGCCAGACTTTAAGTTCTGCCCGACAGCTCGTCTGTGTGGAGCAAAACCTGTCTTTGATGCCCAGCAGCTGCAGGAAGCCCAGAGGCAGGGCAGCGAGGACCACCTGCAGGGACCCTCCATCCCTAGCATCGTGGTAGATGAACCACCAGCGAGGAGAAGCAGGGCAGAGCGGAGACAGGAAAAGGAGGAGCAGAAGGAGCGTCAACGGCAGGAGAAGACACGACAACGGCAGGAGAAGGAGCTGCAGAGAGAAGCAAAGAAAAAAGAGGCAGAGGCCAGGAAAAAGCCAAATACACGTGGAAAGACCTTCCACGTGCACCGCAAATCATTGACTCCCACATTGATAGCAGGAATCCAAGAGCCGAAGGAGGGAACCAGCTTGGAGATCCCCCGGCTCAAAAGAAACTCTGCTCCATACCTAGAGACTTATTTTTGAGAGGCTGGAAAACTTCTGCATTCTGTTAATGATAGAGCCAGGGATGACCACATTATGTTGTCAGCTGAGACCAGTAAGGTGTTCTAGAGAGTCTTACTGGGAGAAGCAGCTGCGAGAGAGCTGGCCTATGGAAGACTTGTGCTCAGCCTCTTAAATTCAGACAATACTTCTCACAAAGTTATGCTGCAAAACAATCTGAAATCATTTGATGTGTAATTTTCAGTGGTGCGCCTAAGTTAAAAGCCCAAACCAAGCTGTTTTCAAACACAAAATATCCCCGTGGATGGTGTCTAAAGAGCGGGGAGTTATGCATTGCACAAAACTGAAACCATTTAAATGGAAAAATAAAGGACATACTAGCAGTATGCAGGTTAGGTGTAGGGCAGCTTTAGAACTTTAATGCATATGCATTGTTTACAAATTCACCCCCCCAGTATGCCTCTTTTTAATGAAGCTGAAGGCCCATACAGTGTGAAAGCACATGGGAATGAGTTTGCTTTCAGGTGGCTGATATTGTATAGATAGTATTTCTATTCAGCTGATCTCCCCATATGACTCACCTTTCTTCCACACACAGGTCGCAGCGACATCTTTGGAACTGTCCCTCTAAGTGGACCGCAGTGCTAGTGGTTGTATGACACATCTGCTGTGCAGTGAGGGGATGACTGCAGAGGACAGCAGGAAGCCCCTCATATAAAACCTGGGGGTCTGAGCTCTCTCAGAATGCAGCAAGAGCCAGGAGGCTCAGTAAAGGAAAACAGATTCATCTTCCAACAGGGTTGAGGAGCCGGATCCAAGATGGCCACATGTACCTGACATGCTGAAGTTCTCCTCTCTTCCTCTACTTTTATCTAGAGTAGAGGGGCCAATATTCAGTGGGCATTAACCGAGTAGGAATGGTTCCTGCTTGGTTAATTCCCACTGACAGGTGTCCAACATGCTATGCCATGGCACATAGCTATTTAGTATTGCTGGATATCATGTCTGATACCGTGGCACTTTCCAGTTAGTGCCAGGGCAATCCAGAAATGGAGCATGGTCGGATGGAGCTGGAAGTGACCTGGGGGCCATTGATATTCACTGATGACAGACCTAACTTCCCAGATAGCTTTCCAGATACCGGCTCTGAATATTGCTGGTACTCAGATCTGGCAGTCATCCAAGACCCGAACACTCAGTGCTGATAACTAGATATGGTTTGGTATTAAATATTTGAGTCTAGATCAGCCTGCAGTGACTTGAATATTGCCCTGAGAGGGGTGAAAATTCTGCATGCGTGATGCGGGTTGGAACGGCTGCTACCCAGTTAACTCACACTGACTGGGTCCTGCCCAGATTTTCAGCAGCATTGAACAGGTTAATGCTACTGAATATCTCCTTAGACCCCTTGGTACTATTCGGTTAGTGCCAGGAAGGTCTAGGGGCGGAGTCTGGAGAGAGCCGGGAGTTACCTGGTTAGTGGTATTTTCAGTCCATTAACCCCCAGATTCTATAACTGGCGACTAAAGTTGCGTGTGTAAATCTGCACATGTATCTGATCTGTGTGTGCAACTTAATTGTTTAACACGCTAATCAGCACCGATAATTGGCCGCTAACAAGCAATTATCGGCACTATTTAGAATTTACACTCGTGACTTACTAAGAAATTCTGTAAAATGGTGTGCATAAATTCTAATGTGCAGATCACAGAAGGGGGTGTGGCCATGGGAAGGGCATAGGCATTCTTAAAATTTACGCACACTGTTACAGAATATGCTCGATCCACACCTAAATAAGACATGGGCATTTATACCAGGCTTTAGTTGGTGTAAATGGCTGCACCTACATTTTAGTCGTGGGACAGCCGATATGCGTATTCTTTAAACTGCACCTAACTTTAGGTGAGGTTTTTAGAATAGCACAAAGTGCAGTGTTTTTTGTGCCGATTTTTTGGGTGCCATATAGAGAATCTGGCCCTAATTGGGTAATTACCCAGGTAATGTTAGGACAGCAAAAAGAAAGTAGCTCCAACTGCAAGTAAACGTGGTTTCAACAAAAGAAATAGTTTATGCTTCAACTGCGTGACCCTAGCCACATCAGGGAAGATTCTCACTTTCTGACCACAGTACAAGGAAATCTTTGTTTTTAAAATAAGCATGCAAAACCATCAAATTCTACTGCTTTGTCATAGTAACATAGTAAATGACGGCAGATAAAGACCTGTATGGTCCATCCAGTCTGCCCAACAAGATAAACTCATTTTACATGGTATGTGATACTTTATATGTATACCCAAGTTTGATTTGTCCTTGCCTTTCTCAGGGCACAGACCATAGAAGTCTGCCCAGTACTGTTCTTGTACTAAGTTCTGAAGCTAACATCGAAGCCCCTTAAAATTTACACTCCAGCCCATCCCTATCTATTCAGTCACGATCAGGGCGTAGACCGTAGAAGTCTGCCTAGCTCCCGTTTTGTTTCCAATTACCGACGTTGCCACCCAATCTCCACTAAGATTCCATGGAACCATTCCTTCTAAACAGGATTCCTTTGTGTTTATCCCAAGCATGTTTGAATTCCATTACCGTTTTCATCACCACCTCCCGTGGGAGGGCATTCCACATATCCACCACCCTCTCCTTGAAAAAATACTTCCTGAGATTAGTCCTGAGTCTGCTCCCCTTCAACCTCAATTCATGTCCTCTAGTTCTACCGCCTTCCCATCTCCGGAAAAGGTTAATTTGCGGATGAATACCTTTCAAATATTTGAACGTCTGTATCATATCACCCCTGTTTCTCCTTTCCTCCAAGGTATACATGTTCAGGTCAAC
The DNA here is from genome assembly GCF_901765095.1 of Microcaecilia unicolor. Classification (NCBI taxonomy): domain Eukaryota; kingdom Metazoa; phylum Chordata; class Amphibia; order Gymnophiona; family Siphonopidae; genus Microcaecilia; species Microcaecilia unicolor. The sequence continues at coordinate 648,444,034 of NC_044031.1, read as the reverse complement.
AAATCTCTCCTCGTACGATTTGCAATGCAAAATCCATACCATTTTTGTAGCTTTTCTTTGCACCGCTTCCAGTCTTTTTACATCTTTAGTAAGATACGGCTTCCAAAACTGAACACAATAGTCCAAGTGGGGCCTCACTAACAACTTGTAGAGGGGCATCAACACCTCCTTTCTTCTGCTGGTTATGCCCCTCTCTACGCAGCCTAGCATCCTTCTGGCCACGGCCGTCGCCTTGTTTCTTCACCTTCAGATCCTCCGACACCAACATCCCAAGGTCTGTCTGGTCACCCTCATATCTACAATCCCCAGCTCCCCCTGTTTCTCACCTAACCCACCCCACCCTCTTCTTGTGAGGCTGTCATTGGAATTCTTTTGTGTTTCACTTATATATACTGATATTTATCAACATTTACTTATTTCTGATCCGAAGAAGAAGGTTTACCTTCAAAAGCTAATCAAAAAAATGTATTAAGTTAGTCCAATAAAAAAGGTATCATCCTATTTTCTTTTCTCTGTTTTTTTAAAATTTCTATTTATTACTTTTAAAAGTGGATTAACACGGCCACCACATCACTTTACTCAAGAGTTCTTTTTATAAAGCCATTCTAGTGATTCTGGCACGGCAAAGGCGACAAAGCCCATAGGAATTGATTGAGCTTTGTTGCATTTGCCACGCTGGAATCGCTCGCGTGGCTTTGTAAAAGGAGCCCTAATTGTAGAATTCCTGAAAATCCAACTGGCTAGGTGTGCCTTCAGGAAAAGGTTGAGAAGCACTGATTTATAAGAGCACTGACATGCAAACGTGTTGTTATCAGGGGCGGACTGACAGTGCTCTGGGCCCACGGGCAATAGAGGTCATTGAGCCCCCCCCCCCCATCCACACACCACCGCCTCCCCCCCCCCCCCCCCCCCACCCGTACACTAGTGCGCCTTCCCATGTCCTACCTTGAAGGGCCCTGGTGGTCTAGTGGCCACTTTGGGGGCAGAAAAGAACTCTACTCTTTCCTGTCCACTGCCACTGCTCTGTCCAGCATCGCCGTGTTTTCAAAATGACTGCTAAGACTTCCTGCGGTAGTCTCGCAGATCTTGGCAGTCTCACAAGACTGCTGCAGGGAAGTCTCAGCAGCCATTTTGAAAATGCAGCAGCGCCAGGCAGAATAACAGCAGTGGGCAGGAAAGAGTGGGATTCTTCCCTGCCCCCGAAGAGGCCACTAGACCACCAGCGCCCTTCAAGGTGGGCCCAGGGAGTGCTCACTGAGGCTCAGGGGCACTGTAGTTTACAGGGGGGGGGGGGGGAGAGAGCCACTGGGCCCTCAGGCACTGCCCAGTTGCCCATATGGTCAGTCTGCCTCGCGTTGTTATAGACTATCAGTGTAAACTGGCATTGCCGTGCCTAAATGTAGGCATTGAATACTTAAATGGCAGGCCTAAATGGGCACACCTAAATACAGCAGTTACGCAGTGCCGTAGCAAGGGCGGCTGACACCAGGGGCAGGTCACCGCTGCACACCCCCCCCCCCCCCCCGGAGCGCATTCTTACTAGCATAGGAAAGCGGGGAGCGGGCGGGAGGGCCGATCCGCCCCAACTGCACGTCGCTGGGAGCTGCATCGGCTCCGCTGGTTCCCTGCTCTCTCTGCCCCGGAACAGGAAGTAACCTGTTCCGGGGTAGAGGGAGCAGGGAACCAGCGGAGCCGACACCCCCCTAGCGGCGTGCACCCGGGGTGGACCGCCCCACCGCCCCCCTTCCTACGCCACTGCAGTTACGCCAGTTACCCTGTCACATGCCTATGCCCCTCTCCTTGCATTAATGCACTAACCCCCTAATTCGATATATGGCGCTAAAAATTGTGCGTGCAAATAAAGAGGAAGTGGGAGGGGAAGAAAAAGAGTGAAAGAGGAATGCCAAGCCTTTAAAATGTCTAGGCACGTCCTCTTCCTGAGCCATATCTATCAATGGTCTCTGTAGCCAAGACACAACAGTCCCTGTGTCTTGCTTTTCCTTAGTATACATGTGCCACACTAATGGGATGCAAGCATTTAAAGCGGGTTTGCCAGGGTAAATCCGGTGCTCATGATGTTTAACAGGGAAAGGAAAGGTGTGGGAATAGCCCATGGAGCCCAGAACACTTGAGTCCTGATCCCTCTAAGCTGAGCGGGAATCCTCCAACTACATTACTGCCACTGGGGGTGCTGTTTCAATATTGTGTTTTCAATCAGTAAGGACATGCAGGTTCTCAGGAGTCCTGCAGAGCTTACCTGTCCCTCATTATCGAAAATATGATACTGAAACAGCACCACCCCTTTGCAGGACTGTAGGTGGAGGACTCCCACTCAGAGGGAACAGTGGTTCTGTGCCTCCGCTCTTGGTCACTTGTGCAAGTCACTTTACCTGCCTGTGTCCCAGGAACCCCTTAGACTGTAAGCCCTTTGGGGTAGGGATCACTGTAGCTGTATGTAAATGCTCTGCCTCCTGGCCCTATGATTTTATCTGCATTGCCCTGAAAGCATGAATCATTGGTGCTCTATGTGGGTTTTATAATGAGGGTCCATGACATAATTTTTGTAAATATAGCATGTGAAGAATCATGGGTATTGTTATCAGTATGCTCTACACCACCATGGTTTAATGAACTGTTAAATAAAAGTGTTACAGCACTAGCAGTGCAATTATCTGTGCACAAAGGCCTTTTATTTTCATGTAAGTGCTGTGTGGTGATATATGCTGTGCACGGTACTCAATTCTGACCATGCATGTTTTCGTGCTTAGATTTTCATACAAATTAAGCATAACACGCATGCCCCCAGATTCTATATAGTGCGACCGGAGTTGCGCACCCAAATTAGGTCATATTCTGATTTACGCTCGTAACTTAATTATCATAACAAGCCAATCAGCGCTGATAATTGCCACTTTACAAGCAATTATTGACACTAATTGGCATTAATTAGAATTTACACACACAACTTACTGTGTGTATTATGTAATGTTCTGTGTGTAAATTCTAAGATGAAGAACCGAAAAGGGAGTGGAGCGGACGGGTCATGGGCGTTTCAAAAACCTATGCATGCTGATAAAGAATACACCTGCTCCACGCCTAACTTAGGCCCCCATGATCAGAAGCCCTGTGCTGTTCCAATCAGCACTCTAAAATTAGCGCTAGAACAGTGTGGGTCAATAACACCCTTATGATTAAAGCTAATAGCATGCAAATTTAGGCACGCTAATAGCTCTGATCATAGGGGGAAAGTGCAGGAGGATTGTGCCTGAGCACAATCCTCCCGCACTTGTTTGACCTGTCAAACACAGGAGATGGAGGTCAGTGGGACCCCCGGACCTCCACCATCGATTTGGCCCTGGTGACCTAGTGCCCCCCCAGCCCCCCTCCAGACAGCAACATGGAGGCTGGTGTGTAACGGACTCCAGTCCCCCTGACCCCCCCCCCCCCCCCCCCCCCGGACACAAGGGCCCGGGAGGTGAAGATCCGGTGGATCTCCAGCCCCCTGGTACAAAATAAGTACCTGAATATATGTAAACCGCTTTGAATGTAGTTGCAAAAAAAACCTCAGAAAGGCGGTATATCAAGTCCCATTTCCCTTTCCCCTAACCCCCCTCACACCCAAAAAAACCCCTCTTGTGGCCCAGTGGTCTGCAAACCCCACACCCCCTGCTCTGTCGGCCTAGTGGCCCCTCCCCCATACCTCCCTGATGGAGGAGGGAGTAGTTCACTCCCTCCTCTTCTGGCACCACCTTCAAACTGGTGGCGCCCTGGCCTTCCATCCTGGGATGTGCTGGGTAGGGCTCTGTTAGGTTGATCATGAGCCCTTGGGCCTAGGCTGAGTCCTAAGTCAGACCTAGGCCAAGGCCTAGGGCAGACCAAGCTCACGATATACAGTACTACTACTACTACTATTTATCATTTCTATAGCACTACACGGCATACGCAGTGCTGTACACCATACACAAAAAGACAGTCCCTGCTCAAAGAGCTTACAATCTAGATAAGACAGGTAAAAAAGAACAATTAAGGGTAAGGGAATAAAGAGGTGAGGATAAAGGACAGGGCAAGTGAGTGGTGGTTAGGAGTCAAAAGCAGTGGTAAAGAGGTGGGCAATTCAAAGGCTTGGTATATGAGCCATTCATTTATAAACTTTACAAAGGAGAAAACAACCTCCAATCCCCATTTTTTGTAGGACAGAAAACAGAAAGGGTCAATACACCCTATCAAATGCTTATTCATCATCAACTGATAACAGGAGGACAGTGGGTGTATGGTCCATTTCAGCCTGTTGAATTAGATGTAACAAAAACCTATTATCATCAAAGGTTTCATACAGTAACAACGGGCTATGAAGCCTAGCACACTCATTGAGACCAGCGATCACCACCAGAAAGGGAAATATACCACTTATACGGGCCACAAGGCCGAACTGGAACCTACACGTACAGAGTCAAAGCGTAAGGGCTACAAGGCCGAACTGTAACCCAATCATACACAAGGGAGGGGAAAAGAACAGAGAGAATTCACGGAAGGGACTGGCACTCAGGCCGCACACAGCACCATACACAGACACCAACGAAAGCTCACCAGACCAAACACACAGCTACAGACAATAACCAGAATAGGGGAACTCACGTAGAGAGGCAACCCAAGCTGTGCCACACAGCTAAACGAAGGAGTGACCTACACAGGATCCAAACAAAAGCTACAGCAAGAATAGGGGAAAAAGGAAACCACACAAAAGACAATGAAAGCTAGATAAGGAGCAATCCGCAAACAGCAGGTAAAGGGTAAGGCAGACTACAGAGAGAGACTGCTTCTAGTTATACAGCTCAGACGAGGAGCAGGGATCACAAGAACCAAGCAACAGATACAGCAGGTAAAGGGTTAAAGCATACTACAGAGATAGATTGCTTCTAGATACACAGCTCAGATGAGGAGCAGTGCTCACAAGAGCCAAGCAACAGATACAGCAGGTACAAGGTTAATAGGGAAATCCAAACAAAGGAAGTAAGCTCTTACTAAGGACTCAGCCAGCAAACACAGCAGGGAAGGGAAAGGCAAGGCAGGTAGTGTTGTATTGTGGATTAAAAACTGGTTAAAAGATAGAAAACAGAGAGTAGGGTTAAATGGTCAGTATTCTCAATGGAGAAGGGTAGTTAGTGGGGTTCCCCAGGGGTCTGTGCTGGGACTGCTGCTTTTTAACATATTTATGAATGACCTAGAGATGGAAGTAACTAGTGAGGTAATTAAATTTGCTGATGACACAAAGTTATTCAAAGTTGTTAAATCACGGGAGGATTGTGAAAAATTACAAGAGGACCTTACGAGACTGGGAGACTGGGCGTCTAAATGGCTGATGACGTTTATTGTGAGCAAGTGCAAAGTGATGCATGTGGGAAAGAGAAACCCGAATTATAGCTACATCATGCAAGGTTCCACGTTAGGAGTCACAGACCAGGAAAGGGATCTAGATGTCATCGTTCATGATATGTTTAAACCTTCTGCTCAGTGTGCTGCTGCGGCTAAGAAAGCAAATAGAATGTTAGGTATTATTAGGAAAGGAATGGAAAACAAAATGAGGATGTTATAATGCCTTTGTATCGCTCCATGGTGCGACCGCACCTCGAATATTGTGTTCAATTCTGTTCGCCGCATCTCAAAAAAGATATAGTGGAATTAGAAAAGGTACAAAGAAGGGCGATAAAAATGATAAAGGGGATGGGACGACTTCCCTATGAGGAAAGGTTAAAGCAGCTATGGCTCTTCAGCTTGGAGAAAAGGCGGCTGAGAGGAGATATGATAGAGGTCTATAAAATAATGAGTGGAGTTGAACGGGTAGATGTGAAGCGTCTGTTTACGCTTTCCAAAAATACTAGGACTAGGGGGCATGTGATGAAGCTACAATGTAGTAAATTTAAAATGAATCAGAGAAAAGTTTTCTTCACGCAACGTGTAATTAAACTCTGGAATTCATTGCCAGAGAATGTAATAAAGGCGGTTAGCTGAGCAGAGTTTTAAAAAGGTTTGGGCGGCTTCCTAAAGGAAAAGTCCATAGACCGTTATTAAATGGAAAATCCACCATTAGGAGAAAATCCATTATTTCTGGGACAAGCAGTATAGAATGTTTTGTACTTTTTTTAGATTTTGTCAGGTATTTGTGACCTGGATTGGCCACTGTTGGAAACAGGATGCTGGGCTTGATGAACCTTTGGTCTTTCCCAGTATGGCAATACTTATGTAGGTATGTTTAAATAGGGTCTGGCATCTGACATCAGCTGCCTCAGACATCAACCCAATCCCTGACATGGCCAATCAGGAGCGAGACCCAGTCACTACCCTGCCTGCCCCATAGGATCATAACAGGCTCCCTACCATATAAGGGCATTTCTAATTTAAATGAACTCTGCTGTATTGCCTGGTGCGGGCACTTTGCCCGATAATCATATGTGTGAAGGTAAATGCAGGCGCTAGTCCAGTGCTAGTGGCTTCTAGTGTCCGCATTTACCTTTGATCATCAGGCTTTGTCACTGGCATTTACACCAAGTCTTACTTGGCATAAATACCTGCGACTAAATTTAGGCAGTAAGTGTATTCTATAAACCGCGCCTATCTTTACGCATAGTTTATAGAATACACCTAGGTGTATTTATTTCAGTGCCGATTTTTATGGCGCCATAATTAGAATCTAGTCCATGGTGGGAAATTGTAGAAATGGCGCAAAAAATTAGGTACCAAATAACTTGACGCTAAGCTAGTATCCTGTAACGGCAGAGTTGCGCCGTATCTGTTGTAGAATACTGGCGTAAGTCTGCAGCTATATGCCAAACTTTAGGCGCAACCACTTACGCCTTGTCTATGGTTGGTGTCAATGGTGGCGCCCATATGCGACAGTTGGGCAAATAAAATCAAGCATTCTGTAAAGCGACACAAGGTTAGTTGGAATGCCCCTGATGTGCCCATTCCCCTCCCAAATTAATGCCCTCTTTGGAGTTGTGTGTGACGGCAGTTAGGCACTCAGTATACAGAATAGAGGTGGGTGTAAGTCAGTCATGTGTGTAACTGCTAATTAGTGCAACGACTAATTAGTGCTTAAGAGGCCTATTACTGGTGCTTGTCTACAATTGAGTGCCAATTTAGCACCAACTAGCTAATTATATTTTGCGCATAACTGACTCTATTCTATAACTAGGCATGCATGCAATTGTGTGCCTAATTCTGATTGTGACTTTTAGATTTAGATTTTTGCTCACACCTAGTAGCTCAAGGTGAGTTACATTCAGGTATACTGGCTATTTCTCTGTCCCAGGAGGGCTCACAATCTAAGTTTATACCTGAGGCAATGGAGGGTTAAGTGACTTGCCCAAGGTCACAAGGAGCAGCAGCGGCATTTGAACCAGCCACCTCTGGATTGCAAGACCGGTGCTCTAACCACTGGGCTACTCCTCCAGTCCTTTGATCCATCAATGTATATATGGTAAGATTCCACAATATTTTGTGGATTCTGTGTTCATGTATGAACCACAACGGGATTTGCATTCTGTGGCAAAGAAACAGTTAGATGTGCCTGTTTATCATTTATCAGCAATAAGGAATCAGGTTTTTTCAGTAGCTGGGGGGAATTTGTGGAATCACCTGCTGGGTTATTTAAGACTTTGTACAGATTATCAACAATTTAAGAAATAGATGAAAACTGTTTATTTTGTAAAAGCGATGGATGAAGATTAGTATGTCTTAGCAGTTCTTTCTAGTATGTTTATGGCGCTTAAGATTTATGCATTTATATGTCATTAACGTTTGATGGGTTTTGCTTTATATTGTGAATGTTTTTATTGTAACCCACTTTGATTTTAAAGCGGGATATAAATCCATGAAATAAATAAATAGGTGCCATTTATAGAATTTGAGGGATGGTGCTTCACATCCCAGAAGTGACGTAAAGTCTGCGCCTGTGGAGCTATTGCTGCGTAGTATCCTCCTGAGGTGAAGAAAGAGAAAGACGGTGGAGTCGACAGAATTGGGGACCCTGAAAGCCGGGACAGTAGGAGCCACAGAGCTAGGCTTTGAGTTCCGCCTACGACTCCTGATGCAGGCCTGACGGCCGAAACACAACGTTGTGTCGAGTCTTCAAATTATCAATAAAACTGTTTTTTATCGAACATCCTCCAGTTTCTGGTATCCTTGGTCGCTCTCCCACTTTTTCTGCAATAACTGCTTTCTTCACAACACCACTTCCTAGGTAAGATACACAGCCATGTGTAGTGGCATACCAAGGGCACAGCGGTGGGTGCATGCAGTAAGGGGTTGCATTGAGCAGTCATGGAGCTGCATTCTACATGTGCGCAGCTGTCTGCTCTGCTGGTCCTCTGCCCCCTCTGACGTCAACTTCTTGTTCCAGGGCAGGGGATCGGTAGAGTCAACATTGTATTGTATTTGTTATCAACCGACTTGGCAAATGCCTCTGACGGTACTATGTAAACTACATTGAGCCTGCATATAGGTGGGAAAATGTGGGGTACAAATGTAACAAATAAACAAATAAAACAGCTGAGCACATGTGGCCCTGTGACTGCTCAATGCACCCCCATACTGCTTGGAGGAGAGAAGAGGAAATGATGTACTTGGAGGAAGGGGTGCTCCACCCTGGGTGGCAACCATGCTAGGTACGCCACTGTCCATCAGATCAACTCATGATCTCCAGATATATCTCTTTATTTTCTGTTCAACTGAAGGAGGCACTCCAAGCGAGAAGGTCTTATCATGCGCCCTTCTGCTATTCATTAGGCAATTATTTTAGAAGAGCTATTGGCATTTGAGATGTGCATAAACCAGCACTTAACCAGAAACACAGAGAGGTGGCGATCTGAAAATGCTCAGCAGCAGACAAATGAAGCAGATCGGCAGATATGAGGGATAAGAAGTTTTGTTAGAAAAAGTGCCCAATGTGATCACGTTTCGAATCCACTCAGGCTGCATCAGTGGTCAACTGCCAATTCAAACATATAAATAAAATTAAAATCAAATCCAATATATTATACAAATAATAACATATGTCAATTAAATCAATAAATAATGATAACCCAAATAAAAACATTGTAAACAATGATTAAGTCATAACAAAGGCTATTCCTTACCCAGTTCAGTGATACAAAATGATCAAAGGTATATGAGACACGAATGCAAATGTAAAGGACAACAGATTTAGAGGCTGTGAAAGTTGTAGAAAACATTTAAGAACTTCCAGTGTGGGTTATGAATGAATCATGCACATACCCTTGGATTCTATATATGGTACACAAAGTTGTGCATGCAAATTTGGGTGTGCACAATTTAAGTAACGAACCAATTAGTGCCAATAATTGAGCACTAATAATCAGTTATCAGAATTAATTGGCAATAATTAGAATTTACATGCGCATTTGGCTAGACTCTACAAAGATGCATGTGTAAATTCTTGTGTGTGGATCCAAAAGGGGGGTGTGGCTGTGGGAGGGGCACGGGTGTTCCAAAATTTGCATGCAGTGTTGCAGAATATGGTAGATCTGCAGCAAAATAAGGCACGGTGATTTACACCAAGTTTCAGTTGGTGTAAATCCTTGCATCTAAAGGGCGCGGATCCCAGTGCTACACGCTATTCTATAAATGGTGCCCAACTCAGAGCACCATTTATAGAATGGCGCTTAGCACTCATTTTTCACTGTGCTGATTGGGCAATAATATATATATATAAACATTGCAAAACAGCTCTCTATTATAAGTAAGTGAACTAAAAGAGGACACATAGGACTTGAAATACCACCTTTCTATTGTTTTTGCAACTACATTCAAAGGGTTTACATTGTAAATACAGGTACTTATTTGTACCTGGGGAAATGGAGGATTAATTGACTTGCCCAGAGTCACAAAGAGCTGTAGTGGGACTTCAACCCGGTTCTCCAAGAGCAACAGAAAGGGGATCCAAAATAATCCTTCCCCTACTAGTTAAAAAGTGTAAGCAAAGCCTGAAAACAATAAAAAAAAAACACTAATGAGTAACTGGAGTTCATAGTAAACCCAAGCAAATAGAAACATAAGGTAAAAAAATATCCTGGGACTTAATTACTAACAGCTGCACCTGCCTGTCTCTGGAGCAGCACTCCCTGTCCTTCAGTGACCTAAAAAAGAAGCATTCTGTGGCTCACACACTTATGTGCAGTGTACTGGATGGAGGCCAAAGGTTCTTTGCTTTAAAGTGTAAAAAGTCTCCTAAAACCAAAAATAACTTAAATTCTAGATGCTAAAAAGCTCCTAAAGAATAAAATAATGGGATAAACATCATTAAAACACTGATTTTGATCTGTTGTATTTAAAATGGGTCATTTATGAAAAATCTGGAATTTAAAAAAACAAAAGGTCACAGTCTGCCCTGCTAAAATCACTATTTTTTACAAAAAAAAGCTAAAATCTTCCAAAAATGCTTTTAAAAAGCTTAAAATTGTATATGGTCCACGTGGCCCGTTTATATAAGTTCCAATGATGCAAATGATGTCATTGGGGCTAAGAAAGGCTGTAGATAAACACTGGAGCTCTAAATAGCTCTAAAACAAACAAAAACCTCATTAAAAAAAAACTTGAAATCAACTAAAATCATGTAAGAATAAATAAGAGGCCATATATTAAAATTAACCTATGTACAAACCATTTAAAGATTAAATATAAATACATAACAAATAATATAAATGATCATCAGACACATATATGGACATTAAAAAACCTAAAAATATTCATAACTAGCATCTCATATTTAAAATAAAATGTTCCTTTTTTTTTTGTTAGGAAACCTCAGAAAGACAGAAAAATCTGATTCCAGATTAAGACCATTAGCGAATTAGAAAAAGTACAGAGAAGGGCGACGAAAATGATAAAATGGATGGGCCGACTTCCCTATGAGCAAAGGCTAAAGAGGCTAGGGCTCTTCAGCTTGAAGATGACACAGCTAAAGAGAGATATAAAATACTGAGTGGAGTGGAACAGGTAGACCTGAATTGTTTGTTTACTCTTGCCAAAAATACAAGGACTGAAGCTACCTAGTAGTAAATTTAAAAGAAATCGAAGAAAATATTTCTTCACTCAATGTGTAATTAAACTCTGAAATTCATTGGCAGAGAATGTGGTAAAAGCAGTTAGCTTAGCAGGGTTTAAAAAAGGTTTGGATAATTTTCTAAAAGAAAAGTCCATAAGACATTATTAAGATGGATGTGGGGAAAATCCACTGCTCATTTCTAGGATATAACAAAATGTTTAAACACACATGAATACAAGTGTATTGCTTCTTCAGCTTATTGAGAGTGGAGTAGTCTCATATGTAACACACGATAAAGATTATTTGATTTTTCACCCAATGACTGGGTGTATTATCTGTGTGTATTGTCTAATCATTGACTGAACCTCCACCACCCTTTGCTAATCTTATATATAAAGATATATTTCTGTTTGTCAATATGCTAACATCTAATTTTATGTAGCACTTAGCTTGAACAAGTTGGTGCTCTTAAAACCCCGACAGGTCCCCGTTTCGTGGTTACTTTCTCAAGGGGGAGTCACCAGTTCAAGTAACAGTCTCAAGTGCAGCATAATTTTTTTTTTACTCTTAGGATCTTGCCAGGTACATGTGACCTGGATTGGACACTGTTGGAAACAGGATACTGGGCTTGATGGATCTTTGGTCTGTCCCACTATGACATCACTTATGTTCTGGAACTCAAAGAGGAGGGGGTCCTGGAACTCAAAGGGGAGGGGGTCCTGGAATTCAAAGGGAAGGGGGAGGGGGGCCTGGAACTCGGAGGGCACAGAGAGAGAGAGGTAGGGAGGTGGCCTGGAACTCAGAAGGGAGAGAGATGGAGGGAGGGGGGCCCTGGATATGGGTGGATGGAGGAGAGGCCAGGGGAGAATGCAGAGCTGATGCACATGTAGGGGGGGGGGGGAGGGCAATGGACAGAGGAGAATTGCTGCACCACGATGGATGGAGGGGGCAGGGGAGAGATGCTGCACATGGATGGATGAAGGGGGCAAGGCACAGAGGACGGTTTGCTGCATATGGATGAATGCAGGGGAGAAAGCATAATTGGTGCACACAGCACACACACTACACTCTCACTCACAAAGACAGACACACACATTCTGTCTCTCTCTCAATGACACATTCTATCTCTCTCTCTCTCTCTCTCTCTCTGTCTCTCTCTCTCTCTCTCTCTCTCTCTCTCTGACACACACTCTTTTCTCTCTCACACATACTCATTCTTTGACACATACTCATTCACTCTCTCACACATACTCTCTCCTAACAGTTGCCTTAAAAACATAATTGCCATTTCAGGACAACCTTGCTAGCGCCCGTTTCATTTCTTTCAGAAACAGGCCTTTTTTACTAGTGTTCTATAATGCACTTGTTCAAAGATCTCATAGTTTTACCAAAATATAGTTTTCATGGACATTTCACCACATGAATAACCCATTCAGTTTTGCAGTTTGAGAAATGTCTCAGCTCATATTTTCCTTCTGTAACCAGGTGTTTGAAAAATGCAGTTTTGAGGTTAGCATGACACATAAAACAGTTGTGATAAGGGTAGGGTCTTAGAATGATGGGTTTTTTTGTTTGTTTTGTTGAGAGACAGGCAGTGCTCCGATTTGTTTTATTTGTTTAATTACACATTGAGGGGTCCTTTGACTAAACCATGGCAAAAAGTGGCCTGTGGTAGTGCGAACTTGTCTTTCGGGCGCTTGCTGGGCCATTTTTTACCGCGTCTAGGAAAAAGGACCTTTTTTTATAGGGGCTGGGAAATGGACCAGCACACATCCATTTTCGGCCTCAGACCTTACCGCCACCCATTGACCTAGCTGTAAGGGCTTACACGCTAAACACGCTGTGACCGGTCAGCTCACACCAACTGCACTGGTATGAAATTTTTAAACAATTTGTTCTAGCGTTATGGGTGCACACCAAATCTGAAATTACCACCGGGGAGGGGCACGCTAGCCTGGTGGTAGTCTCGTTTTGGTGTGTGCTGCACACGCGTGCTACCGTGCCTTTGTTTTAAATTTACTATTTAGGGATCTTTTCCCAAACGGCAGTAATAGGGCCCTGCGGTGGTGTTGGTGTGTTGTATGCTCTCTTCTGAGACCCTCTTTAACCACCGCCGGTAAAAGGCTTTTTTTTCTTACGGAAGGAAATGGCTGTGTGGTAAGTTAAACACTTGCACGCTGCCATTTCCTGAGGGAGCCCTTACTGCTTCCTGCTCTGGCAGTAGCCCATAAGTAACCGGGCAGCACATGGTACTGCCTGATTACTGCCAGGCACACTCCCGGTGATAGAAAATTTAAAAATATTTTCTAGCGCTAGAATTGGTGAGCAGCGGGAGTTGGAACTATCGCTAGGCTCCACCAGAAGCCCGGCAGAAGAGCCAAATCACCACACACCAAGCCAGCGTTACACCCACTGCCCTTTTGTAAAAGGGCCCCTTAGTAGCTTCATTGCATGTCCCCTAGTCCTAGTATTTTTAGACACAGTAAACAAGTGATTCACGTCTACCCGTTACGCTCCACTCATTATTTTATAGACCTCTATCATATCTCCCCTCAGCCGTCTTTTCTCCAAGCTGAAGAGCCCTAGCCGTTTCAGCCATTTCTCATAGGGAAGTCGTCCCATCCCTTTTATCATTTTCATCAACCTTCTCTGTATCTTTTCTAATTCTGCTAATGGTCTTAATATGAAATCAGCCACTTTGAGCCTGCAAATAGGTGGGATACAAATGCAATAAATAAATAAATAAATATTTCTGTCATTCTGAGATTTCCTAACAAAAAAAGGACACTTTTATTATAAATAAGAGATGCTGGTCATGAATATTTTGAGGCTTTTTCTTATGTCCATATGTGTGTCTGATGCTTATTTATATTATTATGTATTTATATTTAGTCTTTAACCCCCTAATTTTATAAAATGTGCTAAAACGTAGCACCAGGAATTGGCTTTTTCGCAAGCAATTATTGGCACTAATTAGATTTAATTGAGATATATGCATGTAAATTTAGGCACTGGATCTGTGCCTAAAATTTACATGTAATCTGAAAAAGGGGACATGGAAATGGGAGGGTCATGGGTGGAATGGGAGTATTTCTAACATTTATGTGCATTGTTATAGAATGAGGGGGATATGGGCCTAATGTAAGCATGTACATTTGTACCACAATTCAGTTGGTGCAAATGGCCGCACCTAAAGTTAGGTGTGATTCCCAGGCATATGTGATATTCTATAAATTGCACTTAACTTTAAGCGTGGCTTATAGAATAACACCATATATAGAATTCACCCCTAAATAGTTGTATATAGGCTAAATTTAATTTATGACCCCTTATTTATATTCTCACATGATTGTTAGGTTATTTCAAGTTTTTTTAAATGAGGTTTTTGTTTGTTTTAGAGCCATTTAGAGCTTTAAAGTTTATCTGCAGCCTATCAGCCCCAATGACATAATTTGCATCATTGGAACGCATATAAACTGGCCACATGGAGCGCATAAAATTTTAAGCTTTTTTAAGCATTTTTGGACGATTTAAGTAGAGTTCTTTTGTAATAAAAAAAATAGTGATTTTAGGCGGGCAGACTGTGCTCTACTGATCCCTACCTTTGTTTTTGGTTTTTTTTTTTGAAATTCCAGTTTTTTCATAAAAGACCCATTTTAAAATACAACAGGACAAAATCAGTGTTTTAATAATGTTTTCCCCATTATTTTATTCTTTAGGAGCTTTTAGCATCTTGAATTTAAAGTTGTTTTTTTTGTTTGTTTTATTGTGGGTTTTAGACTTTTTACACTTTTAAGCAGAGAACCTTTGGCCTCCATCCAGTACACTGCACATAAGTGCGTGAGCCACAGCATGCTTCTTTTCCAGGTCACTGAAGGACAGGGAGTGCTGCTCCAGAGACAGGCAGGTGCAGCTGTTGTCAGTAATCAAGCAGCCCCAGGATTTTTTTTTATCTTGTTTCTATTTGCTTGGGCTTAATATGAACTCCAGTTGCTCATTAGTGTTTTTATTGTTTTCAGGCTTTGCTTACACTTTTTAACTAATAGGGGAAGAATTACTTTGGATCACCTGGTATTAATCCGCAAACAAACCTTTCCGTAGATGGGAAGGCGGTAGAACTAGAGGACTTGAAATGAGACTGAAGGGGGGCAGACTCAAGAAAAATGTCAGGAAGTATTTTTTCACGGAGAGAGTGGTGGATACTTGGAATGCCCTCCCGAGGGAGGTGGTAGAGATGAAAACGGTAACGGAATTCAAAAATGCGTGGGATAAATACAAAGGAATCCTGTTCAGAAGGAATGGATCCTCAGAAGCCTAGCAGAGACTGGGTGGCAGAGCCGGTGGTTGAGAGGCGGGGCTAGTGCTGGGCAGACTTCTACGGTCTGTGCCCTGAAAATGGCAGATACAAATCAAAGTCGGGTATACAGATAAAGTAGCACATATGAGTTTATCTTGTTGGGCAGACTGGATGGACCATACAGGTCTTTCTCTGCCGTCATCTACTATGTTACCATGTAAGTTAAACTTACAGGTAGGTGTCCTTTTTTAGTTCACATACTGCTGCAATAGACAGCTGTTTTGTAATGTTTGTATACACTATGGATCAAATTCTATATATGGCACTGAAAAATCTGTGCCGAAAAAAAAAATGAGTGCTAAGAGCTATTCTATAAATGGTGCTCTGAGTTGGGCACCATTTATAGAATAGCGTCTAGCACCGGGATCCACGCCTTTTAGGTGCGAGGATTTACACCAACTGAAACGTTTGGTGTAAATCACCATGCCTTAATTCTGGGCAGATCTACCGTATTCTGCAACACTGTGTGCAAATTTTGGGAATGTCTGTGCCCCTCCCATGGCCACACCCCCTTTTAGGATCCACTCACAAGATTTTACGCAAGCATCTTTATAAAGTAGCTTTTAGAAAAATGCATATGTAAATTCCAATTATTACCAATTAGTGCCAATAATTGATTATTAGTGCCTGATAAATATTGATGATAATTTATTTGTTACTCAATTAAATTTGTGTGCACAATTTTGTGCGCCATAAAATCCGAGGGTATGTGCATGATTCATTTACAAACCGTACTAGAAGTTCTTAAATCCTTTTTACAACTTTCACAGCATATAAGGGGTCCTTTTACTAAGGTGCGCTGAAAAATGGCTTGCGGTAGTGTAGGCGCGGGTTTTGGGTGCGCGCCGATCCATTTTTCAGCGCGCCTATAAAAAAGGCCTTTTTTATTTTTGCCGAAAATGGACGTGCGGCAAAATCAAAATTGCATCCATTTTGGGTCTGCGACCTTATCTTCAGCCTAGTAGTAAAGTCTCATGCAGTAACTGGGCGGTAATGACCTATACGTGTCAAATGCCACTTAGCACGCGTCCAATACGCACGTCCAAAAATAAAAATTATTTTTTGGCCGCGTGTATCGGCCACATGCCAAAAATGAAATTACCACAAGAGCCACGCAGAAGCTGGGCAGTAACTCCATTTTGGCGCACATTGGGCGCACGTAGATGTTTACGCAGCTTACTAAAAGGGCCCCTAAATCTGTTGTCCTTTTTACATTTGCATTTGTTTCTCATATACCTTTGATCATTTTATATTACTAAACTGGATAAGGAACAGCCTTTGTTATGTATTAACTAGAGCTGTACCAAATAGCATCTTTTACTATTCGGTTGAATACGAATAATTGGCATTGAGCTTTAACATAATAAATAATAAAAGCAAATAATAAAATAATAGAAGCAACATGAAATTAGAGATCAAGCGTTTATTTCAGTAGAGCCCCAGATTATTTGTATTCGAATTTAAATCAATATTCGGCCATATCATGCCCCTCACCTGTTCTCTGTGGTCTCCAGCAGCATTCCGTGCCAAGAAGGATTTATTTATTTATTTATGCATTGTTGTATCCCACTATTATCCAAAAACAAGTTTCGGTTCAAAGTGGCCTACAATTTACAGTTAGGCAAAGTTACAGTAGTGTATTACAGTTACAAAATGGAATGGGACATCAGTTCCATTTTTGTATTTAACTATAGAATTGTTGAAAAGGTAGGTCTTCAGTTCTTTTCTGAATTAGAGATAATTAGTGATGCTTCTTGTAGCCTTGGGTTCCAGCATTTGGATCCCAGATAACTAAATCCAGCCGTGTATATGGTTTTGTAAGTTATGTTTTTACAGTTGGGTAAATGAAGAATTTAGTAGTTTCTAGTTTCTGGGCTTGCATTTCTTAGGGACAATTCAATCAGATCTAACTTTCTGGAAACCTAGCATTTCCTTTATAGCCCTGCAAGAGGGCGCTGGCTGATGTCATCACTTCCTGTCTGGAAGTATATAAAGAAGTTCCTGACTCCGCCCCAGCCTGTGTCTTTACAACAGGTGTCCTTGAGTTGTCTAGTATGTGTTGCAGCCTTGTTTCAGTTTGTTTCTTGCTGCTGCCTGTGTCTTGGTCTAGCCCTGCTCCTGCTCCATGTTCCAGCCTTGTTCCTACCCTGCTTCCTGCCTTGACCAAGCCCTGTCTTCCAGCTCCAGCCCTGTCTCCAAGCTCCAGCCCTGTCTTCAAGCTCCAGCTTTGTCTTCAGTCTAGCCTTGCCTGGGTGCCTTGCCCACTGCTGGTTGAGGCCTAGGCAGCTCTCGGGTTGGCTAGGTAGCATCAACTCAGCTACAGCCCAAGGGCTCACCTCGAGTTGTGCCAGACCGAATACAAATAATGTATTCATGCACTATTTCGGATCGAATCGAAAACGAATATTCGGTACAACCCCAGTATTAATCATTGTTGTTAATGTTTTTATTTGGTTATCATTATTTATTAATTTAGTTTACAAATATTATTTTGTGTCTAGTTTATTGGATTTGGTTTTAGTTTTATTTATACGTCTGAATTGGAAGTTGGCCCCTGAAACAGCCGGAGTGCAGGTGAAATGTGGTCACGTCGGGCAGTTTTACTCAGTGCGTGTTTTCTAGCTAAAAAGGTGCTGGTACTCAAATGCCAGACCACCCTTCAGGGGTGGGGTGATCACTGAGGGACCCACCCCACAATAGCCAGGCCCCCTGCAACCAGTCACAGAATCTATGACAAGGCAGAATCGGTGTCTAGAGCCTGAGTTCTTTCATTAAAGCTTGGGGACCATGGGTCAATTTTAGCAGACAATGAAAAAGGTGCCGGTACTCAGTACCCCCAAGTACCCCCTCAAAAAAAGCCCTGGTTTTACTAATAAAACTTCTTATCTCTTCTATCTGCTGATCTGCTTTGTTTGTCTAAACCAGCACTTAAACATTTATCTTGCATAGATGTCTAAGTTCGTGTTTTACCAAGCTGGGATATGCACATCAAATCCCACATTGCAAGAAGGCCTAGAAGATATATTTCAGAAGGGGTTATACCTTCTACTGAGCATTTAGCAGACTGTGCCAACTGAGCATGACTCCACTGGAGAAATTAGGAGTTAGGGTCCCTGCAAGAACCAAACTGGCAAGGGCTACCTCGTTCTGTGATAGCGCCTAGATGCTGGTTCTGTGACAGCACATAGAAAATACCTGTTCATTTTGCTAAAATAGCACAAATAAACATGTATGCACCAGCTCATAGATATTTAAGTTGCTATTTTACAAAATAAACATGTATGTTCTGTCACAAACACATTTATATATTGGTTTTAACCCGCTGAAATTTTCAGTGTTTATTGTTCTAAGATGGGTGTTTGTGCAGCACGTACCCAGCACATAAAAATCCATTTATCCTATATTTCTTTACTCAATGAGTAATTAAACTCTGGAATTTGTTGCCAGAGAATGTGGTAAAAGCAGTTAGCTTAGCAGGGTTTAAAAAAAGATTTGGCTAATTTCCTGAAAGAACAGTCCATAAGCCATTATTAAGATTGGCTTGAGAAAATCTACTGCTTATAAGCAGCATAAAATTTGTTTTACAGTTCTGGGATCTTGCCAGGTACTTGTGACCTGGACTGGCTACTGTTGGAAACAGGATACTGGGCTTGATCGACCTTTGGTCGTTCCCAGTATGGCAACACACATATTCTTAGCAGATTCTGTTCTAAAATTCTAGTGAACTTAAAATGTCCTGACCTGGACATCTCCATTCCAACTTCTATGGCCTTTCTAAAATATGGCTGCTCATGTTATCAAAGGCAGCCAAAAAAGTTAAGTGGACAACTGCAGACATTTAGGGGTCACTTTTCAGAGGCAGGGGGCAGGTGCTTCAGGGAAGAAGGGACACAGAGAGGATTCTGGAGAAAGAGGCAGGCCAGATGCTAGGGAAATGAGAGGTGGGGATAAATGCTGTAAAAGGAAGCAGGAGGCAGATGCTGGCTGAGGGGGACAGTCACAGGCAGGAGGTTAGATGCTGGGGATGAAGCCACAGAACTGTTGGGATTTCCAATCCCTGTTAGCCAAAGAAACAGACCCAAAAACCAGAGTAGTTTCTAGGTCTCACCTACTGAAGAAGCAAAAGTGGAGCCAGGAGGACATGTGTAGCGGCAGGCCAGGAGCTCAGCAGAGGATGGGACCTGAATTTCAGTAGAAGCAGCAGTGGGGCAGGAGTTCAGAGCAGCTGTAAGCATAAGGTGAAAGGGGAGGGAAGGGCAAGTGATGGTGATCTGTGAGTCGGGGTAGTAGAGAGATACTGGTTGGACTAGGTGGGGAGGTAGAAAGAGACTGCTGGGGTTGGATTGTGGAGGAGAGAGACAAATGGAGAGACGCTGGGGAGTGAGAGAGACTGCAGGGATAGTCCTGAGGAAGAGTGGTGGAGATTGGCGCTAAACAGGGTCTTCATCATTTCTTCTCTGATCCAGTCTTATAGCAGGAACTAAGGGTTTGCAGCCCAAAATTTTTACTTTGTTTAGTTTCCTGTGTCATTGACAGGAAATTTTGGGGTTTAACTTTAAACAAATTTAATTTCAGGAGCAATATTGTTAGTAGTTCAGATTCTTTTGGAAAGCATGTGCAGCCTTTGCCTCTAAGTGTTTAGGCAGAAAGCACCTCTAGTGGATGCATGACATGCCTGCCGTGCACAGAGGGGATGACTGTAGAGGACAGCAGGAAGGAAGCCCCTCACACCCACACTGAAGGCCTGAGCACTCTCAGAACACAGCAAGAACCACTTGAAAACATATTATTTTGAACTGGTGGCTTATGGATCACTAAGTTCATGATCCTTTTTCAGTTTGGTTATGTCTGATAGACTCGTGAGCAATCGCCTCTCCTCATCCTCGTTTTCCATTTCTTACCCTCTCCCCCTTTTCTTTCTCATTCTTAAGTGTGAATGTGTTATCTTTCCTATCAGTTTTAAAGGTGTTCCTTTCTTTATCACTTATATGAATTTTATAAATGTAAACCTCTTTGACCAAATTCTGGTAAGGTGGTATATCAAATTTATAAATAAACATAACATAGTAACATGATAGTAACATAGTAGATGACGGCAGAAAAAGACCTGCACGGTCCATCCAGTCTGCCCAACAAGATAAACTTGTATGTGCTACTTTTTGTGTATACCCTACTTTGATTTGTACCTGTCCTCTGAGCCACTGAGCCAATGAAAAGATTAATCTCCCACAGGTTGAATAGACTCTGCAGAAATTGAGGGGTTGATATTGAAGTTAACTAGGCAGGAGCGGTTTCTGGCCAGCTAACTTCCACTGACCAGTTTCTGAGCTGATATTCAGCCGAACCTAATGAGATAGTAGAAGGTTCCAATCTCAATATGGCTGCCATGAACCTCTAGCAGCAATCTTGCTAGATCAATGCTGGAAATCACAGTAGCCAGTTTGACTGCATAAATGGGATGGGCAGAAGCAACTGGGGATTGCTCCTGTCTCAACTAACCACTAGATCACTAGAGTGCTATGGCTGGTCTTGGTGGTGGTGGTGGGGGGGGGGGGGGGTGACAGCGGCAGCAGCCTATGGGTTGGTCCAGGAGAGGGGCTTCTTGTGTTCAGGGGTGGAGGGAGGGAGGAAGTGGGAGTTCCTTCGATTTGGAGGGTGGGGGGAAAGAAGGAGGAGATCCACAGGACATAGAACGAAAAGTGTCAGTTTCAGCCGAAAATACAATGAAACAAGGCCAAATGTGGATTTCGGATTGGTTTCAGTGCCAAAGTCAAAACTGAAACAAAAATTCAGTCAGCCTCTACCAGATAGTGCCACTGAATATCAGGCCTGACCACCGTGGCACTATTTGGTTAGTGCTGGAGCAGTCTGAGGGTGGAACATGGGCAGAGCTGTAAGCTAACAGGGAACCAATGATATTCAGTGTCGGACCCAGATAACTATCTGGGGAACTAGGATTGCAGAACTTAGAGTTTTAACTTGCCCGGATAGCCATCCCAGTACCAGTTTTGAATATTAGTGGTACTCAGATAACTTCCACCATCAGCCCCACACACACACACACACACACACACACACACACACACACACACACACTCCCCGATATTCATCTGGCAGCAGGCAGTGCTTTGACTGCCCACTGCCAGTGTTAAACCAGGATATTCAATGCTGGGCTGTTTCCGGCGACAGGAATTGAATATCCGGGGGGGGGGGGGGGGGGGGGGGGGGGGGGGGGGGTGGCTGTTAAAAACACTTAACCACTAAACCCAATATTCAGCGGCTGACCAGTTAAGGTATAGCAGGTAAAGACAGGACTGCTATTTATGTGGTCCAATTTAATCAGTAGTCTTATCTGCTGAGTATCTGGCCTAACTGGATATATCACGCAACAGAGCCAGATTAGAAGTAGGTGCCATTTCTGACTGGTTAAATAGGGCTGAATATCAGGGAGTCAGTGCCGGTAGCTGGATATAACACAGAGTGTTTGCTGGGGTCTGGTGATCATTTTAAACCCCCACATTAATGTGATGTAATTAGAAGTAGAGGCTGATACACGTGTTTGTGGGGATTTTAAGAAGGATTCCAATATGTTGGTTTGCCTAGGGCCCACCAAAGGGTTAATCCTGCCCTGGATGAGAAAGGGGAAAGAGGGGAGCAAGTTTTGGTAGATAGCAAGATAGAGGAGAAAGAAAGAAAGAAAGAAGGGAGTGAATTAGAGGGGAGAAAGGGAGAAATGGCCCACTCAGAGGGAATAGAAAGTTGGGGATAGAAGGAGATGACTGGGGATCTTAGTACATAAGTGTTGCCATACTGGGACAGACCGATGGTCCATTAAGCCCAGCACCCTGTTTCCAACAGTGGCCAATCCAGGTCATAAGTACCTGGCAAGATCCCAAATCAGTACAAAATATTTTATGATGCTTATTCTAGAAATAAGCAGTGGATTTTCCAGAAATTTTAAGGAGTGTAAGGGAGAGAGGACCTTGGTTAAGTGAAGAACTGAGGATTAGGTGGCGGGGAGGGGCAGGGCTGGCGTTAGGGGGTGGCAAACAGGGCAATTGCCCTGGGTCCCCAAACCATAGGGGGCCCCAAACCTGCCTCAAGGTAAAGGAGGTACAGGCTGAAAGACAGCTTTTGGGCCTCCTTCCCTATTTCTGCCCTGGGCCCCTGAATGTCTAACCAACCCTGGGGGGGGGAGGGGTAGGAAGGGGCAGAGATAATGTAGGAGGAATGAAGGAGCAATTGTAGGAAAAGGGGCGAGGAACAGGGGAAAGAGAGCTGACAGTAAGAGAAGGAAAAGGAGACAGCAGGAAAGAAGCAGGAAAATGAGGTACAAAAAAAGGAAGAGAAATTAAAATATCTGTTGGTGAAGGAAAGACAAGGAAGGAAAAGACAAAAAGATACCTAACAGAGACAGGGAAAAAAAAGGAATAGTCAAGAGCAGAAATTACAAAATAAAAAACACATATGCTGAGCCAGAAAATTAACCGACCTATGTCTTATCAGATCCAATGTTTGTAGTTAAGGCGTGGAATTATTTGTCTGTGCCCAGGGCTTTGTGGTGTGGTGTTATTTGTTATCCAATGTTTTTATGAGATCTCTAGGGGTTATGACTGGGTTTCTGTATGTAGATAATGTTCATATATTATTATGCCAGTGAGACAGTATTTGCTGAATGCAATTCATTGCCTTAGTTTGAAAACTATTCTAAGTAGCTGTGAAATAGTCATTTGCCAGTCAACTTTTCAAAAATATTACTTCCAAATATGTTGAGAAGAACTCGTCTGAGGACCATAATGTGAACTTCATTTTCCACTACCCTTTGTTGCCTCCCACTCACCCACTCTTGAATCCAGTCTGTCACTTTCCCCCAAATTCTATATAGCATGCCTAGAAATCAGCGGCAAAATTGGCGCAGATTCTATAACAATGCGTGTAATTTAACAAGCTTAACAAGTTAATGAGCGCTGATAACAGCACTTAATAAGCAATAATGAACATTAATTGGCACCGATTATAGAATATGCTTAGTCGGCACTGATTTCAACGCTGATTTTTTAGGTGCCATATATAGAATCTTCCATTTTAGGGCCCAAACCAAAGGTGCTTAGTAAGTTTATTAGTTGCCTGGTCAACCAGTCAAGGACAAGACCTACCATTAGTAGAATCAAGCCGCCTCGGGTCCAGAAATCTTTTTATAGTCCTAAAGATCAAGAGGACAATTCTAGAACGTAAGAGTAGCCATACTGGGTCAGACCAATGGTACATCTAGCCCAGTATTCTGTTTTCCAAACAGTTGCCTAGCCAGGTCACAAGTACCTGGCAGAAAACCAAATTGTTGCAACACAACATACTACAAATTCTAGGGCAAGCAGTTGCTTCCCATGTCTGTCTCAATAGCAGATTATGGACTTTTCCTCCAGGAGTTTGTCCAAACCTTTTTTAAAACCAGATAACTTGGTGCCTTGAATTAGGCACCATAATGGCACACTGAGTGCTAGTTCTGTAATGGCATCTGGGCATATCTACGCCGGTATAGAATACTAGAATAAAGTAACTTTGGTGTGCTAAAACATAGGTGCAACCACTTATGCCAGGTCAATGGCTGGCCATAGTTGGCCATATAATGCATGTAACTGATAATATTCTGTAAGATGGGTGCAATGCTTGGTGACATGTCTCGGCTTCCCCATGCTCTGCCCTTATGTATCCACCCTTCGGGGGGGGGGGGGTCACGGATCTGATATACTGCCTTTCTATGCTACTTTACAGAACAGTACATAGAGGTGAATTCTATATATGTGTCAGACTTGTGAGTTCTTGTACCAAGTAGAGCGCTGCTGAGCCCAGTACTCAGACCAGGTTCCGCTTGGCAGCCGGACAACCACGGGTTTCACCTGCGCTGACCGCTGTTCCCCAGAGGTTGAGCCCTTAGGTGCGGGCGGCCTGCAGGACTTACGAGACGGAGCAGGGAGTGGGGTGGTAAACGTAATGGCCAGACAGGCAGCAGGCAAGAGAGTGATCCAGGTACAGGCAAAGTCAATAGGCAAACAACAGGCAAGAGAGTAATCCAGGCACAGGTAAAGTCAGTAGGCAGGCAGCAGGCCAAGAGAGTAATCCAGGTATGGACGAAGTCAACAGGCAGGCAACAGGTCAAGAGAGTAATCCAGGTACAGGCAAAGTAGTAGGCAGGCAGCAGGTCAAGAGAGTAATCCAGGTACAAGCAAAGTCAGTAGGCAGGCAGCAGGAAAGAGAGTAATCCAGGCGCAGGCAAAGTCAGCAACGAGGGACAAAGTAGAGAAGAAGCACACTACTAAGCAAGTAACACCTACCAAAGTAGAAGCCGAAGCATGGAGTCCAGGAAGAGCTCAGCTGATAAAGTGCTGGCATCTGACATCAGCAGGGACCAGCAGGGAGAAGGAGCACAGCCATAGGACAAGAGCAGGGGGAGGAGGAACCGGAAGACCAATAGGAGAGAACAGGGACGCCGAGAGGGGGGACAGGGGGGACAAAAGTCCCCGGGCCCGGGCCTCCGGAGGGGGCCCGGCGCCACCGCAGTCAGGCCCACCCGCCGTCGCTCCCGAACTAACTAACCTTAAATGCCTCCTTCCTTTCCTTTCACCACCTTCGCGGCAAGCAGCAGCAGGGCAGGCCACTCCTTCCTTCTGTGTCCCGCCCTCACCTGACGTAACGTCCGCGAGGGCGGAGCACGGAAGGAAGGAGAGGTCTGCCCTGCTGCTGCTTGCCGCGAAGGTGGTGAAAGGAAAGGAAGGAGGCATTTAAAGTTAGTTCAGGGCCCGGTAGCGGGTGGAGGGGGGGCCCAGCGGCGACGATGACCTCGGGTGGAGTGGGGTGAGGTGGGGGGGGGCCCGGGGGCGGCCTTGTCCCGGGCCCGGTTCTGGCTCTTGGCTGGGAGAGAAGCAAGGGAAGCCAGGCAGAGAGAGAGAGAGAGAGAGAGCAGACCCAGGTGCATGGAAACAAAGCAATCAAAGAGCCTGCAGCCAGAGAAGAACTACAAACACATGGCTCAGGGCTGTGCCAGTCAAGTATGCGTGTCGACGGGACCCCACACAGCCCGAGGATGCCACTTGCGTTGAGGTAGGGGACATGACAATATGGCGCTGAAAAAATCAGTGCAGAAAAAAGCACTATTCTAAAGATAGATGCAGTTTAGAGAATAGCACTTAGACGTGGCCATTTGCAGCAACTGAAATGTGGTGCAAATCTTCACGCCTAAATTAGGAGTGTTTCCCCATTATTCTATAACTATGAGCATTAATTTGAGGAACACCTCCATTTCGCCCATGACCCTTCCATTTCCACACCCCCTTTTGAATTCACGCATAAAATTTAGGTGTAGGTCCTGTGCCTAAATTTACGCATGTTGATTCCAATGAAATCTAATTCATGCCAATAATTGCTTGCTATCAAGCCAATTTTAGGTGCTAAATAGCTCATTTTCAATTAAATTGAACGTGCCTAGATTTGCGTGCACAATTTTTTGCAGCTTTTATAGAATTCAGGGAATAGTGCAATGGCACGTGCAAATGCCAAGTAAGGTGCCAGTTATGTGTGCAAGACATGTGTAACTGCACACGCCCAATTATAAAATTGCCCTTCACCTCCCCCCCCCCAAATTCTATAAAGCTGCACACCTAAATTTTACAATTAGGGGGAAATTCTATAAATAATGCTGAAACTTCAGCACTGAAAAGATCAGCACTGAGCCCCTGTTCAATAAAAGATGCCTAACCTTTATAGAATACTGGCATAGTGTGCATGTCGAACCTAACTTTGGGCATCTAACTTACATCTGATAGAAACATATCTTAGTCTGGTACCCAAAGTTAGGTACAGATCGGCACTGTTTCATAACTTGACACCTAACTTTTGGGAATACCCATAATCTGCCCGTGCCCCATCCATGGCTACATCCCTTTTTGGTTGTGCACAGGAAAAGTTAGGCACCATTGGGCAGATGATCAGAAGCCCTGCACTGTTCCAAACAGTGGTCTTAAAATAGCACCGGAACAGTGTGGGGCTATACCACCCCTATGATGAGAGCTAATAACATGCAAATTTAAGCACGCTACTAGCTCTGATCATAGGGGTGAAGTGCAGGAGGATTGTGCCTGAGCATGCACTCAGGCACAGGTCTGGGCATCAAAACCCAGACCTGTCAAACATTCCAAAGGGCTAGCCCTTCACACCCTCCAGCAACCACGACCTGCCCAAGCTCCCACCCCGGACAGCAACACAGGGGGCTCGAGGTCCAGTGAACCTTCAGCCTTCCTAACATCCCCCTCCAACAGAAATCCCCCAGCCTATACCCTGGTGGTCTAGTGACAACTGGCGATGACTGACAGCAATCCCCCCTCTCCCGAACCCTCCCAAACCCTTGCTACCTTGAATGGAGGAGGGATGCGCTGGGCAGGGCTGGGAGTCATCATTTTGGAGGTGACATTCCTCTATTTAAGGTAGCAGGGGTTTGGGAAGGGGGGGGATTGCAGTCATTCGCTGCTACACAACCAGGGTATTGGCTGGAGGTCCAGTGACCTCCACCACTTTCTTCTGTTGAGGGAGTTGTTAGGGGGGCTGGAGGTCCACTAGATCTTCAGCTCCCCCATGTTGGTGTCTGGGGGGTTTGGGGGGTATGGGGGCTTGGGGGGGTTGTGGTCGCCGGGGCCATAATGATTGGGGAGTGTGGGGGGTCTACTGGACCCCCGGATGACACAGCCCAGGCGGACAGCTGCATCCTGCTGCCCAGCTGCTGTCCTGCTTGTCTTCCTGCCCTAATGCTATCTCCAAGCTGGCATAGGGTTTTGAGCAGTAGAGTACAATTGTTCAGTGCTCTCTACTGTTAATCATGGGGGCACCGGAATGAAAGAGCACACCAGCATACATTAGCATGCATTAGTGTGCTACTTGCATTGATCTGCTGTATGCTCTTTCGTTCTGGCACTACGGGTAGCTGATCATAAAGTGCAAATAAATGTGGGAGCTAGTCCAGCGCTAATGGCCTCTAGCACCCGCATTTACCTCTGATCATCTGCCCACATGTTACGGAATAGCACACAGGGCAGATGTGCGTACAGCTTCAATTGAGCATCAATTGAGTGCCAATTGGTGCCAGTTTCCTCATTTAGTTGCACACAGATCTCGGATCCATGATCAAATTCCAGCACCCAACATTCCTCGATCTATATAGAATCTGGGGTTTAGAGTGCAAATTTGTGCATGCAAGTTATAGATTAGGGTCAGTTGTGCGTGCAAATTAATTTTAATAATGAGGTACCTTAATTGGCTTTAATCGTCACCAATTAGCAGTTACATGTGCAACTGCCCTTAGTCGGTATTCTAGAAGTTGCACACACACAACTGTGCACAATTTCTAGGGGGCATGGAAAGGGGAGAGGCATGGGCAGGTCAAGGGTGTGCCCAGGATAAACGGGCACAGGTTACAAATTGACATCAGTTAGGCACACGCACTTATTGAGTTGAACTCAGTAGGAG
This sequence comes from Microcaecilia unicolor, assembly GCF_901765095.1. Classification (NCBI taxonomy): domain Eukaryota; kingdom Metazoa; phylum Chordata; class Amphibia; order Gymnophiona; family Siphonopidae; genus Microcaecilia; species Microcaecilia unicolor. The sequence continues at coordinate 648,416,102 of NC_044031.1, read as the reverse complement.
GCTCTGAATCACATTCACAGCCCATAAGCACTGCAGGGTATCCCAGGATCACACTCTCAGTTCTGAGTACATAGAATCCACCAGTGCATTAGTGTCAGGAATCACACTCCTACCCTGAGACTAAAATGCATTGCAGTGGGACTCACATGCATACCCAGCTTCCGAGCAGAGCCCTTCTGCTTTTCCCCCTGTCTAACATGGGCTGTGTTGTGCTTCTCTTGCAGTGCCTGCCTTGCTAGGCTGATAACATTACAGTATAATGTTGCTCGATAAGCCAGGGAGCCAACTGCGCATGCTCTGAATATTAAGTTTATAAATATGCATAACCAGTAATCCCCTAGAACTGGGAGTGAGCTCTCTCCTCTCGCGCTCTCTCATCCCTCCTCTTCTCCTCCAGCTCGGACAACAGACTAGCCACAGATTCACGGTAAGAAGCAAATTCATCATCTCATTTCGATATATTTTGATTTTGGCGTTCTTTAAGCCGCTCTTTCTAAGAACTTGAAAGTTGGGTGCAAATGCTGCACATATTTTCCTGCTGCGTCTGTAGTGCGAGGCGGTGAAACTAAAGTTTCTTCCTCTGAAAGGTCGTTTCTTTGACCTGTGCTCCGGCAGAGGTTACAGTGCTGATGGCTTGTTCTGTGTTAGGGGGGTTGTGAGTTTTGAATGTTAATTAACACGCTGGTTGAAGTGGTGATGCCTGTTACTGTGTTCTTAAGTGGAGGGCTTTACATCAGCGAGTCGGGGCTTTGAAATGAAAGTATAAAATGGTAATAAAGCTGATAATTGATATTTATTTTGTGAGTTATACAGTACCCTTCATCCAAATAAGATCTCAGCATGACTTACAATTGTCAGTACTACTGAAACATCTTAGAGTTAGATAACCATTCTAGGGATTAGTGCATCTTTATAAACTTAATAATCAGAGCATGCGCTGTTGGCTCCCTGGCTCATCGAGGAACATTATACCGTAATGTTATCAGCCTAGCAAAGGCTGCATCCCTTTCAAGTGCGTTGCTTTCAGGTACAGCAGGTATTTTAGCTAAAACTTTTCATATGTGCAGCATGCAGAACTTCTTAGAGATGTAAACTTCATTCCTTTCTTTGAACAAAGACATGTTGCCTCAGTGAGCCAAAAAAAGGGGGGGGGGCTTAAACTGCATCCACAGGGTTTCTGTGGGCTATATCCTATCCACACCACTGAGGAAACTTGACAAGACCTCTTTCTTTCATGCCACTCTTAGGATATCATTGGTGTCCTGAGAGTCTCTATCCAGTATTATGACTTCAAGCAGTGACCAAACATTGAGGGGTCGATATTTAGCTAACAGCGGTCAGCATTTATTTGTTATAAGCTGCCACTAGTGTTTTTCCCAGATATTCAATGCCGGGCTATGTCCGGGCACCAGGTAGCCGGTTCAGTCTTATGTGGGTAAAGTGCAATATTCAGTTCTTAACTGCATATCAACTGGAAGCAAACAGGAATAAGAAAACAAAAAATAAAAACTTCATATTACACCAGGGGCAAAATAGATCAAAATCAGTTCTGGGATAAATTAAAACTAATCCCTAATAAAGGAGATCATGGATTCTACCAATCTCATAGAACATTTGAATACAACTACTAAAAACGTTTTACATTAAATAGCCCCTAATTACAAGAAAACTAAAAAATACAAAAGAAATCAAGTAATCAGTAGTTTAATACAGAGCTATTAAAGTTGAAATAAAAATGTAGAAAATTGGAAAGAATATGGTTTTAAAACCCCCCAAAAATGAACAGAATAGTTCAGTTTGGAGAAAAGCCAAATACAAGGCAAAGTTATAGGAAACAAAGAAGGAATATGATTCCAAACTGATGGGATTTACTTTATACATCTGATAATGTTATTTTTGTTACATTTGTACCCCACGCTTTCCTACTCGTGGCAGGCTCAATGCAGCTTACATGGGGCAATGGAGGGTTAAGTGACTTGCCCAGAGTCACAAGGAGCTGCCTGTGCCTGAAGTGGGAACTGAACTCAGTTCCTCAGGACCAAAGTCCACCACCCTAACCACTAGGCCACTCCTCCACACTAATGCTACCCAACTAGCTAATTATTTTCAAGAAAAATTAAAACAATTTGTGTTAAAATTATATGTAACAACCTTCAAAATGAAAATCAGTTATTAGGCTTAGATAGAGATAGCATTCTGGTGGATAGAATTTGGAAAGAATTTTTACCTCCTCGGTGGTCAGAAATAATCTAACGAGGATATTTGCAGCATCCCATTGTTTACTAGGGGTCTGCACTAGTATCAGCACGTGTTTTTCACGCACGCTGAGGCTCCCTTTTCCCACAGCGGATAAAAGGTCTTTTTTTGAGGAAAAGACATGTCCGTGCGGTAAGTGAACCACTTGCCGTGCAGCCCTTTCATGGGTTGGGGGGGGGGGGCACTTACCACCACCCATTGAGGTGGCAGTTTGGGCTCCCGCACTACCCAGGCAGTGTGCGGCACTGCTCGATTACCGCCGGGTAAGCACTGCTAGGAAATAGCGCTTGCTAGGAGTGGAAACTAATCCTGGGCTCCTGTGGTAGTTCTGGATTGGCATGGAGCAAGCCTGTTGCCACGTGTCAACCCTTTAGTAAAAGGACCCCTAGATGTTTGTATACACCGAAACACGGACTGTGTCGGGTCCCTGCTTTATCTGCATTAATAAAATACTGTTGGACAATATCTCCAGCGTTGGATTCGTCCTTGTTCAGCCTTGTTCAGAGTGGAGGAGTAGCCTAGTGTTTAGTGCAGTGGATTGTGATCCTGGGGAACTGAATTCAATTCCCACTGCAGCTCCTTGTGACTCTGGGCAAGTCACTTAACCCTCCATTGCCCCTGGTACAAAATAAGTACCTGAATATATGTAAACCGCTTTGAATGTAGTTGCAAAAACCTCAGAAAGGCAGTATATCAAGTCCCAGTTCCCTTTCCCTCTATTCTTGTCTGTTGTGCTTTTCTGTCCTAGAGACATTCCCCTGCTTCATTTCTTGATCCCTAGATGTTTGCCACACCAATTTTATGAATGAGGCTCCAATAGGGTTTAAAGTTGTACTTGCTGATTGGCTACAGGCCTTTAGGTAGAATTCTGACTATTAGGGGAGAAATAACTCTAACTCCTATACTGAAGAGTATAAAAGATTCACATCAAAATGTAACTAAGTATAGACCTGTAGCACAGAGCTTCTCAAACTGTGAGTCGGGACCCCACGTGGAGTTACAAAACTTGCATTTGGAGTCACAACCTGGGTGGGCTGTCTATAGGTGCTCCATTATTCTGCACCTCCAGGTGGGGTCACACATTTTTATTTGGCTGCAGTCATGGGGTCACAGGCACAAAAAGATTTGAAAGCACTGCTGTAGCGTCTGCGCCTTTTTTTGTTGTTGTTAAACTTATGGAAGGCTAAACAGCTGATGGAATATTTAGATAAATTTGACATCTTACATAGTTCCCTGTCAGGATTTCAGGCAAACTATAGTACAGAGACTATATTAGGGACTCTGTTAGCTGTCATTAGATCATTTATCAGCGAGGGCAAACAGGTACTTATTATGCAGTTTGATCTTTTTCGATCTGGTAGATCACAGTTTCATTATTATCTTACATTAGATGGTATTGGAAAAGTAGGAAATGCACTGAGCTGCTTTTGTGGTTTTCTCACAAGTAGATCTTACAGGGTTAACGTGGATGGTGTATTATCATAAGAATATAAGAACATAAGAGTAGCCATATTGGGTCAGGTCAATGGTCCATCTAGCCCAGTATCCTATTTTCCAAACAGTGGCCAAGCCAAGTTACAAGTACCTGGCAGAAACCCAAATCATGGCAACACTCCTTACTACAAATCCCAGAGCAAGCAGTCTCAATAGCAGACTATGGACTTTCCTTCCCTCCAGGAACTTGTCCAAATCTTTTTTAAACCCAGATACGCTAACTGCTCTTCCTACATCCTCCAGCAAAGAGTTCCAGAGTTTGACTATTCATTGAGTAAAAAAAATATTTCCTCCTATTTGTTTTAGAAGTATTTCCATGTAACTTCCTCGAGTGTCCCCCTAGTCTTTGAACTTCTGGAACGAGTAAAAAATCGATCTACTTGTTCTACACCATTCAGAATTTTGTAGACCTCAATCATATCTCCCCTCATCCGTCTCTTTTCCAAGCTGATATTTGGCGAGCAGTAGGGCTCTCCCTTATCACCCATTTATAAAATGCCTTGATATATTCACTCAGATTAGAATTGGAGAAAAAAGGATTTAATGTGTCCATCTACACAGATGATGTTATAGTTTGAATTCCTCTATTTTTGAAAAGACTAAGGGGTTCTTTTACAAGTGGGCTTAGCGCACCCTTAAGCGGGTCTTTCCCCGCAAGCTAAGGTCATTTTTGCCGAAGCCAGAAAATAGCTGATTTTCCATTTTTCAAATTAATGGCCATGCACTAATGTTCACTAAACACAATTAAGTTTAGGCATGGAGGAGTTAACTAGGGCCAGTTTCAAAAACAGCCCCGCCTCTTAGATCCTGAAGCAGTGGCACTAAACGCTGGCCATTGTCAGCTAGTGGTGAGGGGGAGAAGGAACTTGCTCTAGCATAAGAAGTTACATGTGCCGGTAGCAAATGCGACTGAAAGATAAGTTTCCTTTCAGTTTTCAATAATTCTTATCTGTGTGTAGCCATAGTTGTTTAAACAATTGATGCAAAGCAAAAAGGGGTTCACAATATCCACAAAATTCAACAGCACAAAAGAAAGTGGAAAAGAAACCAACGTCAAGAGATCAGTCCAAACTCAGGGTAAGATACTCCAATAAGCAATTTTATTTGGACCCTACACGGTCCGTGTTTCGGCTTTTAAAAAAAGCCTTCATCAGGGGTCGATCAGTGAGTGCGCAGTTGTATACTGATTGACAGTGGAGCATATGAATTGATCTCTCTAAATGCAAAGAAGAATACTGTCTTACACCAACAAATTCAATTTTTTTTTTCAATTTGAATTTGTTGGTGTAAGACAGTATTCTTCTTTGCATTTAGAGAGATCAATTCATATGCTCCACTGTCAATCAGTATACAACTGCGCACTCACTGATCGACCCCTGATGAAGGCTTTTTTAAAAGCAGAAACACGGACCGTGTAGGGTCCAAATAAAATTGCTTATTGGAGCATCTTACCCTGAGTTTGGACTGATCTCTTGAAGTTGGTTTCTTTTCCACTTTCTTTTGTGCTGCTAAAACAATTGATGCAGCAGCAATGTGAATGAAAACTGTATTGCAACGAAAGCGATAGCAGCAACTAGCTACCCGTCACCGAGATCAAAGGTTTTTTTTGGCCAATGACGAACAGAGGATCACTTTGGATCCGTTTCAGCTCTAATAGATTCTGTTGATCTAGGAGCTCTGTGAGGCCATTTTTACTTTGACATATGCACTTGTTCACACAGAGTGCAGATTTTTGCATTTTCATCACGTGGAAGTAATTGTTTACTGTATATCATGCACTAATGTTGCCATTAGTATGCAGCCACTAACAAAAATTAGCATGTGAATCCTTACTGCCACCTATTTTTATAGGCGGTATGAGCTCACACGCTAATCACATGTTAATCAGTTAGGGGTCCTTTTACTAAGCGGTGGTAGGCTTGCCAATTTGGAGCTACCTCTGGCTCCATACGGGCACTGGTGGTAGTTCCAGCCCCAGTGCGTGCCATTTCCCATGCTAGGGAAAACTGGCCACAGGTTGTTAGCATGGTGCTAACCCAGCGGTAATCGGGCAGTGCCGTGTGTTAACCCGGATACTGCTGGGTTAGCGCGGGAGCCCTTATTGCCACCTCAGTGGGTAGTGGTAAGTGCTCCCCCCACATGGCCATGTGGTGAGAACAATCTTACCACATGGCCATGTTTTTTTTTTTTGCAGCCTTTTTAACAATTGCAGTATAAAGGGCCACAGCACGCAGCAAAAATGGCCCCTGTCGCTAGTGCAGGGCCCTTTTTACTGCAACTTAGTAAAAGAGCCCCGTGGAGGGGCATAATTGAACGGGGCCGGCCATCTATATGGGTGGCCATCTCCAAGGCCAGCCCCGGAAAGTGGCATACCGACCGTATTATCGAAACAAGATGGCCGGCCATCTTTCGTTTCGATAATACTGTTGGGGCCGGCCAAATCTCAACATTTTGGCCTGCGTTACAGATCGCCGCCATTGTTTTTTGCCGATAATGGAAACTAATGGCGACCATCTCAAACCCGGCCAAATCCAGTGCATTTGGTCGTGGGAGGAGCCAGCATTTATAGTGCAGTGGTCCGCCTCACATGCCAGGACACCAACTGGGCACCCTAGGGGGCTCTGCGGTGGGCTTCACAAATTAGTTTCTCTTTAGCTGATACTCATTCCTTTGAGAAGTAGGCACATGCCCCTCTATTCTATATATGGCACCCAAATTTGGGCACCCAAAATTGTGTTTGATCCTGAGATCCGTTCAAGGGTGGATTGAAGGTGGTTTGGGGGTGGTCTGAGCCCCCCACTTGGCCATTGCCTGACACCCCCTGCCACCACAGCTGATGCCTCCACTGCCCCAGTCCTACCTGAGGGGTCCTGGTGGTCTGGCGGCCTCTGCAGGGGGCATGTTCTTTCCTGCCCACTGCACTGCCACTATTCCCCCCGCCTGCCGGCACACCAGTGTTTTAAAAATGGCAGCCGAAATTTCCCGTGGTAGTCTTGCAGGACTTCCACAGGGAGTCTCGGCCACCATTTTTAAAATATGATGGTGTCATGTGGGTGGGGGGGATAGTGGCAGCCCAGTGGGCCGGGCAGGAAACAACATGTTCTCCCTCCCCCCCCCCCCCCCCCGCAGAGGCCACTAGATCGCCAGCGGCGCGCCGGGCATCTGGGCCCTCAGGCTCAGCCCGGTTGCCCGAATTGTCAGTCCGCTCCTGGATCCATGCACAAATAAATTACATAAATTAACAATCGATAATTAGCTGTAAAGAATCAATTATTGATGTTAATTGACTCTAATTTAGATTGCATATGGATCTGACTGTGTGCAGTTCTATAAAGATCTGCACCCAAATCATCTTGCATGCAACCCAAAAGGGAGCGTGGCTGTGGGAGAGGTCAGGGGCATTCCAAAGAAGGTGCGTGCACAAGTTACATGCTAGGATTTACAGCAGATTTCGGTTGTTGTAAGTCCTCGTGCCCTTGGGTGTCGGAATACAAACTAAGCACCAGAGCATTCTTTATAGAATAACGCTGAGCGTGACTTTTTCCTGGTAGCATTTACTGAATCTGGCCCATTGTGACCCAGTTCCATAGATATCTCACAGGGTGAAGTGTCACGTAGTGAGAATCAGGTGTTCCTTCTCATTGCAGTGCACCGGTACTGCTATAGATGATAATAGGTGCCTAACTGCATGAAAGACATTGTTGTGGTGGCTCTTTCGCTTCCATAATGCTCTATTGTCCAAGCTTGGGGGGCCTTTTACTAAGCCACTTAAGTGTCTATGTGCGCCAGAATGGAGTTACCGCATGGCTACTGCTTGGCTCTTGTGGTAATTTAATTTTTGCCGTGCGACCGATACTCACGGCCAAAAACTAATTTTCTGCCGTGCCTATTGGACGTGCGCCAAGTGCCATTTGGCGCACGTAGCTCATTACCGCCTGGTTACCACATGAGACTTTACCTCTAGGTCAATGGCTGATGGTAAGGTCTGAGACCCAAAATGGACGCACAGCAATTTTCATTTTTCCGCACATCCAATTTTTTTACAGGTGCTCTGAAAAATGATTCTGCGTGTGCCCAAAACCTGCACCTACAGTACCGCAGGCCATTTTTCATCACACCTTAGTAAAAGGACCCTGAGTGACTATAATCTTGATTTTCATGAAACCGTGACGGAAGATAGAGTTCAAGAAAAACTTGTAAGATGAAGAAGTGCAAAAGAACTCTTTCCAGTCCAGCCAGAAGGGTGTCCATCAACTTTTGACGTATTGGTTGTGCACTCCAAACTGTAGACATTTAGGAGTAGATTCTGTATATGGCACTGTAAAATTCAGTTCTGAAAAAAAATATGCCCAGGTGTATTCTTAGGCACGGTTTATAGAAGACGCCTAAGGCCCGTCCGCACAACTAAATCTAGTCATGGTGTAAATTCCGGCGACTAAGTTAAGCGCAGAGCAGATGTATACTATAACAGCGCACATCATTTTGTAGAAATGCCCTCAACTCACCCATTCCACGCCCATGGCCATGCCCCCTTTTCAGCAGTGCACATTATAATTTAAGTGCATCACTTTATAGAATACACTTAGCGAGTTGTGCGTTTAAATTCTAATTAAAGCCAATTAGTGTCAATCATTGCTTGTTAATTGGTAATTACCAGCGCTGTTTGGCTTAAGATAATTAAGTTGTGCGTGCAATACAGGATAGGACCTGAATTGCGTGTGCAACTGAAGGTCAAACTATATAGAATCTAGGGGTTAACACAGAATAAGCCTTGATTGTGTGATGAATGTTTGTGGGACTGCGTTCTCAGTAAGCGCCAGGATATTCTTGATACTGAAACATGCCTCTCTGCCATCTGTCTCCAAATTTCCAGTGCCCCTGTGTACTCTGGTGACTTTAAATGCCAGCTTCTGAACTTGCAAGTATATTTCCTAGGAATGAAATGCGGTTCAGAGGGAGGGAGAAGTAGAAAAGAAAAATCAGGATACAGACTGGGTGCCAGGAGAGGTCCTGGGATTCCTGTTTTCTAACCCCAGTGCTATTATTGGCTTTCTGTGTGTTTTGATTAAAAGAATAATTCCAGAACTGAGCAGTTATAATTAGATTGCCAGAGTCACCTCGTAGGACCTTGTCCTATAAAAGAACATAGATAACTACTTTGCTTTATAGAATATTAGCATAATTGCTTAAATATCAGCTTAAAAGTTATATGTGTTTAGTACTTAAAGGCTGCAGATAAATGCGTAGCTTATAGTATTCTACACTGTGTTGAAAAAAAACTATACAAAGCTTGTTTTATGCATAACTCTGGCAAAACTTGACCAATTTCAATGAAATTTGGGACATATTATTCTGAATAAATTTGCTGTAAGCCTACACTCACGCCAACCAAGGCTGGGGTTTGGTACATTTTACAGAACGGGGAATGGGAGGAGCAAGAGTATCCAGAGCAGAGGAGAGAATAGTATTATAGGAAGAGACAGCCTCATTGACAGACTTGGATAACATGTAGAGAAGAGATTTGAAACACTGGAGGACAGAGTAGAAGGGTCAATAGCCTGAAGATTCCTAAATGTATTGGTTAAGATTGGACGGGACTGGGGAGGAGGGTGTTTAAGTGTGAAAGTTATCAGATGATGGTCAGAGAGGGGAAGGAGTTGAGGCACAGAAACTGGAGAGTGACCAGTTTGAGAAGAGGATAAGATCAAGACTGTGACCATTCTGGTGAGTGGGGGCAGTGGAGCACAGTTGAAGATTGAAAGAGGATGTTAAAGCAAGAAACTGAGAAGCATAAGAGTCAGAGGGATCATTAGCATGAATGTTAAAATTCCCAAGAATGAGGGAAGGAGATGAAGGTTCAAGAAAAAAGGAAAGCTAGGCATCAAAGTCAGTGAGAAAGGAAGAAAGGGACTTATCAGGGGGTTGGAGAGGCAGAGGAGCAAATAGACGGATGGAGTGGACTTCAAAGGAAGAAAAACAGTGAGACTGAGGTGGAAGAAGAGGTTGAAATCTACAAGAGGGTGAAAGTAGTAGCCCGACACCACCTCTGTGGCCAACCGGGCGAGGAGTATGGGAGAAAAGATAACCTCCATGACATAGGGCCGTGACTGAAGCAGAGTCTTCAGGGTAAAGCCAAGTTTCAGTTAGGGCAAGCAGATGGAGAGTACAAGAGATAAAGAGGTCATGGATGTAGGAAAGTTTGTTACAGACAGACCGGGCATTCCACAGAGCACAAGAGAAAGGCAGGGAAGAAGGGGGGAGGAGAGGAACAGAAATTAGATTGGAGATATAACGGTGTGATCTGCACAAATAGGATGAGAGTTAATGTGGAGGACCAGGATTGGGATTAATGTCCCCAGCGGAGAGCAGGAGAAGGAGCAAGAGAGTACGGAGAAGAGTAGGCAAGGTATGACGACAGCGACGAAGGCGAGATGTACTCAGATAGAAAGGAGATGGATGAATGGAAGGAAGGAAATGTTGAAGGTTGAGAGCTGAGAAAAAGGAAGAGGAAAAAAGAGATGGTGAGATGATGAATACAGAGGGTGGACAGTGTGTTTCTGCAGTGTACAGTGGTTTCAGATGGAGAAACAGATTAGGAAGGGACAGTACCAAAAAGAAATGGAGCCATAAGTACCAACTGGGAGAAAAATAAATGTAAAGAGAAAAATGTCCTGGCGCGCAGCACCTAGAGCAGAGGCCCTGAGTGGATCGGAGTGGACCTGGGAGTCACCCCAGAGAAGGCTGTAAAGGATATGCAGATGAGCTGCAAGTCCTCCACAGCACCTGAAAGGCAGGCGGTGGTAGAGCTGGGCACCTCTCAGCTGAGGAAAGGCTTACCAGGGGTTAGGCCGAAGCCAGCATTCCTCCCCCTGAGGGTCACCTCAGGGGGAGGAATGTTGTTGCCATCCAATTACTGATTGTTAATGGCTTGTTAATCTATTAAGATGCGCAGGCCTTTCAGCAGCACACCCACATTTCAGAGCCTAACTTTGAGCATCTCATAAAATGCAAGGGCCAGTATATAAATTGCATGCATGTGAATCCCGTCCGTGCTCCAATCCCTTGCAAATACATGCTATGTAAGTTAATGGCATATTCACAGAATAGTGTTTATGCAGACTTTTGGCAGTTACACATGTGGGGTACACGAATTAGCATAAATGTCATTATTCTAAACATTTATGTGCTACACTAAGCCAAGTATAGAGAAAGAGGCAGAATCGCAGGGATAAATGTATAGGAGTTGCTAATCTGTACCAAGTTTCAAGTTTATTTATATCTTGTTATACTTCCCAAGAGTGAACAATCTGAGCAGTTTACAATAAGTCAATAAATTCTAATATAAAAGAGTAGGAAAGAACTATGAAAATCAATAGGAAAGAACTGGACAGGAAAGATATTTATAGGATTAGAAGAATGCTTTAGTAATGGCTGGTGGACCGCTCTTCAAGAGGAGTGAAGGTGGGAGGAGGGTAAGTGTAATCAGCATTAGTATGGACCACTGTTCCCTCTAAGCTGAGTGGGAGTCCTTCAATTGCATTGCTGTCAGAAGGGGGTGGTGGTTCAATTTTGTCTTGTCAATTACTAGGGACAGGTAGGTTCCTTAGAGTCCTGTAGAGCTTGCCTGTCCCTCACTATTGAAAATGTGATAGTGAAACAGCACCACCCAGTGGCCGGACTGTAGGTGGAGGACTCCTGCTCAGCTTAGAGGGAACAGTGGTATGGGCTACAGTTCAGTTAAAGAATGCATCACGAAATAAGAAAGTTTTCAGTTCCAATTTGAAAGTTGAATGGGAAGGTTGCAATCTGAAGTGTAGTGGAAAGGAATCCCACAAAGTGGGAGCTGTTACACTGAAAATGTGACTACTGTCTAAAGCTATGATACGGAAAGTGGGAATCGTTAAACAGTTTAGCTTTGATGACCAAAGGGACTGAGAAGGAATGTGTGTGTGTGGGGGGGGGGGGGGGGGGGGGATCAGAAGGTGAGATAGAGAGAGAGAGACCACAATGACAAAAAAAGGAGTGGATCCAGTCAGTGCCAGGTTTTCTGGGCATTGCCTCACTGATATCACCCAGTTTCATCAAGTGGGCCTGTTCTGGTGCTGGGGCTCTGGATAATTGCCCTGCATGCCCCATAAAATAAGCCCTGCCTAGGAGGTCCCTTTGTAATAGTCCTCAATGCTAGATCCACAAATATTACTCTAAGCCCCCCATGCAAAAATTATTTCCATTATCTTTAAAAGAAATAGCAGAGGGTAGTCCAGCGTTCAGACTGGGCATTTTCTTTTAACAAACCTTTAGTATTACTTGTATAGCGCTACCAGATGTATGCAGTGCTTTAAAACATGCAGAGTAGGTAGTCCCTACTCTGAAGTTTACAGTCTAATGTGGAGCCACTCAGATTCAACCTTTAAGCAGTACTCGTGTCACGGGCCAAAGAGGGAGAGCCAGGGCCGCTGAGAGGGGGGGGGGGGGGGGGACAGGGGAGGCAAAATTCCCCAGGCCCAGCCTCCAAGGGGGGCCCAGCGCTGGGGTCTCTCTTAGAGAGTTGCACGGGGACAGAAATCTTACCCATCCCCGCCCGTCCCTGCTGGAATCTTACCCGTCCCCTCCGGAATCTTACCCATCCCCACCCATCCTCGCAAATATTTAACCCATCCCAACCCATCCCAACCCGTCCCCACCCGTTCCCGCAAGAATTTAACCTATCCCCACCCATCCCCGTAAGAATTTAATGGTACATAAAAGAAAATTCCAGTCAGCTCCCTCAGTCTCTCTCTGGATTTGAGCCACAGCACTGTAGGCAAGGAAGCAACGGAAGTTGGAAGTTGGAACACTCTGGTGCGCACATGTAAGACTTGTCTCCAATTCACTTGCACTGTGTGCTGAGAGGTCACCACATGCATGCGCCAGTAGGTCAGGTGACATCTGATTCTCATGCCTGTGTCAGTGCTGAGGTCTGTGCACCAGCCTGGTAGCAAAGAGGATTAATAGTAACATAGTAAGTGACAGCAAATAGACCTGAACGGTCCATCCACTCTGCCAATAGTCACACTCATGATCAATTCATCATTAAATCAACGAGTGTGATATTATATACATGATTATGGTCTTTCTTTCGTGTTTCTGGAACAAAGACCACAGAAGTCTATCTGGCCCTATCCTTATGTTCCAACTACTGGAGTTGCCGTTGAAGCCCACTCCAGTCTATTTGTCTTCTCATTTGTGGGACACAGACCGTAAAAGTCTGTCCAGCACTGTCCTCATGCTCCAGCCACTGAAGTTGCTGTCTAAGCCCTTTCCAGCCCATCCTAAACCAGATTGCCATGTATGAGACACAGACCATACAAGTCTGCCAGGTATCAGCCCTAGTTCATCACAGCCAGAATCGCCATCTAAGCGTCACTTGACACATCCACACACATGCAGCCATTTAAGGTTAGGTTTTATATAACTTCCATTTTCTAATTAGAGATCCTCTGTGTTCATCCCATGCCTTTTTGAATTCCGTTATCATTTGTGACTCTACCACCTCCTTAATGGAAGACTTTTCACATTTGTGCTGTTAAAGCAAGGAAGAAGAAGAGGAGGAGAAGACAGCACTCAAAGAAATTGGTATTCGGTAGATGAGAGGCTGGTGCAGGTGCAGCTTACACTTCTACGAGAAGACCGCAGAACTGCTTCCATCCCCGCGGGAACCCTGCAGGAACTGCCTCCGTCCCCGCGGGAACCCCGCAGAGCTGCTTCCATCCCCGCGAGAACCCCGCAGGAACTGCCTCCGTCCCCGCGGGAATCCCGCGGGTTCCATGGGATTCCCGCGAACCCCATTCCCGTGCAGCTCTCTAGTCTCTCTCTCCTGCTCCTGATGGGCCCCGAGTGATCGGGTCCTGACAGGAGCAAGAGAGAGAAAACTTCGGCACCGGGCTCCCCTCCAGAGCTGCTCTTCACTCACTTCTACCGCAGTGCCGAGTGGCTGCTTTTCCCCCTCAGGCGCATGCTTGGTTTTGAAATTGAGCATGCGCGACAAGAGAAAAAAGCAGGGGCAGAGCAGGCGGAGTGAAGAGTAGCACTGGATTCCTCTGCTGGCAGGGCCTCAGGATCCCTGCCAGCCCCATGGTACCTCAGTTGTGGCAGCGGCGATCCTGTGGGGAGGGGGTCGGGAGCGGCAACGATCCGGGGGGGGGGGGGGACGGTGGCGGCGATCGGGGGGGGAGGCAGTGGCCCGGGCCCGGCTCAGTCTCTCGGCGGCCCTGGGGTGAGCTCTTGTGCCACAGCCAAGTTGACACTGCCCAACTGGCCTAAAGGCTAGGTAGGCCCCGACTAGCAGCAGGCAAGTCACAGCCAGGCTAGGACCAGGGCGGCCAAATATAGAGGTACACCAGAAGAGACATACAGGAACAACCACCACAAACTGAGAGGTTAGAAGAGTTATGGTCTTCCATGTAGCTACTATTTCTTCGAAATGCCGAAGCGAAGAGGAAGGTCGGCTGCTGTGGGGACCCCGCGCCGGCTCTCAGCTTCAGTGCCGGGTCCAATAGAGTCTTTTCTATGGAGACCAGAGGTGACTGAAAGAACGGGAGGCGGCACGCTTGCGACAATCAGGCAGTCGGGTTACCATATGGCCAGGGTTACCATATGGCTCCAGAAAAAGGAGGACGGATTGAGCCAACCGGGTTTTACTTCCATTGCTTTAAAGCAATGGAAGTAAAACCTGGCTGGCTCAATCCGTCCTCCTTTTTCTGGAGCCATATGGTAACCCTACATATGGCTCCAGAAAAAGGAGGACGGATTGAGCCAGCCGGGTTTTACTTCCATTGCTTTCAATGGAAAGCAATTGCTTTCAATGGAAGTAATTGAGCCAGCCAGGTTTTACTTCCATTGCTTATGGAAAGCAATGGAAGTAAAACTCGGCTGGCTCAATCCGTCCTCCTTTTTCTGGAGCCATATGGTAACCATTGTGGAGACCTGGGGTCGCCTGTGCTTGATGTTACCCTAAGCCCCATTCAAGGAGCTCCTCCCCTGCAGCCCCAGTGTGCTATTTCCCCAGTGGAATCTCTTGTTCAGCCACAGGGAGGTGAAGCTGAAGTGGAGAGACCAGGGGTCCAGGAAGAACAACTGGAGAACAAAGGAGTGTTAAACTCCTCTAATTTAGAAAGTGCCCTGGGGGAAGCAGCAGGAGACCGTTTGAATGCAAGTGAAAAGAAAGCTGAGGAGAACATTTCTACTGATAAGGTACAGACTTTAAACTTTCCACAATTTTTAGAAGAAAAACCAGCTGAAGTAACTCTGGAAATTCTCTGGGCCTTAATTGTTAACCTGGGTAAGGTTTTATGCCCTCAAACTCAGGCTCTTGAGACCAGGACAAAAAAATTAGAAGAGGAAGTGGAGAGGTGTGGTAGCCGGGATACCTTTTTTGTTGTATTAAGTTATGTCCAATAAAAAAGGTATCATCTTATTTTCTTTTCCATGTTTTATTTTGTTTGATTTCTATTGAAGAGGAAGTGGAAATAGTAAACAATGAAGTAAAAAAAATTGCAGTGAAAGTTGAGACTCAGGAGAAAAATGTTGTAAAATTTCAAGAAACTCAAATAACAATGATAAAAGATAATATGAATATGCGGAGGAAGATTGAGTCCTTGGAAAACTCCCTGAGATCAAACAATTTAAGATTTTTTAATTTTCCCAGGGTGCCTTCGATTACACCCAGGGAAATGTTGAACAGATACTTAAAGGAAATTTTTGGACTTAAAGAAGATGCTATTCCCCCTTTCTCCCAGGTATACTATCTACCAAATAATCCAACAGAAGCACAATTGTCCGCAAATCAAGCTGAACCTCCTCTGGATGTTTCAGCTATCCTAGAGTCTTCTGACATTGACTTGGCAGTTCCTTCTACTTTATTGGCAACTGTTGCGTTAACTTTGGATAAAGTATGGATTATGAAAATGTTCTTTAAGAACAGAGATAAAGAGTTCATAGGTCTTAAAATATCAATATTTCCAGATGTGTCTAAAGAGACTCAGAAAAGACGTAGGCAGTTTTTACTGCTTAAGTTAGACGTTCTCCAGATTGGGGCTACTTTTCTTCTTCGGTACCCATGTAAATGTATAGTCCAGTTCCAATCAGTAAAATATGGTTTTTTTTGAGCCATCACAGCTTACAGAATTCCTTGTAACCAAACGTTCTTTGGGGTTAAGAGAATGTTAATGTCTATTGGCATGCATTTTGAGCTCTGTTAATATATGACACCTTGATCTCAGACAGGTTTTTATAATTTCCTTGTAAATCTTTCTTATTAATAGCTTCACTATTGATAATCTTGGATCCAGATTTGAGGACTTGAGTGTACTTATACATAATTTTCTTTCATTTATTAATTACTAGTAAAAGAGGCCCGTTTCAGAGCAAATGAAACGGGCGCTAGCAAGGTTTTCGTCGCCATCACCCCCCTCCCTCCCTCCCTCCCTGGCCAACCCCTTTGTTGTTCTGCCATTGCTCCGCCCCCAACATCATGACGTTTGACGTGAGGGCGGGGCCCGGAGCAATTTCCCCCCCCGCCTCCCTGCCTCCCTCCCTGCCAACCCCTTTGTTGTTCTGCCATTGCTCCGCCCTCGAGGGCGGGGCCCGGAGCGATTTTGGTGGCTTCACCACCACGAACCTTCGAACCTTTTTGAAGGATGTCAGGGCTTGGCTTCAGTGATGTCAGTGTCCTCAGAACGTTGAGGGTGAGTTTTATTATAGTAGATTATCGAATGTATAACTTTCTGTAAAAGCTTAGGCTTGATAAGATTGTTTATCAATTATATTTTGAAAAAAAAAAAGAGTTACAGTATTTGTTCTATCCTGGAATTGTATTGGGCTTAACAAGTCACTAAACTATTGGGCCTTATTAATAACAACTTTTAAAAAATAAGTAGTAATGAATCAACTGGAAACATGTCCAAACTTTGGTACCTGCCATATTCACATTATTACTATTATTATTATTTTCAAACTGTTAAAATCAGTAAATTAATATTAATTACACATTAAAAATTTTGGAACGATAGCATACTTAAACTTGTACCATGTAGAGGTCATGGCAGCTTCTATGAACTTAGGGAATTCATTGAAATGTACAATTTGACTGGGGATGCCTAAACTTTGGCACATAGTCGTTGTTTTCTGAGTATATTATTACAGGTTTTAATATTATTTTGCAAATTGTCTGACATTGATAGGAACGTATGTTATTCTTCTTGAGATGACACTACAATTTGAATACATTTTGTTTTGTATGGTAAGTTTTCAGGGAAGCTGGGCTAGCTTCCTCGCTGGGGAATGTGGAGTGTGTTACAGACCTGGCAGTACAGGTTTTGGATTGAGATGTTGTATGGAATCTAGACATCATTCTTATATAGAACTAGTTGAACGATGCAATCAGTTATAACGATAGCTTTATTAGATGGCTGATACTGATTGGGAGTTTCTTTATGCATAGAAGGTCCTTGGCACTTTTCTTGTTGTGCCTTTCGTAGATATTGTAAAGATTAGGGAGAGTCTGTGATATGGTTGTGGACACAATCGAGGGAATTCTATAAATGGCACCTACAAAAGTCAGCAGTGAAAAAAAACCACACTGAACGCTATTCTATAATCCTTGCCTAAAGTTAGGCTAGAATACACATAGCGCCCGTCCCTATGACTAAAATTTAGGCACGGCCATGTACACCAACTAAAACTTGGTGTAAATGCCCAGGTCTAAATTAGGTGTGGAGCGGGTGCATTCTATAACACTGTGCGTAATTTTTAGGAACGCCCATGACCCGCCCATGCCCCTTCCATGGCCATGCCCCCTATTGAGATCCACGCCGTAGAATACACATGCACCACTTTATAGAATATACTTAGCAAATTGTGCATATATATTCTAATTAGTGCCGCTAATTGCTTGTTAGTGGTTAATTATCGGTGCTGATTGGCTTGCTAATCAATTAAGTTATGCATACAATTTGGCGGCATGGCCAAAATTGCTCACGTAACTTTAGTCGCCATATGTAGAATCCGGGAAAATGTGCAGATATGTTGCTTTGGCTTGCTCCCTTACATACCTAACTTACACTGCTCTCTGCCACCCCAAATACTTACATCTAGAGACACCACTGACCTCCCCTCCTTATTTTGACTGATGGATCATCCAGCCCTGGTCTTGGCAGGTTTCCAGGAAAACTAGTCTTGCTCATTCATGCAACCGTCCCCTCCTCACAACTAAAAGAAGCTCAAATATAAAAAGGTGATATTGGGTGGGGCATAGTTCTGAATATCTGTCAGGTGCAGAAGAAGACGGTCCCAGCTCTGCTTAAAAAATTGCTTCATGACAGCGTATTTGCAGTGATATTTAATACTATACATTGCAGAAGTGAAATAAGGTGTTTATAATAACATTTCATTATAGAAATATTTTTTTTTCTTTCTTTCAGCTCTTTTCTAACAGCAAGATGGTAAGTTCTATGTCATTTCTCACCCTCTCCTTTCCTCATTGTGTCCTTTCTGCCACTCTTCTTCCTCTCTGTTGTCTCTTTCTCCTTCTCTCTAATCTGTGCCTTTGTTTCTTTCATTCCACTTTGCTCCTTTCCTTTTTTTCTATTCAAACATTATAAGCATATAGATTTTGTTCATCTGTTTCGTTGTTTCTTCTCCCATTCTCTTCCCTTCTGTTGCCTTCCTCCTCCCTTTTCTCCTTCTCTTTTACTCTTCTTTTTTCTCTCTCTCTCTCTCTCTCTCTTTTAAGATTTAAGAAGTGTACTTGGTATGGCAGTTTGTACATGTGTTGCAACAATAATACATAAAGCAGTAACATGAAAGAATGCAAAGTACCAAAGAGAAATAAAGACAATTCTTGGTTTCTGGAGCTCTTCGCTTTTGTGTACGATTAGATTATGTTTGGCCTGGTGGCAGGATACAACATATTTTGCTGTTACACCGGGTACCTGCTGCTTCTCCTGTTTCTTCCAGGATTATACCGAGTTTATCCCATTCATTTGTTTGTGGGAAGTCTTTTTATTTTCTCTGTTAGTTTTGGGAAATGCCCGTCTTTGATATCTTTGTATTTTGCGCAGTTCAGGAGGAAATGCATTTCTATTTCAATTTCTCTGATGTTGCATTGCAGGGAGTTTGGTTTCTTGGGGTTTCCAGTTCAGTTTTTGTCTGCAAATTTCTCTTTGTAATTTGCGGTCCCTTGTTCTCTATTTGCTGAGGGTCTGGCTGTGTTCTGTACCAGTGCCCGAAGTCAGTATGGAGCTAGTATGGAGGTTGTAGACACCATTGTCCTCTTTTTCGCTTCTATCCGCTTCCCACAATCTTTATTTAGTGTAATTACGCTACACCTTCACTACTCTGATTAATCAGAAACATCCACCCTTCACCTCCTACAATACAAACATGCACACCTATTCACAAACTCACTGCACAGACTATCAAACACAACATACAAACATATGCTTCCACAACAAAAGCAGAGACAAAATCTCATGCATATCTTTACATGCACACACACCCTAACCAAACAAAAATGACCACAACACAGTTTTTATCAAGGTTTAGCTCGCACCTTTCTAGTAATAGCTTGAGGTGATGTATATTCAAGTACACAAGGTATTTTCTTGTCTTCAGAATGCTTACAATCACAAGGGGAAATTTTAATAACTGGCATGTGCGGTTTTGTACAGTAGCGTAGCTACGGGGGGCCTTGGGGGCCTGGCCCCCCAAATTGGATCCGGGGCCCCTGGTTTGGCTGGTGGGGGTTGAAGTCTCTCTCTAGCGCTGTTCTCTGCGCATTGCCTGCCCTGCTTCCTCTCATGCATGCTCGGTTTTATGTGGGGTTGCAGCGGGGCGGGGGTTGTGGCAAGGAGGCAGGCCAAACTGTGCCCCACTTTGGGCTCCGGACCCCCAAACTGAGGTCTGGCTACACCCCTGGTTTCGTGCACCTTAATTGGTATTTACACACACAAGTGCACTATGTACTTTGGAGTGGAGGAGTAGCCTAGTGGTCAGTGCAGTGGACTTTGATCCTGGGGAACTGAGTTCGATTCCCACTGCAGCTCCTTGTGACTCAGGGCAAATCATTTAACCCTCCATTGCCCCTGGTACAAAATAAGTACCTGAATATATATGTAAACCGCTTTGAATGTAGTTGCAAAAACCTCAGAAAGGCAGTATATCAAGTCCCATTGCCCTTCCCCTTCCCTTTCTATAAGGGGGCGTGCAAAGTTCTATAGCAAGGGGGTGCACATGTGGGTGGATGACAGATGGGTCTTCTACCTACATGCACACCTTATTGAATAATTTGTACGCACTGCATGGTGCACTTAGGCACCCCAGCGTACAACAGCCATAGACTCAGCGTGGGTGGCTGCATCGATGCCAACTATTCTATAACAGAATCTTGGTGCCCAGATGACATGACAGAATTGACGCTCAGCACACAGCATCGAGGTGCCTAGTGACAGAATTGCCCCCTAGGTTTGTATCTGAGGCAATGGAGATTTACATGACTTACCCAAGATCACGAGGAGCAGCAGTGGGATTTGAACTAGGCTTCCATGGCTGTTAGCCAGTGCTCTAACCACTAGGATACTCTTCCCAGTGATGTAGCCACAGGTAGGCCCCGGTGGGCACAGGCCCACTCACTTTGAGCTCAGGCCCACCTAGCAGTGGCACAGCAGGTTTGTTGCTGGCAGGGATCCCCAAGCCCTGCGAGCTGAAGATTCTCAGGGGTTCTTTTACTAAACATTAGCTCGAGTTATCTGCAGCAGGTCCCATAGGAATAAAATGGGAACTGCTGCAGATAACTCGAGCTAACCTTTAGTAAAAGACCCCCTCAGTGATCTGGTGTCTCTTAACTTCCTCCCTCAACCCCCCCCCCCCCCCAGAACCTTTTAAATCCTTCAGTGCTGGGCTTGGGGCTCAAACCTGCCCAAAATTGGGTGTCTGGCTACGCCTCTAACTCCTCCACATTAATACACCTATATACTCTAGGGTTGTACATTTGTTTGAAACAAGATGGGATATGTCGATGATAATTCCCATGTTTCTTCATGTCATTTCTAAGCCAGAACAATAGGAAAAAATCCAACATTTTGGTTCTGTATCAATAGTACACAGTGTTGCTCAGTAGTAACATAGTAACATAGTAGATGACGGCAGAAAAAGACCTGCACGGTCAATCCAGTCTGCCCAAGAAATGTGCCACTTTTTGTGTATACCTTGATTTGTACCTGTCTTTTTTAGGGCACAGACCATACAAGTCTGCCCAGCACTATCCCCGCCTCCCACCATCGGCTCTGGCACAGACCATATAAGTCTGCCCAGTACTATCCCCGCCTCCCAACCACCAGCCCCGCCTCCCACTACCAGCTCTGTTATCCAATCTCGGCTAAGCTCCTGAGGATCCATTTCTGGTAGGAGTTACCATTATCCTTAACAGGCAGGATATGCCTACTGAGAATGGTTCTGTTCCCGCGTTGTCTTTATGTTCTACAAACATGCTTTGTAAAGATCTGGGTGCTCTTTATAAGCTGTTTAGTCATTTTTGCTGGGCAGGCAAGAAACCAAAGATGCAGTTCAGTGTCATGCTAGCTTGCTCAGTAGTGTGCCCTATTAGTCAATAATGTCCACTATTGATCATGATCAATAGATGCCCAAACACAATACTGACAGAGACAGGTAGTGCCATATAGAATACCCAATTTATTTGGGCATTAGCTTTTAGGTCCAGAGTCGACTTTATCCAGTGCATCTGACATAGTGAACTCTAGTCCTCTAAAGCTCATGCCTCAATAAATTGGTTACTCTATAACAGTGATTTTCAACTTTTTTTCATCTCATGGCACACTTACAAGGTGCAAACATTGTCAAGGCACATCACTGGAGTATAACCCATACCTGCCCATCCCAGCTAAGATCCATTCCATCTCCACCCGTATCTGTAACCTTCAGAAGTAGTTATTTCATTTAAATATGCTACTGGAATACATTAGAGCACCAATATATCTGTTACTGGGAAACCGGAAGAAGATGGACTGTTATAGATTCCTACACAGACACCACGTCCCAGCAGAATCATTTACCTTAGCTGCAGGTGCAGAACACGACTCTCACCTGATACAAAATACGAAACCGCAAAAAACATTCAGACAAAAACTGAAAGCAGAGATACTGGACTCTGCATGTCATGCAACCAGTGGCTTAGCTATAGGGGGTCTTGGGGGCCCAGGCCCCCATTTCTGTCTCAGGTCCCCCCAACAATAGTGGCCAACCAGGCGTTTTTTTTTGCTTCCTCAGGCTCCCTGCTGCCTGTCTCTGCATGAGGCAGCTGAGCTCTCCCTCCCTTCCTTTGGGTCCGGCCGGCTACATCTCTCCTCCCTGTTTCCAGCAGTGAGCCGCGGCACGGGCAACGCTGAAGGCAGCTGCTTCTGGCTGCCCCTATCCGTTCACTGCTTCATCCTGCCTTTTCAACTTCCTGTGAGTGGGACACAATAGCGAGATGGACTGGGGCAGCTGGAAGCAACAGTCTTTAGCACTGCCCATGCAGTTCACTTCTCAAGGAGGTTTGCTTGAGAACAGGAGCATGACATTAAAAAGCTGAAGCCACCGGTTAATCTCTCTTTCTGCTCCCCCATGCTGCTGTCATATCGATTGCCCGTACCCTCAAAACAAAGTAAACAAACCTATGAGCTACTTCATCCAGGTTCTCATTCTTGTTGGCACCATTTTTGTTTGATCCCACTTGTATTTTCAAACATGCCAGTTTGTGCAACATACAGATGTATAATAATGGAATAACTTTTACTAAGTAGAGTAGTAATTTGCTATAATCAGTGTGTCATTTGGAGGGGCTGGTTATACGGACACTCTAGCATGCGTTGTATTCGTGCAGAGATTTATTTTCTCCTGGTAAAGGGCCACTAAAACAGACATCATGTTATGAGAATCAGGTGCTTAACATTCAGAGTTTCTATCTATCTATTTATGTGTTTTACTTATTTATGACATTTATATCCCACGTTAAACATGAATTAGGTTGAAACCTGGGAGCATTTAATTGGTTTGTGGGAACTTGCTCCTTTTGTTTTATGGAATGCAGTGGTATATTATAAAAATGCACTTAATATTGTTTATTACTATTTATAAGAGAGACTAGTAAAAAACGGCCCGTTTCTGACACAAATGAAACGGGCGCTAGCAAGGTTTTCCTCGGAGTGTGTATGTTTGAGAGAGTGTATGTGAGAGTGACTGTGTGTGAGAGAGAGAGTAAATATGCAAGTGTGTGTGTGAGAGAGAAAGAGAGAAAGAGAGAGAGAGTGAGACTGGGTGCGAGTGTGTCTGTGAGAGAGAGAGTGTGTCTGTGAGAATGAGAGTGTGTGCAAGTGTGTATGTGAGACAGTGTGAGAGAGAGAGAGTGTGTTTCACACAGATACAGTGTGTGCGAGAGAGAGAGTGTATGTGAGACACAGACTCTCTGTGAGACTGAGTGTATGAGACCAAGAGTGTGTGAGTGACTGTGTGACACATAGAGAGTGAATGTGATACAGTGTGAGACATAGAGTGTGTGAGAGACAGTGTGTGAGAGTGAGAGAGAGAAAGACATTGAGTGTGAGAGAGAGTGTGTGAGAGAGTGTGTGTGTGACAGAGATACCTCCCCCCCCTCTCTGGTGTCAGGCCCCCCTCCCTCCCTCTCTCTGGTGTCAGGCCCCCCTCTCTCTCTGGTGTCTGAGCGTTACTGTGCAGGACGCTGATCTCTGGCTGTGCTTCAAGGAACTGACCAATCCTATTTAATAGAATGCACCTCCAACATTCTGAAGCCGAGAAACCTCGTGTGTTTGGTCACTTCTGCTTGTGACTAACCCGGAATACGTGATGTCAATTCAGGAGATGGATACAGAGAGCAGGAATGCCTCAGCCATGCAGTCAGCTTCAGAATGTTGGAGGTGCGTTTTATTATATAGGATAATGAATAATGAGGACAGAGCTTCATTCAATTTCCTATCTCACCTCCTGCCCTATGTCTGTTTGGCACTGATCTTTCACATTCAGCTTTCTTCAATTTCTCTGCATCCTTTTCAAATTTGTCTCCCCTTTTCCCTTCCTTCATGTGCAGCCTGTCTCCCCTTTTCTCTTCCCTTTATGTGCAGCCTGTCTCACCTCTTTTCTTCCATATCCACTATCCATCTTCCCTTTGTGTCCCTGTCCCCAGTTCAGCATCTCACTACCCTGCCCAACATCTCCATTCTGTATCCCTGACCCCCCTTGTTCAGCATCATCCCTCTGTGTCCCTATCCCCCCATGTCTAATATCACCCTTTTCCCTGACCATAGGCTCCCCCAAGTCTAGTATTTCCCTTCTGTGTCCCACCCCCCACCATGTCCAATTTATTCTTTCTCTCTACCTTCCCTGCCCAATATGACCCAGAATCTTTCCTATTCTTCACACATGGTCCACAGTTTCTCTGTCTCTTCTCTCCACCCTTCATCCTGTGTCCAGAATCTCTCCTTTATCTTGTCTCCATCCCACCACAGGACAGTATGTCTCGCTCCCATTCCCTCTGTCCCTCTCCAATACCCAGTGCAGCATGTGTCCCTACCACTGAGTCCAGCATGCCTCTCCCTCTTCCGTCCCTCTCCAAAGTCCCACATCTCTCCCCACTATGGCATCTCATCTCTCCCCCTCTCTGGGTCCTCCTGGGTAGTTTGGCATCGCCCCCTTTCTGTCCAGTCATCCCCTGGTAGTTCATCACAATCCCTCTGGGTAGCTTGGCAACTCCCCTCCCCAGCCTTCCCCCCCCCCCCCCCATAGTTCATTTTTCCTCTCTTCCCGCAGGTCCAGATTTTCTTTTGTCCCCTTCCCCTGCCAGTCTAGCATCTCTCTTGCCCCCCCCCCCCCCCCCCACAATCCAGCAGCTTTCCCTCCCCCTACCTAGCCCCATGTTACTTCAAACCCGTTTCCTTACTCCCTCCTCCCAGAGTGCAAGTCAGCAGCTCTCCTGATGCCCCCCCCCCCCCCATCGTGGGTTCAAACACGTCTCCTGCTTCTTGCCATGCCTGCAGCGCTTCAAACCTTTCTTCTTGCTGTAGCAATGATCAACACATACTGTCTGCATCTGGCTGGCCCTGGAACCTTTCCTCTACACATCCCGGCCACTGAGTAAACAGGAAATTGCATCATCAGGGGGATGGGATATGCAGAGGAAAGGTTCCAGGGCCAGCTGAGGGGGGGGGGGGGGGGGAGTGCCAGGTGAGCTGCTGACTGGCCCTCGAGGAGGAGGGTGGGAGAAATGTAGCATGATGGAAGGAAATCAAAACGATGCAGCTGCAAATGACAAAAAAAAAAAGCAGGCAGTGTCACAGGGATTCCCGAACTCCTGTGTAACACCTGGGGAGCAGCCACAGCACACTGGTTGAAAAACACTGCTGTATAAGGTGCCTCTGACAATTTTGTTCCACCAGACTAACATGGCTTTTCCTTGATTCAGAACTATTTAAATGGCCAGGAGAGGCTCTTGGCTGTTTAAATCACCTGTCCAAAACGTTTTACGTTTGCTTGTGATGTATGTGATGCCACTTGCGTATGTGCTTACCTTTCCTCTAGAAACACTGTAGTTGCTTTCCCTTTGCTTTTATCTTATTTTTATTGATAACAGCCTTGCTCTGTTTGTCAATTAAAGGTCAATCAAGTTATAAATAAATGAGCATTTTCAATTCACTTAACTGGACAGTGCCGCTGAAAATGCCCCGTTAGCACCCAAGCTGAAAATGGCTCTGCTTCGCTTTGAATGTAAACCAGCAAATTGATTGTTATAGCGCTTCAAACACTGATATGAATACCAGCAAAACACTCCTAACCATCTACTGTCTCACCCTACTCTTACACGCAAACACAACCCATGACCCAGATAACAACAAACCCATAACTCACAAATCATACATTACCTACATACACAAAATGTCCACCCTAAAGAACATATATAACAACCCAACCACAATACACCAACTCTGTGCACAACCTACCAATAACTCACCAGACCAAAGACACAATAGCCAACCTAAAGGAAAAAACTCCACATACGAAAACCACCAACAAAAAGAGATAAACAACAACAACAACAAATTCAACCAACGAGGAAACAGACAACTAATAAAAATAAACACATCGAATCCCCCCACAGAACCATACCGCTCAATCCAACTAGGATACATCAATGCAAGATCAGCAGTAAGCAATTCAGTAGATATATTAGACTGGATTACCACAGATAATCTAGACCTCCTATTCATCACGGAAACCTGGTTCCACAGCCCTACAGACCCCGCCATCTTAGAGACATGCCCACCAGAATACAAAATCACCCACTGGACAAGAAATGGAAAAAGAGGTGGCGGAATAGCCATTATTTACAAATCCGAGTTCACCATCACAACCACTGGTGAATCCACCTCACCACAACTTGAAATTGCCTCGACAAGAATTAATCACCCAAACCTACTAGGACACCTCAACGCAATCCTATTCTACAGGCCACCAGGAAAGTGGCAAGACGCCCAAACACAACTTATGGACTTCATTCATCTCAAACACATGTGTCTCTGCCTCAAACATCCTCATAATAGGAGATATCAACCTACACCTTGAAGACGACACCTCAACAGGCACACGAGAATGCAAAGAATTTTTAAAACTCTGGGATCTACACGCACCTAACACTCAACCAACACACATAAAAGGACACACACTAGACATCATTACACACAAATTTGACCCAGACTCAACAATCCTACTTACTGATACAAGATGGGCACCCACACTATGGTCAGACCACCATAAAGCACGTCTCCCTTCACTGGCGAACAACACACAGAAATGCAATCAACAAACATGAGCGAACAACATACACCATGAGAGGAAAAATAGACCCCACAACATTCTGGCAACAGAGCTATCAAAACGAATGGTCAACAAATGCAGACACCATCCAATTCCTCCAGGAATGGGACGATATATGTAAAACAACATTAGACAAAATCGCCCCAGTCCAAACCAGAACATCACATAGGAAAAAATCAAATCCATGGTTCACCGAAGAGCTGAAAAAACTTAAAACACAAGTCAGGAAACTAGAACGCTCATGGAACAAAAAGAAAGATGAACAAACACTAAATGCTTGGAAACTACTTCGGAGGAAATACAAATACACCATAAAACAGACTAAAAGACATTACAAAACAATGATTGGACCAAACTACAAAGACACACACAAACTCTTCTACCTTGTGAATAAATTGCTAGACACCACACCAGTTACAAACAATAGCAAAGACACACCAAGTGTTGACAACCTTGCGAAATACTTCAAAGAGAAAATTATACAACTACGACTTAAAATACCCGCCAGCCCTATTGAGTACGCCACACTCCTAGATTGTCTAGACCCAGAAGACAGAATATACCCAGCAGACTGAACCTGGACCGAATTCGAATTACTATCAGAAGACCTCATCTCTGAAACACTCAAAAGATTCGCTAAATCCTACTGCAAACTAGATATATGACCAAACAACCTCATGAAATCAGCTCCTCAACAAATCATAACAGACCTAACGAACCATGTAAACTCCATGCTACAAAACGGACTTTTCCCAAAAGAAAAAGGAAAAATTCTACTCACCCCAATACCTAAAGACACAAAGAAAAATGCAAGCGAAATAACTAATTATAGACCAGTAGCATCCATACCACTAATAACCAAAATAACTGAAGGGATGGTAACAAAACAACTTACAAACTATCTAAACAAACACTCAATACTGCATGATGCCCAATCAGGATTCTGATTGAATCACAGCACAGAAACAGTATTAATTACCCTAATGACTAAATTTAAACAAATGATTGCAACCGGCAACAATATACTCCTACAATTTGACATGTCAAGTGCCTTTGATATGGTCGACCACGAAATCCTATTACACATACTTGAATATTTCGGCATTGGAGGCAATTTCCTAAACTGGTTCAAGGGGTTCCTAACCTTGCGCTCATACCAGGTCACATCAAATTCAACTACGTCTGCAGCATGGACACCAGAATGTGGAGTACCGCAAGGATCACCCCTCTCACCAACTATTTTCAACCTAATGATGATACCCTTGGCAAAACTTCTATCAAACCATAACCTTAACCCATATATATACGCCGACGATGTAACAATATATATCCCTTTCAAACAAGACATTAAAGAAATCTTCAATGAAATCAACCAAAGCTTACACATCATGAACACCTGGGCAGATGCATTTCGATTGAAACTGAATGCAGAAAAAACTCAATGCCTGATACTTACCTCCCAATATAACACGAAAGAATTTACCACTATAAACACACCAAAACTAAATCTTCCAATTTCAGAAACTTTAAAAATCCTTGGAGTCACTATTGACCGCCACCTAACACTTGAAACTCACGCAAACAACACAACCAAAAAGATGTTCTACTGCATGTGGAAATTGAAAAGAATAAGACCATTCTTCCCAAGATCCGTCTTCCGCAGCCTAGTGCAATAACTCGTACTCAGCCATCTGGACTACTGCAACTCACTATAAGCAGGTTGTAAAGAGCAAATACTGAGGAAACTTCAAACAGCCCAGAACACAGCAGCCAGACTCATCTTCGGGAAACCAAAATACGAAAGTGCGAAACCCCTACGAGAGAAGTTACACTGGCTCCCACTCAAGGAACGCTTCACTTTTAAAGTATGCACACTAGTCCACTTAGAGGGGCATAATTGAACGAAAACGCTATCTCCATGGGCGTTTATCTCCGAGAACGGGTCAGTGAAGGGGCGGACCGAACCGTATTTTCGAAAAAAATAGACGCCCATGTTTTATTCAACAATGTGTGAGCTGGGCGTTTTTGTTTTTCAGCGATAATAGAAAATGAAAGCGCCCAGCTCAAAAACGAATAAATCCAAGACATTTATTCGTGGGAGGGGCCAGGATTCGTAGTGCACTGGTCCCCCTCACATGCCAGGACATCAACCGGGCACCCTAGGGGGCACTTTTACAAAAACAAAAAAAAAGGTCAAAGAGCTCCCAGGTGCATAGCACCCTTCCCTTGTGTGTTGAGCCCCCCAAATCCCCCTCAAAACCCACTGCCCACAAGTCTACACCATTACTATAGCCCTAAGGGGTGAAGGGGGGCACCTACATGTGGGTACAGTGGGTTTGGGGGGGTTGGACGACTAATAAGCATTAAGCAGCACAATTGTAACAGGTAGGGGGGGATGGGCCTGGGTCCACCTGCCTGAAGTCCACTGCACCCCCTAACAACTCCTCCAGTGACCTGCATACTGCTGCCAGGGAGCTGGGTATGACATTTGAGGGTGAAAATAAAAATGTGTGAAACATAATTTTTTTGTGGTGGGAGGGGGTTAGGTACCACTGGGGGAGTCAGGGGAGGTCATCCCCGATTCCCTCCAGTGGTCATCTGGTCATTTAGGGCACTTTTTGGGGCCTTATTCGTGAAAAAACAGGGTCCAGGAAAAGTGTCCTAAATTCTAGCTAAAAACGCATACTTTCTTCCCATTATCGCTGAAATGCGCCCATCTTTGTTCGGCAGATAACCACGCCCCAGTTCCGCCTTCGCCACACCTCTGACACGCCCCCATAAACTTTGTCCGCATCCGCGACGGAGTGCAGTTGAAAACGCCCAAAAATCGGCTTTCGATTATACCGCTTTATTCGTTTTTGTGAGATAAACGTCCATCTCCCGATTTAGGTCGGAACTTGGGCGTTTTTCTCGTTTGATTATAAGCTGGTTAATCATTCACGGTGAAGCCCCAGCCTACATGTCTGACTTAATAGACCTACCACCCAGAAACGCTAAAAGATCATCCCGAACTTTCCTCAACCTCCACTTCCCTAATTGCAAAGGCATAAAATACAAAATGCTGCACGCATCAACCTTTTCTTATATGAGCACGCAATTCTGGAATAAACTACCACGAAACCTGAAAACGAACTACGAACTAACCGACTTCCACAAACTATTAAAGACTCATCTCTTTGAAAAAATGTATCGAAAAGATCAAAACACATGAAGTCCACACACACTGTTAACAATGCATCAATACATTCTCTTCTGTACTATTATCCCCCGTAACTTTAACACATTTAAACCTTAATTTTACAGGTAAAAAATATTAAGCCCGAACGTTCTCTTGCTAATGTTCTGTTGCCCTATCAGTATCCGTTGTTCTTCTATTGTTCAGTCATTCTTCATTGTTTTATTCCCCTTAACGATACCTGGACTTTGTTTTAACTTAACTCCTCACAATGTAACCATAATTGTGTTGTAACAAATTGTACTTCCATCATTACAATGTACTGTAAGCCACACTGAGCCCGCAAATAGGTGGGAAAATGTGGGATACAAATGCAATAAAATAAATAAATAAATTCCAGGGGCGGAGTTGGCACTTAAGCCAGTTAAGTGCCGATATTCAGCACTTAACAAGCTAAGATAAACAGGTTCTCCAAGCAAGTAGCTGAAAAAATAAGGGCAAAAGAGGCTGCATTCAAGAAATACAGAAGAATGCAACAAGAGGATCACGGAAAAGATTACTGGATTAAACTCAAAAGAGTAGAGGGAAATATGGCTAGCAAAAGCACAGGTGAAAAAAAATGGCTAAGGATGTAAACAGAGGTGACATGACCTTTTCTAGATATATTGGGGAAAGGAGAAAGGCTAAAAATGGAATTGTAAGACTGAAAGAGGCTGAGAATAGAGGATAAAGCAAATGTGCTAAACAAATACATGTACTTCTTTTTGGTGTTCACAGAGGAAAATCCTGGAAAAGGATCGCAGTTGGCTGCCATGAGTATATCTAGGAATGGAGTGGATATTCCACCCTTCACGGAAGAAAGCGTTTATAAACAACTTGAAAATCTGAAAGTGGACAAAGCTATGGGGCCGGATGGGATACATCCCAGGATACTGACGGAGCTCGGAGAAATCATGACAGAACCTCTTAAGGATTTATTTAATAGATCTTTAGAGATGGGAGAGGTTCCACGGGATTGGAGATGAGCGGATGTGGTTCCTCTTCATAAAAGCAGGGACAGGGGAGAAGTGGGAAACTACAGGCTGGTAAGTCTCATGTTAGTGTTAGGAAAAATAATGGAGTCTCTGCTGAAGGAAAATATAGTTAACTTTCTAGAATCCAACAGGTTGCAAGACCTGAGGCAACATAGCTTTTAACAAAGGAAAATCCTGCCAAACGAATCTGATTGATTTCTGTGGCTGGTTGACCAAAGAACTGGATAAAGGACATACATTAGATGTAATCTGCTTGGATTTCAGCAAAGCCTTTGATAGTGTTCCTCACAGAAAACTCATGAATAAGCTTAGAAGGCTGAACTTAGGACCCAGAGTGGTGAACTGGATTGGAAACTGGTTGAACAACAGACAACAAAGGGCTGCTGTAAATGGAATTTGCTCGAGGAGGAAAGAAATGTGAGTGGAGGAGGAAAGAAATGCGAGTAGTGGCATGCCTCATGGATTGGTACTGGGGCCAATTCTGTTTAATATATTTGTGAGAGAAGTTGCTGAAGGGTTAGAAGGAAAAGTTAGGCTTTTTGAGGATGACATGAAGATCGCCATCAGAGTGGACACCCTGGAGGGAGTAGAAACCATGAGAACAGATCTCCAAAACATAGAAAAATGGACTAAGGTTTGGCAGTTAAAATTTAATCCTACTATATTGCCACTAGTATTTAACTATAAAATTTTATCCTTAGTTTATTGCTGTAAAATTTAGTGCATAAGATTCTTCTTGAATGAAAATTTTTGGTTCTGAGGTGGATAATGTTACTTATGAATATGTGTATATTTGCATTGAACCAATAAAGATGATTTAAAAAAATATTTAGTGCTCAGTGTGAGTAAAATGCATGTCACCAAAGGTATAATCACCTATTTTAGCACTGTACTGCATTCCATCATCGCACCAGTTACCCTACCTCCTACCAATGCTAATAATAATTGCCAAGTCAGTTGTCAACTCTGATCGAGTCCCTACTAACAGTTCACATTATGCATTAATTTGCTTGAGTCTACATCTAACACCATCTTCTGGAGCCAAAATATTAAAAAGTCACTTAGCTTTGTAGGCAGCTGGGGCTAGTGTTTTCTTGAAAATTGCAATGGAGATCATAATATTCAGTGAATCTGTATATCAAAAACAAAATCCTCTCTCCTCTTCTGTTCCCCTGAGCACTAAATATTTCTAAAGAAATAAACTAATAAAAAATAAAAATTGATAGTTAAATACTGGTGGCAATATAATAGGATTCCAGAGTATAACACCAGGATCAAGGTGAAGAACCCAGATACAATATATTTTTAGTTAAAATTTAATGCCAAGAAATGCAGAGTGATACACTTGGGGTGCAGAAATCCAAAAGAGATGTATGAGATAGGAGGTGAGAAACTGATAAGCACCTTAGGAGAGGGATATTGGAGTGATGGTGTCTGAGGATCTCAAGGTGATGAAAAAATGTGACAAGGTGGTGGCCATGGCCAGACAATGCAAGGCTGCACAGAGAGAGGTTTAACCAGACGAAGAAAGGTGGTGTTGATGCCCCTGTACAAATTGTTGGTTAGGCCCCACTTGGGAGTATTGTGTTCAGTTTTGGAGTCCGTATCTCGCAAAGAACATAAAAAAACTTGAAACGGTTCAGAGAAAAGTGACGAAAATGGTATGGGGTTTGCACCATATGAGGTACGAGAAGAAACTTGATAACCTGAAGATGTATACCCTGGAGGAAAGGAGAGATGGGATGATACAGACTTTCAAATATTTGAAAGGTATTAATATACAAACAAAACTTTTTCCAGATACGGGAAGGCAGTAGAAAGAGAAGACATGAATTGAGGTTGTGGGACGGGGAACTCAAGATTAACATCAGGAAGTACTTTTTCACGAAGAGGGTGGTAGATACCTGTAATGCTCTCCCGCGGGAGGTGGTAGAGATGAAAACGGTAATGGAATTCAACAATGCATGGAATAAAACACAAAGGGATCCTGTATGGAAAGAGCATGAAACCAGACTTAGAGGTGCTTAGATGGCAACTCCAGGGATAGGGGAAGGGGAAGGGAAATGGGACTTGATATACCGCCTTTCTGTGGTATTTTGCAACTACATTCAAAGTGGTTTACATATATACAGGTACTTATTTTGTACCTGGGGCAATGGAGGGTTAAGTGACTTGCCCACAGTCACAAGGAGCTGCAGTGGGAATCAAACCCAGTTCCCCAGGATCAAAGTCCGCTGCACTAACCACTGGGAAGCAAAGCCAGTGCCTGGTAGACTTCTGTGCTCCATGCCCTGATCATGGCTGAACAGATTTGGATGGGCTGGAGTGGGGCTTCAATGACAGCTTCAAAAGTTGGAGGACAAGACCAGTGACAAACAGACTTCTACGGTCTGTGCCCTGAAAATGGCAAGGACAAATCAAGGTCAAGTATGCATATGTAGTATCACATCATATCTTATGCTATGAGTTATCTTGTTGGGCAGACTGGATGGCCTATACAGGTCTTTATCTGCTATCATCTACTATATTAAAATATATATATATATATATATATATATATAACAGCCCTCTGATTTTCAAAGCAATTTTAGCGGGCAGGAGAGGCTCCTGTCCACTTAAATCGCTCTGGGCCACCTGACCTCTGATATTCAGCGGCACTAAACCGGGCAGTGTCGCTGAATGTTGCTTCTGACCAGCCCCAGAAAAAGTGGGCAGGTCAGGGGCGGTACTGTGAACGACGGGAAGAAGGAGCCCAGGGTTATGTGGGTGATGGCAATATTCAGTGCCGGCATCCACTTAGCTAAGCGGGCTAATTTAGGACAGCTCAAAGGCTATCCTAAATTAGCAGCTTAGTTATGGGAGTCCCAGCACTGATTATTGGTCGGGACCAGCATAGCTAATTTGGTCCAGGAACCCCCCCCCCTCTTCCAGATCCCCTTCCTAGCCTCTCAAACAGTCCTCCTTCCTCCTACCCCCCCTCCCAGCCCATGAGAAAGAAAGTCCCTCCCCTCCCCTCCCCCTGGAACAAGCCCTCCCACCCCCAACACCCTCAAGATGTAGATAGGCCCCTCCCCCTCACCTGATGTCCCTGGTGGTCCATGGGGGTCGTTGGGGGCAGGAGCAAGAGGTTGCACTGTTGTTTAAAAGTTGTTTAAAGGATAATTAATTTTAATAGTGTGTTGTGTGAACATTCTGAATTTTTTAAAATAGCCACTGGTTCTGTTGAAGCTTTTGGGGGGAAGAAAAGGCAATTCAACGTTAGTATAGTTGAGTATATCACATACCAAAAAAAAAATCCCAAAGTGAGAGTGAAAGGAGCTATAACAGAAAAGAGAAATGTAATTTGCAGTAATGAAATACCAGATAGGATACAGATCAGTGAAAGAGAATAATTTCCAAGATGGCTCCCAAGGGTCAATTAGATTTAGGCTTTGCTGGTATCAGACACTACCAAGTAGCAGTCTCTGTGTACCATCCATATAAGTGGATTAGTGGAATATGCAAATAGCTTGCAGTGCAAACCTTTTGTTCAGTGTAGCAAACTATTTATATGTTCAACTAATCCACTTATGCACTGAAAAGTAGGCTAAGAACTACAGGCCCAAGAATTAAGCTTCTTAACATTAGCCTTTGAAGTCTTGGAAACAAGTCTAAGATGAAAAAATGTCAGAACCTGAGGTTGCATAACCCACAAGAAGATATAGTTGCTCATTTCAAAACACATAGACTTACAAAGTTACATGGAGGGGCATTTTCGATATGACGTCTAAATCCAGCTTTGGGCATTTTGTGGAAAACGTCCAAAAATGCAGTAGTGAACATAGCCACTTTTTGAACCCGAAAAACATCTATATTTTTTTTCAAAAATGGCCGTTTACTAGACGTTGCGCTCAGTGCGTCTTTCTTTTTGTGACCATTTTTGAAAAAAACCCCAAAAACCCGTCCAAGTGAAAAATGCACACAGTCAAACCATTGGATGTAGGAGGAGCCAGAATTCTTAGTAGACTGGCACCACAGACATCCCAGCAGACCAGTGGGGCACCCTAGGAGGCACTGCAATGGACTTCACATAAGAGGTCCCAGGTACACATCTCAACGTTACCCCCTTACATTGTATAGGAAGTCTTCCAAAACCCACCAAAAACCTACTGTACCCAACTGTACACTACTACAATAGCTCGTATGCCTGCGGGTGTCACCTATATGTGGTTACAGTAGATTTTTGGTGGATTGTGGAGAGCTCACACTTTCCTCAACAATTGTACTTTTTAGAGTGGGATTATGGGCCTGGGTCCCCTTCTCTATAGTGCACTGCACTGACCACTGGTGGATTACTCCAGGGACCTGCTTGCTGCTCTCATAGGAATGACCATAACATCTGAAGCTGTCGTAAAGCCTGGTATGTACTGTCTCTTTTATATCTTTGGGTGGTAGGAGGGAGTCAGTGATCACTAGGGGAGTAATGGGGGGAGGGTCATGCCTGAATCCCTCCAGTGGTCATTTGGGGCACCATTTTGTGACTTAGTTGTTATTAAAATAGGTATACCTAAAAGTCTAGGTTTTAGGCCTATGTACTTTGAAAATGAGCCTCAAAACAAAATGATCCCGATACTGTACAAATCTTTGAAGTCTTATTATTCCAATATCCAATTACTGCAGGTTAAAAAGCACTAGCGTGTGGTGTGCTCAGGCGACCTGCGATAACTTGGGGATTGGCGCATGCTACCCACAAGCTAAAGAATAAAATTTGCTAGAACTGCGCATGACAATGAATTTCAAGAGCCTGATTGACTCGTTTTGTAAATGCTTCTAGACAGAAATAAAACTAAGCTTGAAGTGTCTAATGTTAGCTTGCCATCTACATTTACTACTACTACTACTTATCATTTCTGTCGTGCTACTAGATGTATGCAGCGCTGTACACTGAACATGCAAGAGACAGTCCCTGCTCTACAGAGCTTACAATCTAATCAGGACAGACAAACAGGACAAATAAGGGATAAGGAAAATACTTAAGGTGGGAATGATAAAACAGACATGGGTACTGAACAAGTGAATAGGAGTTAGCAGTTAAAAGCAGCATCAAAAA
Organism: Microcaecilia unicolor; assembly: GCF_901765095.1. Taxonomy (NCBI): domain Eukaryota; kingdom Metazoa; phylum Chordata; class Amphibia; order Gymnophiona; family Siphonopidae; genus Microcaecilia; species Microcaecilia unicolor. The sequence goes on along the minus strand of NC_044031.1, from coordinate 648,380,137 downwards.
GGTGGGCTTGTAGCCTAGATTTGAAGAAGGCCAGAGATGTAGCTTGAAATACTGACTCAGGAAGTTTATTCCAGGCTTATGGTGCAGCAAGATAAAAAGTTGTCTGGAGTTAGCAGTGGAGGAGAAGGATACAGATAAGAGAGATTTACCCAATGAACAAGTTTCCAGGGAGCAGTGTAGGGAGAGATAAGAGTGAAGAGGTACTGAGATGTTGCAGTGTGAATGTACTTGTAAGTCAGTAAGAGGAGTTTGAACTGTATGCGGAAATGGATAGGGAGCCCGTTAGCCCATGGGCTCTGATATCTTCCTCCCTGATGCACTTATTAGTGCCCCCTGGCTAGCCCCTATTGTTCTAGCAGTCCTATTCCTGTGTATTCTGCTCACAGCTGAACCCCCCCCCCCCCCCAAATCTCTTCAACTTTGTGTTTAGCTTCAGGGAGACAGACACTACTACTACTACTACTATTTAGCATTTCTATAGCGCTACAAGATGTACGCAGCACTGCACAGACACCTAGGGCCTGATCAAGTATCAGCTCTACAAAGGGAACTGCTGCACAGAAAGTAGAACTGTGAAAACATTGGAAAGTTGAAGAATTTTCTTTTTTGTAGGATGTAAATTTTAGTGTTACAGGTGATAATGAAAGGAGGAGATAAAGATGCAGAAGGACAATGTTGGAAATGGGAGGAGATGGGAACTCAGGGGACAATGATGGAAAAGGATTGAGATAGGGAGGAACACAAAGGGAAAATGGTAGAAAGGGGGAGAAGTGAACACTGTGTGTGTGTGGGGGGGGGGGGGGGTAATGCTGGAAAAGGAATGAAATAGGAAACACAGGAGCAATGCTGGAGAAAAAGGGAGGTGGCGACAAAGGAGGGTAATGCTGAGGGAGATAGAGGGGTAATGCTGAAAAAGGGAGGACATGGGGGGCGATGCCAGAAAAGGGGGGGAATGGGATTTCTGGGAACATGGGGTTAATTCTGGAAAAGAGCAGAGGTGGAGAGTTGGGGACACATAGGGCAATGTTGGAAAAGGGGGAAGATGGCGACATAAAGGTAGAAAAAAAGTATTTTATTTTGAATTTCATATTAATTGGAATATGACATTTTTGGAAATGCACATCTCTGATATCAAACAATTCAGTTTCTATTTCTCTTGTTTGTTGTATTGCAGAGTCTGATTTCATCCAGATCAGTTTTTGTTTTTTTTTTACCAATTATTGATATGTTTTGGACTAAGTTTTAGGGTCTGGTGTAATATTTACACTGCTGGAATCTGGATAATTTGTTGCTCTGGGAGTTAGCGTTTTATGGTAAGCTTCCAAGTGTGTTTTTACACAAGTTTTTTATTTCAGTGTGTTAATGTCAGAAAAGAGTTTCAAACATATTGCAGGATCTGATGTGTCATTATTATTTATTGCATTTGTATCCCACATTTTCCCACCCATTTGCAGGCTCAATGTGGCTTGCAGAGTCTTGTTATGATTTTGCCATTCCAGGATATTAAATGTGATTAGTGATGTAAAAGTGTTAAATAGGGAAAGAAGAAAAGGTTTAGGTGGATAAATACAGAGATTAAAGAAATTAGACTGTCGTAGCTGGGCGAGTTGGCGAGGTGATTTAGTAGGTTATGGGTTTTCTTTGTAAGCCTTGTTGAAGAGATGTGTCTTCAGAGATTTTTGAAAGTTGATTATTTCTTCGATGGTTTTCAAGGTAGTAGGTAATGCATTCTTCAACTGCGTGCTCATGTAAGAGAAGGAAGTTGCATGCATCAGCTTGTATTTTAGTCCTTTGCAGCTGGGGAAGTGTAGATTCAGAAATTTGCGCGATGATCTTTTGGCATTTCTGGGCGTCAAGTCTACGAGGTTTAGCATATAGATTGGGGTGTCTGCGTGGATGATTTTGTGAACAATCGTGCAGACCTTGAACGTGATGCGTTCCTTAAGTGGGAGCCAATGAAGTTTCTCTCTTAGGGGTTTTGCACTTTCATATTTAGTTTTTCCAAATATGAGTCTGGCGGCGGTATTTTGGGCTGTTTGAAGTTTTTTGATGTTCTGTTCTTTGCATCCAGCGTACAATGCATTACAGTAGTCCAGGTGACTTAGTACCATTGATTGTACCAGGGAACGGAAGACGTATCTCGGGAAGAAAGGTTTTACTCTTTTGAGTTTCCACATGGATTTGGAACATCTTTTTCGTCATGTTCTTCACGTGGGCATTGAGTGTGTCTTATAGCAGACTTTTGTCTGATCAGGTGTAAATTAAAAGGCACTCTCTCTCGAAGGGTCTTTATACAGTTGAATATGGTATGTTTGTAAGTGCTTGAAATAATTGAGTTTAAAATATGGAGCCATGATATAGAAATCCACTTTTGGGTTCATGCGAAGGCATTACTTGTCAATAAAAGTAGCCAGCTGCCCTTTTTGAGCACTCTGTCCCTTCACCAGTCCAGTGTGCCAGATTTATACCCCAAATGCACCAAGAGATAAACCTCACTCGTTGGCCTTCAGTCTCAGTCTTTGGGATGGGCCACCCTTTGCATCTCTTCACTCTGGCCCAGAATCTTCCCTCCCCTCCCTTTTCCTGCTCCATAGCTTGGCCTACCAATGTCTATCCGTCACCTCACCATCTTTATACAGGGAGCTTAACTCTGCAAAGGTTTCTCCTCTTTCTTCAGACTCAAGTCAAATAGCCTGCAGTAGTTGCTCTCATTTGGCAAAGGTGAGTAATTAAATTAAAATCCAAATTAACTTGTGTTACACTGTTAGAGGCTAGTGTGGAAACTATCCATTGTAGTAGTTTGTACTGCAAAGTTTTTTTTGTTGTGCTTTTTTTGGGAGGTGGGAGTTGTTTAGTCAATTGTACTGTGTTTTTTTTTCTAGGTTACCTCTAGTCATGGATAAAAGAACAATACAAAATGTCATTGTTAGAAAAAGCAAGCATTTGTCTTTTATCAAAAATGATGGAACTAGTGCTGTGTGGAAGTCATTTGTTGTCATCCACGTGGATGGTCAAAGCAGTGGTTTCACCATGTTTAAGATTTGAAAGACGGCGTTGAAGTGGAAGTCACATGACAGTACCAGTAGATTGAAAGCGGATGCAACAAACTGTGAGCAAAAGCATACTCTCAAGGGAAACATTGGGGACTTCTTACATAAAGTGAGTCGGAAGGATGAACCCAGAATGATGACCATGCATGCAACGATGACCATGCCTGCAACGATGACCATGCCTGCAGCAGTGAAAGCAGAAGTTACTGACGCGATCACCTTGATGTGTGCCATGGACATCAGGCCATTCTCTATGGTTGAAGGAATTGACTTCACTCATGTCGCTGAGAAGCTGATTTCAATTGGTGCAAAATATGGCCAGCTTTCTGCAGACCAGATACTCCCTTCTGCCAGACCAATTTCAAGACATATTTCTGCTATTGCTGACAAGAACATCTGATGTGTTGCGACAGGAAATAAAATTTGGTGTTACAACTGATCTGTGCACTGAAGATGACCGGAATGCCATACGTATCAGTAATTGCACAGTAACTCTAGAATCCTTGCCACCAGAAATCTGCTTGAGAAACACCCTGCAGCAAATATCAAGTCTATTGTGACGGAAATTTTGGAAGAGTTTAGAGTTTTCCGTCAGGATAATATCTATGTGACTGACAATGAAGCTAGCGTTAAGGCAGCATTTAAGGATCAACAGTGGATGTCATGTGCTGGCCACAACTTGAATCTTGTGTTGGTTCATGAACTGAAGGATGACGATGGCTTTGATTCTCCAGCTGCAGAAGTAAGCCCCCTAATGCTCAAAACTCTGGTGCTCTACTGAACAATGCCGGAGAAATAGCACCGGAACATTGCGTCTGAACAACTCTCTTCTGCTCAATGCTAATGAGATGCAAATATAAGCGCACTCATAGCGTTGAGAATTAGGGAGTTGTTTAGAAGTTAGGGGGAGGATAGTGCCTGGTGCATGCGCTCAAGAGTTGTGTGTTAAGCACAGCTCTTGAGCGCATGCCCAGAACGCCAGAGGGGAGAGGAAGGAAGGCGGAGGAAGAAGTGCCAGTTGCCCTGTGTCCTGTGCAACAACCCATGATGGTAAAGAGAGGGAGAGCAACCAGACCCCAGGCACAAAGCCCAGCATCAGAACCCAGGCACCGGCGGCCCCTCTGTTGCCCCCTGCCTTCGCCTCTTTCCCGGCCGCTTTGAGTTCTGAAGCCACAATTCCTGCTTTGAACGGGCTGCACTTACTGCAGCAGGACATGTTTATCCACTCCTACTCTAGTTGAGATAATATTTAACCATCTCTGTGACCTCATGTGCAACTTTCTTTAAATTAGTCACCTTACTTTCTAACTCTTCTTACTCTCTTACCTATCTATATGTTCCATCTTTGCTTTACAATGTTCTATTACGTATTGTGTTGACATTGTAAGTAGTGTACTGTGCCATACTTTGTATTGTTATTTGAATATTTTTACTGCTGTAATTGCCTGTTGCTTATGTTTGATCTATTCTTACTGTACGCTGTCTTGAGTGAATTCCTTCAAAAAGGCGGTAAATAAATCCTAATAAATAAATAAATGTTTCTTTCTGAGTCTTGCATTGCGTTCAGACCAGAAAGGGAGTCTGCCCGAGATGCAAGAATTTGGCCATCAGCAACACGCTTCTCCCCATTCCTCTCACATACCATAGCTCGGCACAGCCCTAACGCATAGGGTTGATGGCAGAAAGAACATCCTTGTTTGGCACGCTGTATGCTGAACATTGGGGAGGAATAGGGACTGATCTCATCAGCATGCATTTGCATGCTCATTGTGCTGTGAGCCAATGAGCTCATTGGTTCACGCGCTCATCGGCTCTCAGCATTCTGTGCTAGCAAATGCAGGCGCTAGTCCGGTTCTAATGGCCTCTAGCGCCTGCATTTGCTTCTGAGCATCGAGGCATGAACCGATAAAACTTTCAAATACACTGTCACACCTGTCGAGCATTCAAGAATGCATCAGAAGCTTAAGACTAGCCTTAAACAGGTTGTTCCAATTAGATGGAACAACATCTATAAAATGCTAGTATCAATATGAGAAAACTTAACACATCTTAAACAACAGGCAACTGAATTCAGTGATAAAAAGCTGCAGAACCTGCTTTTGGATTTAAATGAAGCACTGCTAAATGACATCATGGAACAAGAGTCTTGTCTGCTGAACAGACTCCTACCATCGGCAACGTCCTAACACCTCCTGCCCAGTTGTTCAAGCATCTGACTGTTACTGCAACAGATTCATCCATTGCTGCTGGCCTCAAGGAGCATTTCCAACACTTAATTGCCACTTATTTTCCAGTTCATCCACTACACAGTGTTGCTTCTCTTCTACACCCATGTCTGAAAGACAATCAAATTATCTTCCCAGATGATATAAAAACACAGGCAATCGAATCTTTGAGAAGGTTGTACCAACAGCTCGAAATAGAAGGCTCAAGTCCATCAACATCTCAGTTATCCTCCACAACCTGAATTTCCAGAAAGTGTCACATCTGTGGAAGAGCCCCCTCCAAAAGAATGGAAATGGATATTAATTAGTATTAGCGGTTTTCTAAGTGACTTTTATGGAACAATATCTTCTCAGAAGGCTGTTGTTGATGAACTGGACTACTATTTATGTTCAACTGATGCTGACGATAATGTTTTGGCATTTTGGAAAAATAAGCAAAAGAGCTGGCCAAAACTAGAAGAAGATGCATGGGAGAATCTATGCATTCCTGCTACCAGCACATCATCTGAAAGGACATTTTCTATTGCAGGAAGGACTGTGGAAGAAAGGAGAGCTAGATTGAATCCTGAGATTGTTGATGACTTATTATTCATCCACGGATTAAAGTATCAGAACAGTTTAAGAGTATAGGCTGTGCTGGGAAGGGCTATAATAGCTCAAGCTCTTTCTGGCACCTTTGTAAGTGGAAACCACAGGGCATACACCCAATTGCTACAGCCAAAATATATAAATAGATGCCCCGTTGCGATTTAACACAGAAGGAAAGAGACTTCAGCTCAGCAATCAACGGCCAGCTGTATGGTCACTTGAATCTTCTGGTGACCTTTCTCCTCAGCTGTCTTTAAAAACCTCCTTATTAAAATTTTTTTCTTATTTTCACTTGTGTTACAGTAACTTTATTATTACTTTTGTGCACCTATTCAAATGTGAATCACACTGAACACTTTCAAAATGAGCACTTTCCTTGCATGGCAGTGCAATCCCAATGGAAGCCTGCCGTCCATGGATTAAAAAATTATAAAAGTTCAAAAGTATAGGGAGTGATAATAACAACCAGGTGCTTTTTCTCCCCCACTAGGGTGTCCAGAGTGGGTTGTATTTTGTCCCCTCGTACATTTTAACAGAATGGGTTACATCTCATATTTGATGCAGTGTGTTTCTCAGAATTCAGAGAGATTGTTGGGATTGGAAGGGTAGAGAGTAGCAGGGGCGAGGGTGAGTTATTTCACTTGCTCATTGGAAAATTGGATCATTTGGGTTCTTATGGCTGTGTTCGGAAGGGGACTGTAACAGCTCAGGCGCTTTCTGGTATCTTTGTAAGAAGGACAGGGAGGGAGTATAGGGGAGGGGATGTTGGTGGAGGGGGAGGGGAGATGGGGTTTTGTTGATCCTTGTTCTGTATTTTTGTTTCCTACTTGTGATTTATAAATGATAGTTGTACAGAATATTGTTCCTTTTTATAATTTAATAAAAATATTTAAATATAAAATCATAACTGTTTGAGGCTTCTGTGGATGAGATCAGAGCTTGAGGGGACAAAGCGGGTCGGAAACAGAGCTTATGAAGATGGGATGGGAACAGGAACAAACTCTGTCCTTGTGTCATTCTCTGCTATGTAAGATAACCACATAAAACGCAGTTCTATCTTTATGCGCTTTGCCGTATTTGGTTACGTATTGAATATTGCACTTAACCGGCTATGTTTTCACCGGCTCCTATACCCGGAAATTCAATGCTGGAGCCCAGACATGGCCTGGCATCAAACTTCCAGTTGTAACTCTGGCAGCGGTCAGTAAAATGCTGATTATTGCTGGCTGAAAATTGGGCCCTTAGTTTTAATTGTACTACAGTACACTGTGTTGAGCATTAGGGGACACTATTGAGCAATAGGACATACAATTTCAGCAACACTGTGCATTATTGGATAACAGTATTTACTACTGGCGACAATTCCCCTGAAATGAAATGAAGTTTTAAAAACAAAATGAAAATGTTTGGCCCGCACACCCCTAATAGTCACTGTAGAGCTAAAACCCTATATAAGGTACTACACACTACAATTCAGCACTGGCCTGCAATATGAACCTGAGTTTTACAGACCTGACCATTTTCAGACTTAATGCAGAGGCTTGGTATTGTGTAAAGGTCTCGAGGTGCATATGAAGCCATCCAGTCTGATAAAGGCAAAACAACTTGGGACAATAACAAAGTTTTGTTGTTATATTGTTATTAGCATGGACGTCACTACAGGGACTTCAGGTCATTATGTTCCAGACCAGCTGGCACTGAGAAAGGTATAAAGACCCCATCCTTGAAGGTGTTATCAGTTGACTGGCACGCAAGCTGTTATCTCTTGGAACCTCAGTAACAGCCCTCAGCTGGCTGTGAGCCCTGCCCCCGGATGAAGGCTCATTTATCTGTGGTATCGCTGCCTGACACTTCCCGGCTGGGGAGTCCACCTGCTGCCTGTGTTCCTGATCCTGACTCGTCATCATGGACTGGTATTCCTGATCTACCATCATCAGTGCCTGTGTTGCTTCCAGATCCAGTGTTCCGGAGTGATACCGAGGGGCATTTTCGAAAGAAACGTCCAAGTTGCGATTTGGACGTCCTTGCAAAATGGCGAAAACCAGGGGCGGGGAAACCTGTATTTTCGAAAAAAGATGAACGTCCATCTTTCGTTTCGAAAATCCTGTCAGAGACGTCCAAATCCTTAAATTTGGACGTCCCTAGACATGGACGTTTCTGACTTTTGGTGATTTTCGAAACCAAAGACGTCCATGTCAAAAACGTCCTAATGCAAGCCATTTGGATGTGGGAGGAGCCAGCATTTGTAGTGCACTGGTCCCCCTGACATGCCAAGACACCAACAGGGCACCCTAGGGGGCACTGCAGTGGACTTCATAAAATGCTCCCAGGAACATAACTCCCTTACCTTGTGTGCTGAGTCCCCCAAAACCCACTACCCACAACTGTACACCACTACCATAGCCCTTACGGGTGAAGGGGGGCACCTATATATGGGTACAGTGGGTTTGTGGTGGGTTTTGGAGAGCTCGCTGCTTCCTCCACAAATGTAACAGGTAAGGGGGGTTTGGGCCTGGGTCTGCCTGTCTGAAGTGCACTGCAGTACCCACTAAAACTGCTCCTGGGACCTTCATGTGCTGTCATGGACCTGAGTATGACATCTGAGGCTGGCATAGAGGGTGGCACGAAATGTTTTTAAAGATGATGTTGCGGGTGGGAGGGGGTTAGTGACCACTGGGGGAATAAGGGGAGGTCATCCCCGATTCTCTCCGGTGGTCATCTGGTCATTTCAGGCACCTTTTTGTGCCTTATTCGTAATAAAAACATGTCCGGGTGAAAACATCCAAGTGTTCATCAGGGACGTCCTTGCTTTTTTTGATTATGGGTCAAAGACTTCCAAGTGTTAGGCACGCCCAAGTCTCGCCTTCGCTACTCCTCCGACAAGCTGCCTTGAAATTTGGCCATCCTTGTGACGGACTGCAGTTGGAGACGTCCAAAATCGGGTTTCCATTCTACTCGATTTGGACGTCTCTGGGAGAAGGACGTCTATATTCCGATTTATGTCGAAAGATGGATGTCCTTCTCTTTCGAAAATGAGCCCAACCGTCTGTCAGGTCTGAACTGTTATCTCCTTAGTGCCTGTGAGTGTCTGGGGTTGTTAGGTATCCTAATTTCAGGATTAGGTGAGTGTGCACTATCTTGGCTACACCTATACCCTTTTGCCATCATTTTGGGTTAGTATAATTAAGAACATAAGTATTGCCATACTGGGACAGACCGAAGGTCCATTAAGCCCAACATTCTGTTTCCAACAGTGGCCAATCCAGATTACAAGTACCTGGCAAGATCCCAAAACAGTACAATACATTTTAAGCTGCTTATCCTAGAAATAAGCAGTGGATTTTCCCCAAGTCCATTTTAATAATGGCATATGGACTTTTCTTTTAGGAAGCTAGCCAAACCTTTTTTAAACCCTGCTAAACTAACTGCTTTTACTACATTCTCTGGCAACAAATTCTAGAGTTTAATTACATGTTGAGTGAAGAAAGATTTTCTCAGATTCGTTTTAAATTTACTACTTTGTAGCTTCATTGTGTGCCTCCTAGTCCTAGTATTTTTGGAAAGAGTAAACTACTACTACTACTTATCATTTCTATAGCGCTACAAGGCATATGCAGCGCTGTACACCATACACAAAAAGAGACAGTTCCTGCTGAAAGAGCTTACAATCTAGATAAGACAGGAAAACAGAACAATTAAGGGTAAGGGAATAAAGAGGTGAGGATAAAGGACAGGGCAAGTGAGTAATGGTTAGGAGTCAAAAGCAGTGGTAAAGAGGTGGGCTTTAAGTCTGGACTTAAACAAACAATTCACATCTACCCGTCCCACTCCACTCATTATTTTATAGACCTCTATCATCTCCCCTCAGCCGTCTTTTCTCCAAGAGGAAAAGCCCTAGCCATTTCAGTCTTTCCTCATATGAAAGTGGTCCCATCCCCTTTATCATTTTTGTTGCCTTTCTCTGTACCTTTTCTAATTCCACTATATCTTTTTTTGAGATTCGTTGACCAAAATTGCACACAATATTTGATTTGCGTTTGCACCATGGAACAATACAAAGGCATTATAATGTCCTCATTTTTGTTTTCCATTCCTTTCCTAATAATACCTTATATGTATCATTGTCTCAGATCACATCTATTATTATTTGCTGCCAATAGTACAATAAACAGTTTACCTTTTTATAATAACATCTAGTATAAGTGTGCATAATAATTGTGGACTGTGGGTTTGGATTGCAGGGAGAGGCAAGTTAGGTGTATTTCCAGAGTGCTACAAATACGTTATTCCTCTCACCCACTGCCAACTCCATTTTGGATTTGGTAAGAATGAGTCAGTCCCTACAACACACTGCTAGCTCACACAGGCAGACTCATCAGTAGGGTCACACAAACATACTCACTGATCCATGCTCTTGCCCTGTCATTCAAACTCACATACATTCAGCAGACCATCCAAATCATCATGTATCACTTCTAGGAATCCATTCCGTGTATCTGAGATTCCAACAAAACCAGATCACATGGAAACACCCTCCAAACTCAAGCCAAGACATATAAGAACTCACACAGAAACAGGCACAAAATCACGCGCACATTGCCAGGTGACATGAGAATATGTACACAGAGGCATATTATGCGCATTGCTGGTATTCCAGCTGACTGTGGCAGGGCACTTCTGTGATGAACTTCACATTGCTGTATGGTTGCCAATTTATCATTGACCTCTCCTCCCACGTGCAGCAGCAGAAGTGATTCCAGCTGGGCTCGGATCCATTCCAGTTCTTCTACAATGTTCTGCCCTCATGGAAACAGGAAATTACATCAGAGGAGGGTGGACATTGTAGAGGAACAACAGGCTCAAGCCTGGCTGGAGGCAGAGTACCTTAACTGCTGCTGCTGAGATATGCAAGTTTGGAGGATCCAAGTGTGGAGTGAGGGAGAAATGCTGGATCCATGGGGAGCAGGGGAGCTGGAGATGTGCTGAGCTGGGTGAGGACGGAGAGGCAGTTATGCTGGATGGGGGTTGGAACTTGGAAGATGTTGTGCTGAACCCAGTTTTTTTGGGGGGGAGAGGAGATGGAGATATGCTGAACCAGGGATTAGGAGGGGGATGGAGATATGCAAGACCTGGAATTGGGGTGGGGGAGAAGTGGAGATATGCATGACCTAGGATGAGATGGGTGAGATGGACAAGTGCTGGACCCACTGGGAAGTGGGGGGGGGGGGGAGAGACCAGGTTACACCAGCACAGAGATAGGGACACATAGGAAACCAATCAATATAAGGGGATGATACGGATACTAAGAGGATAGATGCTAAACATGTGGGGAGGATAGGAACAGAGACAGAGGAGAAATGCTGGACAGGACTAATAAGGATGCAGAGAGAAGATAGATGGTGTACAGGAGAAAGAATAATTATCAAGTGGACAGGACACCCTGGAAAGACAGGAAAAAAATAGAGAAAAGCACAAGAGACGCTTGGACCAAATCGAATGGAAAAATAAAATGCTCAGACTACAAAGGTATAAAAAAAGTATTTTATTTTGAATTTATGAATTGGAAAGTGTCACCTTTGGGAAATGTGCATCTCTGATATCTACCACTTCAGTTTCTCTGGCTCTAGTATTGCTGTATAATAGTCTAATTTCTTGAGGTTTACAGTTTTTTTACCTTCATATCTGTTATTACTGATGTGTGATCCCTTGTTTCATATTTGCTGAGGGTCTGTCAGTGTTTTTCATGTGTGATCAAGGTGTGATATTCTGCTAGCATGTAGTTTCTATGCAGAGATCTGTAGTACTCCTGTTTGTTCTGTTTTTTCACTAGGGGCTCTATTGGTGTCATAGGGCCTGGTCTAAAATTTATAGTTCTGCCTTTTCATGGATAAAGTTGTTGCTTTTTGAGTCTTGGAGGTTAGTGTTATTATGTTATGGAAAAGGTGTTTCTACTTAGTGTTTTTCAGCGGAGGGACTGTGTTTGGCTTTACAAATGGGGACATAAAAACTTTAATATAATTTTAGTCTCATAACAACATCAGAGTTTTTAAAATAATCAGAATATATGTTATGTGTAATTTTTTCTTCTGAGATGGCAACCTTAGTGTGGACGGTTAGGTGTAGAGGGGGGGAGCGCGGGATAAGGTGCAACAGTAGATGGGTCAAGGGAGGGGCACGGAGCACAGCAGGTGTCGGGTTTTCTCTGTCAAAGAGTTGTCACTCTTACATTTCTAAATCTTTAATGAAAAAATCTTTCTGCATAGACTTCAAGTATTACAGATCTTATCCTATACACCCTTCTTCAAGTGGAGAAAAAGACCTCAGTGATACATATAATAAAGTGTCGGGCTCTCCCTCAGAATAGGGTTATCCCTCTATCACATCACTGTTCTGAAAAAAAAAGTCATAATAGGTGGCTCAACTTAATTTAATATTCAACCATAGTCTTTGTAATCCACCAGTCTTTATTATCCACCAAAATCAAGTATAAATTCTAATTTAAATATTTCAAAAATGTCCGAATGTGCACTTATCTTAAAGAAGGACGGCTAATCCAAACATGCGATCATCGAAGGATGTCAAGATACAAGTAGAAATTCACTTCTTCACACCAGAGCCAGTAGTCCAACCAAGCAGCATCTGAATGTGAAAAAACAGAAAGTTGTGACAAAGGCAAGAGAGAGAGACAGAGAGGGCAGGGGGGGGGGGGGGGGGGGGGGGGGGGGAGGGGGGGCAGAGGGCTTGGGTATATGAGAGAGAGAATGAAAGGGTGGCAAGAAGGTTCAGGATTAAGATGCTTTGCTAGTTACTGACATAAATAGAGCCCTGCTCCATAAAAACAATGAGTATGTGGAGTTGGAAGAGGAGGAGACAGGATTCAGAGGAGCAGATGGCAGCATGTAATGCTGCTTGGTTGGACTACTGGCTCTGGTGTGAAGAAGTGAAATGAAGTTGAGTTACCTATTATGACTCTATAGTGGAGTTTTTTCAGATAGAGGAATATTCCTATTCTGAGGGGGGGGGGGGGACTGATACTTTATTATATGTATCATTGAGGTCTTTTTCTCCACTTGAAGAAGGATGTGTATAGGATAAGATCTGTGATACTTGAAGTCTATGCAGAAAGATTTTTTTCTAATTTTGAGATTTGTCTGGTTTCTCCATTCTTTATTATTTTGAACCTTACGTTGCTGCCATCCCAGCTGATACTTTCAGGGCATTGCTGTGAGGAAGTTCACATTACTGGCATCCCAGATGACACTTTCAGGGCACTGTTGTGAGGAAGCTCACATTTCCCAGCTGACACTTTCAGAGCACCGCTGTGAAGAAGTTCACATTATTGGCATCCCAGCCGATACTTCCCGGGCGTTCTGTGAGGAAGGTCACATTGCTGGCGTCCTTAGTAGCACACTGAGTGGGTACATGCATTGAAACTATTTAGAGCTATCATTTGACTTAATCTGTTCAGAGGTTGGTGTAGAGAGCTATAATTCATTTCTGTGAGGCAGGAATGCTCTGGAATTCTCTAATCTCCATTGCTGCTCCTGTGTCTGCCATCTGCTCTTCTGACAATCCTCTGAATCCTGTCTCTTTCTCTTCCAACTCCACATACTCATTGTTTTTATGGAGCAGGGCTCTATTTGTGTCAGTAAACAGCAAAGCATCTTAATCCTGAACCTCCTGGCCTCCCTTTCATTCTCTCCCTCATATACTCATGCCCTCTGCCCCCCCTGCCCTCTCTGTATTTGTCTCTTGCCTTTGTCACAACTTTCTGTTTTTTCAGATTCAAACTAAGGAAACTCTATAGACATGACAATTTGTACATGTGTTGAAGGAGCTTGCTCAATATTGAGGTGCGCAGCATTTAATGGCACCCATAGAGCTGGTTCACTTGGTTTAAATAATAGAGCCTTCTGCCTATATATCCCATTACAGCTCAGTATGAAGGCAAGGAGCATAGACAGCAACACTTTACAACTGAAAGGCGTAATGAACCAAAATCTATAAACAGCGCTGAAAAAATAATGTGCTGAATGCTATTCTATAAATGGCATATGCTTAGCACTGCAAATGCAAATTTTGTGCACACCCAAATTTGCATGCCCAATTTTAAGCACCATTTATAGAATTTCGGGGAATGAGTGATATATATGCCAGTGTCTTTCTTGAGTCCTTTTGTTTTAAGGCTTTGACCTTAATTTCAAATGTTTTTAGTCTTGTGTGTTCTTGAAGTTTTCTTTAAATTTAAGATATCATCATTAAGGGGCCCCAGGGGCGGCCCAAGATAGTCTGCTGCCTGAGGTGAGGGAATGTCTGCTGCCCCGACTCCGTTCCTCCCCCGGCTCTGTTCCGCCTTCCCCAGTCTGACATCTCCCCCTTCCTTCCCGAATTTACCTTCTTTTCTGACTTTCCAAAAGTCAGGGCAGCAGCGGCTCCCATACGTTTCCCTACTGCCGGCCCTGTCTCCTTCTCTGTACTGCGGCCCACCCCATCTCCAAGGAAACAGGAAGTACATCAGAGAGGTGGGCCATAAGAGAGAAGGGGTCAGTGCCAGGTCAGCGTATGGGAAGCACTGCAGTCCTGACTTTTGGAAAGCAAGAAAAGAAGGAAAATTCGGGGAAGGAAGGGTAGGGGGTGATGCCAGAGCATGGTGGGTGTGGGGGTGGATGCCGCTCCTAAAGAGTGCTGCCTGAGGCCCCTGCCTGAGGTGGCTTAATGGTAGGGCTGCCACTGAGGGGCCCTTTTACTAAGCTGTGGGAAGCACTACCACGGGACACGCTCAGGTGTCCTGCAGTAGTTTTGTGTTCAGCTTGCACTACCCACTTAGTAAAAAATAGAAAATATTTTTTAGCCCTGGGGGCGGAGGGTAACCAATTAGTGCGTGATTAGCACAGGAGCCCTTACCACCTAGAAAATAGGTGTCGGTAAGAGCGCACATGCTAATGACCATGTGCTAATGAGGAAATTAGTGCATGGCCATTAATAGACCAAAAGGAAAATGGAGACATTTTATGACTGCACTAAAAGTGGCCTCAGTGTGCAGGAAAATTCTCCCACTGGGGCTACCACAGACTACCTTTTAGCACAGCTTAGTAAAAGGGCCCCCTAAGGGAGTGTTTTTTCTGTGGAAAATTCTGAGCTGTGATTCTCTTTTTCTCTGTAATATTTAATGACTAGTAAAAAAGGCCCGTTTCTGACAGAAATGAAACGGGCACTAGCAAGGTTTTCCTCGGAGTGTGTATGTATGAGAAAGAGAGTGTGTGTGAGAGATGGAGTGTGTGTGTCATAGAGAGAATGAGAGAGAGACAGAGACAGCGTGTGTGTGTGTTTGTGTGAGAGATAGAGTGTCTGTGTGTGTGAGACTGTGTGTGTGTGACAGAGAGATAGAGTGTGTCAGAAAGAGTGTATGTGAGAGACAGTGAGTGAGTGTGAGCCCCCACCCCCGCTCTTGCAGGGCCCCCCCTCCCAACCACCACCTCTCTGGTCTCAGGACCCCCTCCCCACCTCCCTCTCCCCCTGCCCCCCCTCCAGCCATCCATGTCCAGCGAACCCTCCCCCCCCCCCCCCCCCCCCGGTGCATCAAACCCCCTCGCCACCTGCAGCTGCCAGTGGTAACGCTGTCTGGCCGCTGCTGCTTCCCCTGTTGAGCAGCAGCAGCCGCTGCAAAAAGAAAAGAAGCGATAAATGTTTTTAAATCCATCCCAAATCATTCGGAAATGCCCGATTCTTATAACGCAGTCTCTGCAGCCGCTCCTCCTCTCGCCTGTCACGTCACTGCGCACCTCCAGGGTCTTACACCAGGGGCAGTGACGTGGAGGCGAGAGGAGGAGCGGCTGCAGAGACTGCGTTGTAAGACTCAGGCATTTGCAAATGATTTGGGCTGTGTTTAAAACATTTATCGCTTCTTTTCTTTTTGTAGTGGCTGCTGCTGCTCAACAGGAGAAGCAGCAGCGGCCGGACAGCGTTACTACTTGCATCTGCGGGTGGTGATGGGGTTTGATGCGCCGGGGGGGGGGGGGTTGTGAAGGTGCTTCAGGTGGGGGGGGAGGGGGTGTTTGATGTGTCGGGGGGGGGGGGGGGTCTGTGGTGCCGCGCTTTTAGCTTTTTGATGCGCTGCTCCTTGCCACTTGCTCCGAAGTGGCAGGGAGCGGCGCACTGACAGCTGATTCCCAGGCAGGGGGAGGAGTAGGAACTGTTAGTGACGTCGTCCTGGCTACGGAGCCTAGCTCAGCAACTCCAGGAGCCACGGACACAGGCAGTCCCACATTAGAATGTTGGTGGTGAGAATTATTATATAGGATATGCGATACATGCCCTTAAATTTACCCTTTTTCACTGATGTAGCATCTTTCTTGATATTTTTTGCATTGTATCACATTCTCAACAGTTATAGAGAAACATGATTGTGAACCTTTTAGTTTGAATCTTTCCTATTTTGTGTAGCTGTAGAATCCTGCAATATGTGTTGGCCTAACAGCCATTGCAGTTTCTTAAGGGTTTGTGCCATTTTCTTTTATTTGAGATAGACAACTGCATGGTTAGCGAAAATCCCCTCCAGATCCACGGGACTCATGTGGGGATGGATGCAGATCCTGCAGGGTTCCCGCAGAAGTGTAGTGCCAGGCCAGCCTACTTGTGCCATGGCAATTATAATAGCACTAAAAAAAAATAATGGATATGGTTGATAGCATTGAAATCCACATAAGCCCTGAGAGGGGAAGTTATCAACATGGGCTACTGTTGACTTATTTTACCACAGGTCGGGTTATTTTAATACATGGGATGGAGGAGGTTATTTGTGGGGATGGAGAAGATTCCAGTGGGGAAGGGCAGGGACAGGGCCGCCGAGAGACACAGGAGGGCCCAGGGCAGAACTGAACTGCTGCGGCCCCGCTCCCCCACTCATGCCTCCACTCCGCCCCACTCACGCCCCTACCCCACTCACATCACCGCCCCTGCCTGCTGCACAAGCCAGCATGTTTGAAAATATAAGTGGGATCAAATAAAAATGCTACCGAGCAATAAAGAACCACAACATGGCTGCAGCAGCTCATAGGTTTGTTTTCTCTGTTGTGGGATGACTGCTGCGCGGGGAATGCGAAAGAGAGATTAACCTAATTGGCTTCAACTTTTTTACATCATCCCCTCTCCTGTTTTCATCTAAACTCCTTGGTCTGTCCTCTCCTGCTCATGCCAGGAGTTGGGACCTAGATGATTGCATTAACATGATATCACGTTAATGCAATCATCCAGGTCCTGAGCAGCATGTAGGAGCAGGAGAGGACAGACCCGGAAGAAGCAGGCAGGCAGGAAGAAGCTGGCCGGCGCTGGGCCCGGGCCCCCTCTTGGAGGCCAGGCCTGGGGAATTTTGCCCCCCTCTCAGCGGCCCTAGGAGGGGATGGGTTAGTTTCCAGTGGGGATGAGTGACATTTGTGTCCCTATGTAACTCTAATTTAGATTCTGTTTAGAGTTTACTTTTTTGTGAGGTCTTGTTTCAGATTAGATGGTTACAGGAAGGATAGAACTGAGGAAGCAGGGAATATTTCTTTCAGTAGTTCGTTCTCCAGAAGCAGTGATAGAAATTCTTAGCATTTCTATAGCGCTACTAGGGTTACGCAGCGCTGTACAAGTTAAAACATGGGGAAGGATCGTCCCTGCTCAAGAGAGCTGTTCTAGCTCTGGATTGTATCACTGCAAGTGGTGTACAGTTCATGGATCTCTTTGTACTGTAGGAGGTTTTCCATTTTGAACAAGGATTCGGTTTTCTAGGTGATGAATTTGTGGTGATAATGCTGTTATTTGAAGGATGAGAGCTTTGAGGTTTTTATTCCTGATATTGTTTAGGAATTGTACAGGGTGAGGCAAAAAAAAAAGTGTCCCTCTAGATTGTTTTGCTGTTTTCTTAGCAACCGCTTGGAATTTCAACATGAAATTTTACAGCTTTATTTGTTGTTACTATCTATGCTTATGTGCTGAGTAGAATTAGATTATCTGTAAACACAGCGAAGTTACAGACTTTTTAGTATGATCACCAAGCAATTTTTGTGCATTCCAAAATGATTGCACTGTAAAACTACCATTATTTGAAAATAAAGACAGGGTACCAGCTTATTGTTAACATGACAGTCTGGGGAGCAATATTGGAGGCCAATCACAAGCTCCACCCAAAGCCGTAAACAATCGCCAAACTTGAGGAAGTGCTGCCCATGACCTGGGACAGCCTGACACAGGGACCAATCAGCAAGGCTGTTAAGAACTTCCCAAAGTGACTGAAGGCCTGTGTTAAAGTAGTAGTAGTTAAAGCTGGTGGTGGACACTTTGAGTATTCACAGTGACTGCGAAATTCTGACACATTGTTAATTGTATTGTTTGAATGATGTTATTTTTACTGTGTTTTAGCTCAAACATTTTTAACGCACAAAAATCCCTAGGTAGTAATTCTAAAATTTCAATAACATCAACATAGGTTAAGATAATTAAATGCTGTTTAATAGTAATACGTAGGTATGATGAATAAATAAATATGTAAAATTTCTCGTTGAAATTCACAGTGGTTGCTGAGAAAACAGCAAAAAAACTCTAGGGGTGGGGGATTACTTGTTTTTGCCTTGTCCTTCAGAACTCGTTTGCTGAAACACTACAGACTACAGAACTGTTTGCTAATGTTACTGTTGACATAAATCTTCTATCATTTTTTGGATTCGTAGGACCCCCAGGTTCACAGACTCCTGATAGAATTCTCTCTCTCTCCCTTTAAGAGCTGCCTACAGCAGGATCCAGCAATAGTGCATTACTGCTGATTCACACTCTCACCCTTTAAACACAGGGCTCAAATATCAGAAGTCACATTCCCAGTCTATGAGCACAGTGGGATCTACACTGACCTGTACTAGTGCCAAGATCCACACACCTAGTCTCTGAGCCCAGCAGGATACACACACCAAAACACTAGTGTTGGGACTCAAAATTCCACTCTGAGCACAGCAAAATCCACACAGCAGTGCACTAGTATTCACACTTCCATTCTGATTTTTATGTCTTTCTACAGTTGTCATTGGATCAAATTAGTAGACACAATCCGGTGATATCGAAAGAGCTGGAACTCTGTGACCTTGGAGATCTATGTCTCACCCCATCACACTGCACCAGAGATGTTTCCTCAGGTTGTAAGGCTAGCTCTGAAAATGCTACTGTGGATTCCATGTATGATCTCCTGCAATGCACCCTGCAACAGGCAGGACTTCCTAAAACAGTCGATCGAACCAAGCAGCCCAGAAAAGGTAAGGACCCTAGAAACCTGCCCCTAGGGATTTCTGAAACTATCTATCATACTGAGCAACCAATAACAAGTAACACCCCTAAAAACTGTAAGAACATGATCCTTGAAATCATGAATCATACCAAGCAGCCCAGGTAACTCTCCTCAAAATCTGCTTCACAGCAATTGTGGGCACCTCCCAGCGCCCTTATTTATTTTTATTAGATTATTTTATTTATTTATTAGATTATTTTATATATTACCTTTCTGTGGTGCAATCAAAGTGGTTTACATATTGCATTCAGGTACTTTTCTCTGTCTCAGTGGACTCGCAATCTATGTTTTTTGTACCTCAAGTCAATGAAGGATTATGTGACTTGTTCAGGGTCATAAAGAGCTGCAGTGGGAATTGAACTCAGTTTCCCAGCAGTTTCCCAGGTTCTCAGCCTATTGCAGCGACCATTAGGCTACTCCCTGGTGTTTAGTGGCATCTTCCCACCCCAACCCTTCCCTGAAGTCCACCCTCTGTACCTTTATGGGAGGTAGGAGCGATGCCCACCCTCTCCGGCCTCTGGTGCCACCATCTTGAAAAATGGTGCTGCCTTGCCCTGCGCAGTGTATCCTGGGGATGCACTGGGCAGGGCCTGTCTGCCATATAAGAGAGGGGAAGGAGAGAGAGGGCTACTAGACTAACAGGGAAATAGTTGAACTTTGTGTATGTGAGGGGGGGAGGGTTGTTATTAGGGATGGGAGGGAAGGGGCCACTAGATCATTATCAGGTGGAGGTTCTTTGGTTCAGGGAAGGAGGGAGAGGGAGCAATGCAAATGCCGATATTCCAATATGTTTTTTTTAATGTCACCCTTCCTGTCAGTATGTGAACCAATCACTGCTCACTCACTGATAGGAAGGGTGACATTTAGCAATGATCTGTGGATTACTGCCATGATTTGAGCATGATAGTAATTTGTAATCTCATTGCTTACAGCGTGCCACGTTATTTTAAAATTAGTCATTTTGCAGTAGAGCCATGCCTCTGCCATTCGGCTTTTTATATCGGCCCCTGAGTTTGTACTTGAGACAATGGAAGGTAAAGGGCCCCTTTTACGAAGCTGGTGTTAGCGTGTGGTTTTGATACACGCTGAGGCCCCCCCTTTTTCCGCAGCGGGTAAAAGGCAGGTCTTTGTTTTTTTGTCAGGACATGGCTGTGCTGCAAATGAAGCACTTGCCACACAGCCATTTTGAGGGGGACCACTTACCACCACCCACTGAGGTGGCAGTAAGGGTTCCGTGCTAACCCAGCGGTAACCAGGCAGCATACGGCACTGCCCAGTTACCGCTGGTTACACACCAGTGTTACAAAAATAAAAAAAATTTAACGCTGGATATGACGCCCTCTAGGGGTGGGAACTACCACTGGGCCTGCTGCGGTAGCCCGGCGGTACTTCCCTTTTAGCGAGCGGTAAAGCCCATGTTGGGCTTACCACCACTTTGTAAAAATAACAAGGAGCCACTGTGGGATTTCACTGAGGTTCCCAGCCCGCTGTTCTAACCATTATGGTACTCCTTCTTAATTCAAAGTATTATGGTATGTGGGCATGTCCTATTCAGAGAGGATTTCTGTTTCAGCAAATGCAGGGTTCAAATTAGTTAATCTATTATTTTGCTGGTGGCTGTTTTCCTTCTTAGCAGAACATTTCCCAAATCAGTTAGATCAAGTCATTAATATTTTTTGATAATAATTTTTAAAAATCCTTATGGAATGTTTCTTAAGGATGAGAAAATTGCATATTTTAAGATGAGGTTGGTAAAATAATTCCTGGGGAGAATTCCCGAGATCTGATAGAATCTTTTCACTTACTATACCCATTATTATTGCTATGAGACAAAGAGGGGCATAATCGAACGCGAACGCCCATCTCCATGGGCGTCTGTGTCCGAGAACGGGTACGTGAAGGGGCGGGACAGACCGTATGGTCCCCCTCACATGCCAGGACACGAACCGGGCACCCTAGGGGGCACTTGTAACAATTAAAAAAAAGTTAAATAACTCTCAAGTCCATAGCTCTCATCCCTTGGGTGCTGAGCCCCTCAAATCCCCCCC